>NC_142421.1:7410625-7725937 GCF_059516105.1 Syngnathus floridae | reverse complement strand
TTATTTAAGAATATTGTCAAAACATTGTTTTTGCATATAAACCCTTTAAAAACAAGGAGAAACCATTTTGGAGAATTTCACAGATTGTACAAAATGTCAACAAGAAGAAACAAATAAATCAGTGATTTATACCCATCACCCGCCACCGCCTCAGCAAGCGGAGCAAGAGTGTGGCCATTCGGCGGTCACGTAAACATCAGCGCATGGACACAAACGTCACTCTGGACACAAGTGGTGTCTTTCTCTTGGCTCCCGTCGACGCTGATGTTCCACAGCGTGACTAACCACCATTGTTAACCATGGCTAACTCGCATTTTCTTTAAACAAAGCCAAGGGTGGAAAAAAAAAAAAAGTCAAACTAGCCCCGGCACAAGCACTATTAATTAACTGCATTTTACAAAACAGGAGAATGATAGCGTTATGACAAGCGTAATTTTGTTTGGCAAAGACTGAGACACTGTGCAGTTAGTATGCAACATCCGAATGTGATGACGGTCGAGCAGTTGTGTAGCCTTCTCGCTTATTTTCTCGTGTCTCAGTCCCATAACTTCCTTCTGATCCTAGACCAGTAAACTAGAAGGGAAGGGAACTTGCAAGGGATTTGCATTCGGATCCAGTATTAGGAAAAAGTCCTTGTGAGCATCTAACAAATTGTTATTTTCCTGAGATATCCCAATAAGCTCTAAACAGAAAGCATTGGTGGATAGGAGCAGGCACTACTTTCATCATCAGCACCAGGCCACACAACAAAACACAAACCGGCAGACCAAATAAGAACATTCTCATTAGAATATTCAAGTCCGCTTTCTTTAAGCAGCTGGCAAACGCCACAGTGCACTGTTTGAACTGCAACCAAGAAATGCCCAACTAAGCATTAAAAAAAAAAAAAAGCCTCACCGACCATTGACTCCCTAACACGCCAAAACAAATCGCCCTCTTGTTTCTAATTAGTGTCACACGCTGCATTCCAGTCCAGATAGGCCGTGTCAACAATCATGATCTTTGCATACGAGGTTAGCCAAAAGCATTAAAAAAAATTAAACAAGAAAATTTTAGCGACCCCCTGCTGTTGCCTTACAGGCAGATAAGCTTTTACAGGCTTTTTGTTCTTACGCTTAACCCCTCCAAAAGAAAAGAAAATCCCTTTCATTACCTTCTTCCTTCTGCTTTTTGATCACATCAAATCCTCCGAATCTCTATTTGCTGTTTACAAATCAACGGAAGCTATCCGTGAGTCCCGCTTGGGTGCCTTGTGATTGTTTTCGGGTTTGGGTGTGCCGAGGTTTCCATCCACAAACATGTTGGGGATGTCCTGGCCGAAGTAAATCTTGCTATTAGTCGCTATAGCCTGGTACTTCATCAGCTCCAGGTACTCAGGGGTTAACTTCAGCTACAAGACAGAGCAGATGTGATTGTGAAGCCACATAAGCAGAATTTCACTCGTATTTTAAGTTCATCTTGACATTGAGGTGAGCATTTCTACCGAGGTTGCTCCCACAACAGAAGGATGCCAAAAAGTGTATTGAAATACATGCAATATATTACATGTGTGTTTGTGTGCACAATGTCTTATACCTGGTTTGCTTCAGCAAACTTCTCAGCCGTGTAGTATTCTGCATCTGCCTTGGCCTTCTCCCTGGCCAGAAAGGCGGCATCTGAATATGGCACATGATACCACCAGATAGAAAAATATAAGAAATATTCATCTCAAGAGATGACCGACAAGTACTGCACGTGTACTGAAATACTGAAGCGAGGCGGCTAGCTGACCCTCGATTTCAGAGATCCTCTTTTCTGTCTCTTTCTCCATCACTTTCTGCTGGAAATGGATCTCGGCTACCTGAGCCACTTTTTGAGCCTCTGCACACGACATGGATCAACACAGCAGGCGGGCTTTGTGGTGAGCGGAATAGAAGAGTGTGCAAATTAAACCACCAGAATAAAAAAAATCCCCACTTACCGATAATGGCTTTTTTCCTCTCAGTCTCCGCCTCCTTTTCCACCACCTTCTGTGTCTGAGCCGTAATTAGGAGACGAGTTTTCTCTGCTTCCCTACACATACACATTGTTTTACACATACACTACACACTTTTCTTTCTGCTTTTGAACTCACTTGAACCAAATATGTCACACCCAAAAAATGCATGTTAGATAGCAACTTTAGGTCAAACTCACATGAGTTCAAAGTTTCTCCTGATAGACTCGGGGATCTTTGGCTTGGTTACGCGGACAGCCTGCATCCGGTTGAGTTAGAGTGGGGAGAAAGAAAAAGACCTTAGAAATCAACACAGCTTAATTTCATATATCATATTTCATAAATCACAGGCAAGTCTGATGGCAAATAAAACCACCAAAGGCCATAATGTTAAGAAAAGAGAGCAAATAAATGTTCATAGATATATAAAGCAGACAGACTGATATTGGATAATATTCTTGAGTGGAATTGGAGCCATGGAAAGTGATACTGATCACACAAAAGATATACTAGTTTGTCAAAAAAGTTTTGTTTGATTTAGTTAATTTGGTTTGAATCTAGTGTTTGTCTTGTGCTAACCCGTTTTGACACATTTCCATCTTAGCCCTGGTATTCTTCAGCAGAGAATATCATCGTTTCCTGCTATGTGTGCCTGTGAATGGGGAGCCTGTTTACAATAGCTCCTTTTTTTGTACTTTCCACCATTTATTATTTCTACGTCAAACCAAAATGTGTGCAGTATTAAAGCAGTGTAACAATGGCACTTCTCACACAGGATTTTTCTTTTTTTTTTGTTACCTCTTACCTGTATGGTAAGTCCAGGGGCCATCACATTAAGATCTTTCTGCAAAGCAGTCTTAAGGTTTTCGTCAATAATATCTGGAAATCAAGAAAATCACCATATTTTATCTATTGCCATACTATGATTTAGTTCAACATTTAGGGAGAGACAAACCAAAGAGCTCTATGTAGACCTCCTGTAGTGTGTGCACGCTGCAGAACTGGTTTAGCTCGTGGTGAATTTTGTTGAAAATGAGAGTTTTGTCATAGTCGGCCGTGTAGTTCCTCACTATGTCCAACACTAGAAACACATCAGGAAGACAAAAAGTGAGACGATTGTGATGCCGGGCAGCTGACAAATAGTAGCATGCGACAAGAAAAGGAACTTTTGCAATTGAATCTGAATATTTTGTACCTGCAGAGGAGACCAGCATGTTGACAACCTCTATTCGGTCAAAATAGATCATCACCCCGCCACTGGCAAGGAGATTCAAAATGTGTCAATATTCTCAAACAACTTTTATTTTTTAAATACTTTCTATTTTATTCTCATAGTTTTTGGACATTATTCAATAACTTTATTCCTTTTTTTATTAGATGCAGACATTAAGGGGAAAAAAAATTGTATAATATTTATACCTTGTTCCACAAGGTACATTCTTGATCTCATCAGTCTGCAATGTCGTCTGAAATCAAAGAATACAAAAAATGAACGGAATAGTTCAGGTAACACAGCAATTACAATGTTTGGGTTTTTTTTATGTTAAACTGCAAGATGAGGAGACAACATAATTTCCTGTTTTGCCTGTGTGTGTATGATGAGATACACAGTTGATTATAACTGTCCGCATTCTTGCGAGAAGAATGCCAGAAGAGATTACCTGAACTGATCTGAATGTGGTAATGAAAGGCAGCATGATATGATATCCCGGACCATTGGGACCTGTCAGCAAAGCTCCACCCCTAAAGACATTTAAAAAAAGAAGAAGAAGCTTGTGCAATGATTTCGAAATAGCTGGTTATCTGCTGATTACAATGTAGGAGGGTAGAGTGAAGGAAATTGCCTGTAGGGCACAACATCAACAAACACGTTCACCATAAATATCGTACAGTGGAAACTCTAAAACGGATCATAACCCTATCTTTGACGCCAGTTACACGTTTTCTTTCTCCTTTCACAGGAAAATTGTTTAGTGTTGTGTCAGTGTACAGTTAGCAGTACCTGTAGTAGACAGCAAGGTGGCCTTCCTCTATTTTGTGAATGGAGGAGTGCAGCAGGACAGCCGTCACCCCTGCAATTGCTGCAAAAACAGCCCCGACATGTGGCGTCATCCTCACTGGGCTCTCACCTGTAGATAGATGACCATTGTTTAAACATCCTAAAATGTTTGCACAGGTATAGTTGCTGCCTTTTTATTGCCACCGATTAAAACAAGCGTAGGATTGGTGTAAAATAAAAGTCCTTGTAAATAAGTCACCAACTGACATGAGTGAAATAAAAAGACTGTACATTTTATTAAGGCCCACCTATGGTTGCAAGGTTTGATGATTCCCAACCACTTTAGTATGCTGTGACATCATCAGGTGCATCGCAGAACATCATCTAAATTGACTTAATTGGTCCAAATGTATCATTTAAGATTTGTTTCTGTGATTTTACTGTGAGTGTTGGAAAATGGAACGAAAAGTTATGTATTCCAGATTATGCAACATTATTATTTAATATTTGGGGGTGGCATCCAGCCATCCACATCGAATTGGGTGTAAATTTGGGAAATACTTTGCAATAATTATATACTCACTGTATGTCTCGTTGTTTCGAATATCAGGTGATTTAATTATTTAAAAATGATTTATTCTGTTGTTCTAAGAATCTGACAAAATAACAGAATAAGCACACCGATTTACAGAATCCTTTCACCGCAACGGAGCCAATAAACATTCGAAGGTCCACACAACTGTCGCGACACTTCATTTTACACTGACAGATGACAATGACTACTGCTAACAAGCGTTGGCACACAGACTGGCATAATGCATTTCGATGAACTAAAATAAACAAAGAGCATTCTTCGCAATCATGACTTAACATTTTTAATACGCAACAGACCGACGCATTGCTGAAAGACCGACGACGTGTGTTAGCCACAGTTAGCCGTGGCGTGAGCTATCCTTCACTACCGGGGGCGGATTCCGTAATCGTGCATGCTGTGTGCTAACTGCTTGGGCTGATAACCTCCGCAATCTACTAAGCGATGCGTAGCTTTGTTGGGAAAAATACGTGCAACAATGTTCGAGTACCGAGTTGAATTAAATGTAGTAAAATGAAATTACCACTATCGCGAACAGTCACCTCTCCTGGCGTTCATTCAACGTCTCATCCCCCTCAACCGCCTACCGCAGTTTTAGTTTGGGCTCGTTGCGGTGCTGCATTCATGGGCTGTCGGAATTATTTTTATCTTCTAGAAGTAGTTCTGAAACATTTTACACGCAAGTAACACCTAAAAACTCAGGTCACTGCCCAAATATTGCCAATTTAAATACTCAGAAGACTCAAGAATTGATCGAAAACGTAATTAAATCAATTAGTTTTATAAAGTCGATAAAGATATATAAAATATATAGAAAAGCTGAATAAATGTTGTACTTCAATAAGCAAACAATTCGTAACAATCCAATGCAAATCTATTGAACGTAAAAGCTAAAATGAACTATATGTTTTATTATTTCGCTCTTGGTGTGTTGCTTTCAGGGACCGTGGGAATTATTTTCACTTTTGAATTTGACATGTCATGTCACCGCCCACATTACAAAGTATGTTTATTAGTAGCTACAACTAATCAATACATTAATACAAAAGCTGAAAATTCTACCATTAGAAAATAACAGTGGAGTCATTTACAGTTTATTGTCCTAGAATTGAACTGTCATACTTTTAAGTGCTATCTGCAATGCCTCTCTTGGAGCAAAAGGTATAATCAAAATATTACAAACACTAGTGCAGTTCTTCATTTCAGTACAACAAACTCACTCCCTTTAATGAATACCTCTTGGACAATTTCAGTTAGAGTTTACCACAACACCTGCAAAATAAGTTATGGTTAACTCTTAGATAATGTTTGGATGATTTGCTTAAAATGATACTTTAACTACCATTATTGTTTAATTTGCAAAATTATTCATTTTACTCCTTGGGCGAGTGAGGAATATGTATGGTGCACATTTCACTTTGCTCAGTTTCATTAGTGAAATAAATACATTTTGCTTTACATGCTGTAACACAAAATGAACAAAAACCACTGTGTAGCTTATATCATGGCTAACAGGCTTTAACATAAAGTCTGTTCACTACATAATAAACCGTCTAGGCAACATATACATTGTATTGCACCACTAATGCATCTTTGATTCATTGAGTTCCTGGTTGGTCGCTCAAAGACTTTTGGTTGGGTTTTGCTGCATCATTAGGGATCCAACTCCAGTCTTGATCCTAAAAAAAGAACATAGAGATAAAGCTCAACTTAAGACTTTTAAATGAAGTGTAGTAGTACTGTGTTAAATAAATACAACATGAGTTTACTGGATTTCAATAAGAAAATGACAGGGGAAAACACGTCTATGTAGTGATTCCCAATTTGACAATCTATCACGGAAGATAATTATTCCATTTCCAATTAGTTCTTGGTTAAGTAGCATATCAACACAGTATCCATATTTACAAGTAAAAAAAAAAGACTGAAGGGTGTGGTGGATGGTAGGAGGACCTAACATGTAAAAAGCAAGGATCATAAGACAATGGATGTTGCAAATAAAGAAATAAGGTTCAGACACACACTTGCTCCACTCGTTAAGCTACTCTGAATAAATGATTTGTTGGGCTCTGTCACATGGGAGGAGTTACAATGCTCGATTCCAACCATAATGACCAGAAAAAAAAACACTGTGTAGAACATACCATCATGCTTTGCTCTCTCTCAAGGCTGACGTCTTGCAGCAAAGAAGTGAGTTTATTTAGATAATGGCAGTTGTCGTCCAATAATTGAGATACAGTTTCTCTGCGAGAGAAAAAAAAGGTATAGTTTTTAAAAATCATCCTTTAGACTTTTTTTGTATTATGAAGCATTCTAATCCCAGCACGTTACCCATCAGTGGATGGCTGAACACAAATCTGTGAATCGTTTTGGGCCTTAAGACACAAACACAAGGTTTCAAATAAGTATATCACGGCAACTGAATATGTGAATACTCTCGACTCAATATTTGACTCACACAGGCAATCCTCAGAAGGTACCAGAACTCTTTCTGGCGCTTAGTTTGCATTTGCATTACGGCTGCCTCTGCCGTTTTTATGCTCTCAACTGCCTTCTCCAACTTTGGGAACAAATCAACGATGCGTTGCTTACATACCAGAATTGTACTAGAGGGAAAAACAAGTGTGGATAAGTAGAACATTCGTGCTGCACTTTGCTTGGCCGTAAGCGAATGAATTACCTGAGGTGAGTGTACAAGTCTTTCAGCACTCGGTCTTGGTTCTGAACCATCTGCAAGATGGCCTTCACCATGCCAGAGCTGTCACTGTAACCATGTGGTAGGTCAGGGCCTGTACAGAAACACAACATTTAATTCATTTACAGTATATTTATACATTTTATAGACTTAATTATAATAAATATGAAGATCTTCACTAACTTTTGCATTTAGCTTTTAGTTGCTTGTAGAGTTCAATAGCTTTACCCTCGCTGCGGAAAGGCACAAAGTTACTTTGCGTGCATTACACAGCACTGATATGATTCTTAAATATACTGACAGTTGCTCCATCGAGTCTCCTTGTCTCCTCAAAAATGGACTCCGCTGCAATTCCACAATTTCAGAATGAAGCGCAACTATCTCTTCATCCAGATATCCAACATCAGCAACCTACGGCAGAAAGCATTTGTGAAATGTGTGAATTCTCATGTGTATGCCATTATACCTTTCTACATTTTCTCTTACCTTAGAAAAGCCATCGGCCTTTGCTTCATTTTCATGCCACGTCCTAAGCATCTTCTCTGAAGCTTCGCAAAAACACACAAAAGCAGATGATTTGCTTTCATTTCAAATACTGTGAATATAAAACATTTCCAAATGATTTATTTTGATCTTTTTTCTTCATATCGCAAAAATCTGGAATTTGAACAGGGGTGTGTAGACTTCATCAATGGATTCATGAATGAGCCAAAGGAGACACTCACAGATGCCTGTGTGTCTCTGCTTGGCGTATTGCTCCAAGTCATGCTGGATGCTGGTTTTAAAGAAAGCCAGCTTGGCTTGCAGCTGCTGTGACTGGGAGAAGAGCAGGTTCTTGTAGCGTGTTAAGTTGGTGTTATAACGCAGCAGACTCAACCTACGCACAAACAAAAGATTAGTCTGATCTTGTTTTTGCTTTTTCTAGCTTTTTTAGCAACACTTTGTAAAAGTGCACAAAACACTGCTAATGGTAACAATGATTAGGTTCTTTTTGATATCAATAGTAAAATTAAGTCAGAGGCATGAGCCACACCTTTGCATTTGAATTATCAATGTAAGACTATTACAACTATAAAATTCCCCGACCGGATTGTGTCAGTTCTCTGCCCCTTGCGCCACCAATGCAGAATGTAGGGGGTCGGGAATTTTCTTTTAAAATTTCCCAGCCCTACCAGCTGTTTTTAGACGACACACCACAAAGCTGTCACACATTAATATGAATTTACACATTTAATAATGTTGCTCTTGCACGCCCAGCTGGTTACCATTTTTCTGAAGGAATAACCGACTGACAATTCCGTACATGTACTTACATAGCAGCCCTTTGTCCCTGGTACAGGCGGGTGTAGTCCTCTTTTAGTCCACAAATGTAGCTGACTGCTTCTCCCCATACCTTCCTCAATGTGGTCAGTGGGAGCTGCGTCTTTGTCTCTCTGACTGCAGAAACATAAAGAAAGTGATTTAGTTTTGTATGGAGCAAAGCACGTTAAACAATTTGAATTGAAGAATGAAGCAAACGGAAGATTTGGATGCTATTTTAAAGTGAAAATTCTCACCTATAAAGTTGACACTCTCAGGCAAGGGTCTGGCAGTGAGGGGTCCTGAGTACTTGGATAGGCTCTTATCAAACAGGAAGACAATGAAGGTGTCCCAGCCTCTCTGACAGAAAAGAACAACAAAAATTAAGACACACACACATATACACTGATGACAAATTACGACAAGAGTGGCTGCAAAAAGATAATTCACAGCAAATATGCTTTTGCGTAAGCGTCACATACCAAACCATTCGGTAAACAATGTGCAGGAGGTCTGCGTGGGTCCAGGGAGATTCCCGTCTCTAACAGCAATTCTTGATTTAGGGGGGAGATATGTGTCTGTGTGTACGTCTCCAGACGAAGCTGCAAGGAGTGTAAGCTCTCTTCGGCCTCCAGGATCAAAGAGTGCATCTGGGCTGACGTCATATCTAACACATGGATCACCTGAGCACCAAATCTGGGAATTGTTATCTTGATCGAGGAACATTAGCGAAAGAGCTTTTGTATGACGTCTGGAGCAATTGTTGTTGTTCATTACTGACCTTCATGGTGAGGATATTCTGGAGAGCCTTGTAACAGTTTGCCTTCTTCGTAACAGGATCCAACCCCCCGCCACGGGCTGCCGGGTCCCACAGTAACAAAATCTGCAGCAAATTCTCCACTGGCGCTAACAACGGCCTTAAGATAAGCACATGCAAACTTTAGTAGAGAATGAAATTCTTGATTTATAGAATAATGATAGTTGCTTTTGTTTCTACCTGCTGAGATTGTTGGGATATGGAAGATGGGTTGAAAATCGAACTTCTCCATTCATGTCCTCCACCGCCATGATGTCCTTAGCACCTTTATTCTTAACCTGACTTGTCCTATTAAAAAGTTGCATATAAATATATTACAAATACAGCAAACATTCGAAACATTCATCATTCGGTTTTTCAGGCTGAGTTCATAAGTCAGAAGTTATGCAGAAAATTAATTAAGAAGCATTTATCAAACTCACCACTGAACGGGCTGCATATGGTGTAAAAATGGGCGAAAACCACACGTGCATTCAAAAATTACTGTTCCAAAACTCCAGTAGTCCACAGTTACCGTGTAAGGTTTACTTTCAAACAGCTCCGGAGCCTAGAACACATAGAATTGCACTTTATGAATGGTTCTAATTTGAAAAGAAAAAATAGATTGACACTACATGTGAACAATGTACACTTACGAGATACTGGAGGGTTCCGACGAAGGACGTACAGACGCTGCCTTGGTCGAGATCTTTTGCATAACCAAGATCTATAATTTTATGGACAAGCTGGAGGAAAATGAAAAGTGAGAAATCAGCTACAAATGGCACTTTTGCAAACATAGATTGTGATTTACCTTGCCATTAATCTCTTGCAGAACTATATTCTCAGGCTTGAGGTCTCTGTGTATAATCTTATTTTCATGAAGGTACTCAATACCGCATCCTGTCAAAAAATTAAAATGCATTAAGCAGTCATCCACGAGAGCTTTTACAGCAAAAAAAAAAAAACTTACCGATGTCACGGAGTAGGGAGAGCACTTCACTCTCCTTCAACCCACAACAATTTTCTGGTTTACTGAGAACCTTAAAAAGTTTGAACATATATATGTAGTGACAATTTAATGAAAATAAATAAATAAATTATAAAACTACTTTGCGTAGGTCTCCTCCAGAACAGTACTCCATGGCTAGCAGCGGTAGGTCATTCAGAGCAATCAAGCTCAATTCTTCCGGAACTTCGCTGGCCTGAACAACATTCACATGGTTCAACCTAAAAAAAGATAAGTAAATACCATTGTTAAAAAATATTTTTAAAAAATCATGTTTTTTGTGCAATATAATAGTCAATGCATCAATTTTCACTTCTTCATGATCTGAATCTCTCTTCCCCAGCGTTCCTTGTTCTTGAAGCTCAGTTCGAGGCGACAGAGTTTCACAGCTAACTTCTCTCCCGACTTCTGCTCAACACATAAAAATAATAACACTACTATCACTAAAGTGCACGAATAAAGATGCATTTGATTTCTTGGTTCTCTTATGCAGGAGTCAGTCTCCACACTGAAAAGGATCTTGTAGTACGCTTGTCTGACATCTCGGATTATTTGCACGCTCTATTATGTGAATGAGAGCACTTACATGATTCTGGTACAGGTAGACATGCCCAAAACCTCCCATCCCAAGCCTCAGCTTCATCTCCCATGGGCCACACAACTGGTTCTGCTTGATGGAGGCCCGCTCCATTGTCACCTGCTGAAGACACAGCAAGAACTTTGGAGTGTTCGTGTTTTGCACTTTTTTGAGACAAAGAGCATTTGTTTACTCACTGTTGTACTTTCAGCACGCTAATATTGTTGTATACATTCTCCCAACAGTCAAATCACAATCATTTGTGTGTTTTGGGTGAGAAATTATTTTTAGACATTGTTTATTTTGCCACACACTGCAAACACATACACTAAATAGGAACTACAAAAGTTGTGAAGAAGATAGAAAGAGGCTTACTTGGTGAAATTCTTACCTATTTCAGGCGTCAGTTTTGCTGTGCCATAAATTATTCGCGTCACAACATTTCAGCCCTGAATAAGTTATTAGCCTCCCGAGTTAGCAAACTATGAATGACCGTCCTTTTTCGATACTGTTCACGACTGAGACTTAAAGTAACAAAACCGTCAGCTTTCCCGATCCGTCGTGCTTGTCTTTGTAGATATTTGTTGTCTATTAATGCTGTCGATGATGGTAAATGGATCCAAACCAAGTGTTCCAAAACAAAGTGAAAGTAAAGTCAACGCGTAAGTACAACTGCGCATGCGTGCGTGAATCGCTTCGGAGCAAAAAAAAAAAACAAAAAAAGCAGATAAATTGTTGTAATCTCGACTCTTTGTCAGCATTAATAGTTCTAATGCAACAACGAATTGCAGCCAATTTGTTTTCATAAATTTTAGGATCGTGCTCCAGAAAATACCTCACTCTGCATGGTAAGGTTTTAAATATTGTCTGCAGATGGCGTCATACACTCAACGCTTACCTTAGGAGACATTATCCATCCAGCCATCCCGCATTTAATATTTCTCAAACCTTTGGCTTTGACTTAGTAGTGGAGCATCACATGCGTGGTTCTGCATGATACGAGTACATTTTCCATCATAGGGCCCTTTCATGCAAATATTTAATCTCACTTTTTTTTTTTTAAATTTTCAAAACATATCTGCCATGTCTGGAGAGATCAACAGTGGCAAAACCAGTGACCAACAAGATAGACTCTAAATTTGATCACAACTTTGAATACATGCCTGAGTCGTGCTGACAATTAATAGTGCACAGTCAGTAGCCCCGATCGGTTCATTTGTAATCATGGGAAGGAAGCATTCAGCTTGCAATTAAAATAAAACAAAAAACACAATTTTGAGTGCATGTACATTGAGAAGAAACTGAAAACAATAAGTAAATGGATGTTTTCCATTCATGTTCCTGTTCATGTTTCCTGTTTCCTACCTTGGCCATGATGTGACTATGGCAATCAGGAAAGCGGAAAGGTGACTAATAAAGTTGTCATGTATGAGGTAGTTTCTTCAAAGGGGATTTCAAGGACAAAATCCCCTTTGCAGTACTTTAAATGCCTAATCCATACTGCAAACTTAATTTTATTCTTTTTGCATTCTTACATAAAATGCAATTGATTTACATTATACAGCAATGTAAGCTTTGCCTTTTTCTGCACTTATTTACAAGCTGAATTGTGTTTCAGTCAGTTTGTATGTCTTCCTCACAAAAGTGTGAGAGCCTGTTTTATTACCAATTTTGGATAAACTTCTTCTATTTGACAGTGCTGATGTCACTCATCATGAGCAATTCTTCGGTCAAGCTATACGTCAGCGTGATGTGTGTGAGTGATGTTTGGTGGGCCTGGCATTAAACTCCACCCAGCTTCAGCAGTGATAAATGGAAGGGATGCAGGGGACATCAGCACTCAAACGCAACAAAAAGACAAGACGTGTGGAGAAAGAGTGAACAAGAATCTTCATCAGGATCTTTTCCACAGTCTTGCAACAGAAAGGTATGCATCTCCTGTCAAATTTCTCAATCTATTATGTAGACAAAGCAATTTTTATTGTTTGAATTTTTATTATGCAGTGTTATGGGGAAATGAAGTAAAATTACAGTTATGACTATCCAATCATGTCATGTTGATGCTGTATATTGTGGGTAGAGAATATTTTAATATTGCAAGGTCCTCTGATACTGTAATAAATGAACATATGCAATTGACACAAATGTAGACTGATGCACTTTATCGCCATGTCTTCCCTATCTTTCCTTATAATCACATGTGTCTGTCCTCGTGTCACTTCAGATAATCTCCCTATAAGGGCATTCAGTGCTGATATTGTCAATTCCTTTTTGTCTAGCCTGTGTCCAGACCACAATAGCACAAAAGCAGAAGTAAAGATGAACTTCTTAGTCATCCTGTCGATGATTGCCGTTGTCAGTATTGAAGTTGTAAGTAAATTTCAAGTGCATGATTTCATTTCGTTATTGGAAATGGAGTCATTGTTTTTCAAAAAAATGCATGCTCCTTCTTTTTCAGGCATTTTCAAAGAAGTGGCGTAAGTCGACAGGACATACACGCTCGCATCAAGGTGACCTCACTGTGTGTGTAGTTTTATTTTGTTATGTGAGGATTCATTTATAATTTTTTTTATTTTTTTCAAAGTTGATGTTTCAGAGGAGTGTTGTTCAGGGGATTGCAGCAATTACAGGGGAATTATTTCCAAAACAACAAATGGGCATCGCTGTCTTAATTGGAAAATGTTCAAAAACCCCTGGGGTGCCTCATCTGGAATCGGGAATCATAGATACTGCAGGTAGGCAAAATTTTTTTGCTGGAGTAATACCTGATAATATCAGTTTGGTCTCGCAACAAATCAATCTCATACGTCAAATGTTTACCTTCTAGGAATCCTGACCAGAGCCCGAAGCCATGGTGTCGTGTCAAAAGAGGAAAGAGAGTCGTGAGAGAATTCTGTGACATTCCCAACTGTAAGAGATTAAAATTTTAAAACTTCTCATTTTGGTTTGCACTTTCTAAGAATGTCATTTTGCCCTCCAGGTTCCGCCGTTGCTGTGGACACAGGTAATAAAGTTGTGCTCCTAACTTATCACAATAACATGATCTGATGATTCCCTTCCTGACCGTCTTTGCAGAACTGACATGTGGCGAGACGTCCAATCAAAAGATGCATAAAATTGTGGGCGGTTCGTTCGTAACAGCGAGGTCACAGCCGTGGATCGCCGCCCTTTATAACCGGCGCAAGTTCTTTTGCGGAGGCTCACTCATTGCTCCATGCTGGGTGCTCACGGCTTCACATTGCTTCTCTGACGGGTGCGGCCAAACACACAGAACTAACACTTAATCATTTCCTCTCATTTGATAAAAGCACTGACTCACGTTGAACAATGTGTCGGTGTGTTTGGTTCAGTGAAGGGACCAACATCCAGCGATTGTCTGTCTTCCTGGGTAAGAGTGCCATCAATGAAACAGATGCGGTCAACGAACAGGAATTTACTGTGGAAAAAATCATCCTCCACCAAGCATTCAACGAGACCAACTACAACAATGACATAGGTGAGCACAAGCAAAACTTTGAGTAAAAAGCTATCTCTGTGCAATCCATGAAGGCCCTAAGCGGTTCCGTTCATCTTTTCAGCCCTGTTGAAGATCAAAAGCAAAGATGGACGATGCGCTGTGCGATCCAAATCTGTTCGCACGGTTTGTCTTCCTCCACCTGACATTCAACTTCCCGTTGGCTTTCAGTGCGTCGTCGCAGGATTTGGCAAGCAGAGCTCCGGTAGCCACAACATAATTCCCAACAAACACTGTAGACAAAAGTATTAGGGCAAAAAAAATAATCATAAGTCGTAAATATTTGCATTATAGCACTAGCTATGACAGTCTACCATTTCCAACAAGATTCTAATCTAAGATTCTGTGTTGTCTGCAGGGGCGATACACTTCTCTCAGTACTTGAAGGAGGCCCGTGTGAATCGTCTTTCCCAGTCTCACTGTGAAAAGTATTCCATTTATGCAAATATGCTCACTGACAACATGTTCTGTGCTGCGGGACCCAACTGGAGCGTGGATTCCTGCCAGGTGAGCAAGACCAGCCATTCGAAGAACTTTTGCACATTGCATCCCAAATTTGGTTAAGTGAACAAAAAGCAACTAGAGGAAATGATTGTGCTGTAAAAAAAACAGAAGTAGTTGTCTGTACATGTGACTGCATATTTTTGACTGCAGAAAAGATGATATGAAACTCTTATGGTATCCTCTCCAAATGGAAGTGATTAATAATGTGCACAACTTGAAAAGCATGAAAGTAATACTAATTTTCAACTAATAAATATTTGCCTGCAGATTATTTTGCAGTTTATTCTGCAAGATGATGAAAGGCATTACTATGTACGGCAAACATATGATTTACGGGCATCTTTGGTTGGAATAAAAAGCAGCCCCCACTAGAGGGCGTCCGAATAACAACTGAATACGAGTAGGTGTCTGTAAGGGGATGTAGCTCAGTGGTAGAGCGCATGCTTTGCATGTATGAGGCCCCGGGTTCAATCCCCGGCATCTCCATGTTTCGTCTTCCTTAAAGTGTGACAAAGTTTATCCCTCCGTTTGTCCACATCAGGCGCATACGAGAGCTAAAAATGATCAAAACATAAGTGTAATGTTTGATACGGATGGAAATGACATTGTCCATGTGATTTTTCTCCACACAGGGCGACTCTGGTGGTCCACTGGTGTGTGAAGCTGCTGGTCGGCTTTTTCAGTTCGGAATTGTGAGCTGGGGCATTGGCTGCGCTGTGAAAAACAATCCGGGGGTTTACACTCAGCTCACCAAATATAACAAATGGATTGCAGAGAAAACAAACCTACCACAGTATACTGAAGGTGTCATGTACCCCCAAAAATAAAGGTTAGGCAATAGAGAGTCAATCCCTTATGGTAAAATTCGATAATTCCAAAAGGAATATTTGGCAGCACAGGTAATTGTTGCAGCAATTTGTTGCACCGTGAACGGAGTGGCAGCTAATGGAGCATTTACTGCACATGGACAGAATAATCCTTTAAGGATTTATATGTCTTTTTTTTTTTTAAAGAAATGTTTTTTTTTATTGTATTGGATGTACAATAGCTTTATACAATTGTCTTTCTTTTTTTCCAGTTTGTAACAGATCTGTTTAATTTAATAATTTAATGTAATGTAATTGTTCTGCCTAGCATATTCTATCTAAATACTTTATTGCAGCTATTTTCATACTGTGTAAAAGTGAATGTTTTAAGTGGAATGATCCACCCTATAAGCTCATTACAACAAATAAAATAAAATAAAGAAAGCGGTACAGTGCCGAGATTGTCTGGCGACCAGTCCAAAAAAAAATGCCAAGTCAGAATAATTTACAACAGCACTGCTGGGGCCCAATCATAACTCTCGCTTGTCCCCCTACACACACCTCAACTACTCACACAAATGTGTTTACTTAATAACTTGTTCTTCAAACCATACATGGCTATGAGATGCAGTAAGAGTCCCACTCCCCTGAAAGGACATTTCGAAAGAGAAGGTTAGGACAGATCATGGTCAAAGATTGGTTGAATCCCAGCTGGAAGATTTCAGGTTGGATCACCCCCCGCTTCTCTTCCAAGTTACTCCTGAGGCTTCATCTTCACAGTAATGATGAGATGGTTACTTCCCTTTCATGGTAGTGAGAGAATACAGAAATTCTAATAGCACATTTTTCTTTGGTTTGAGAAAAAATAAAACAGACCACGGGGAATCGTTTAGAAACTTTATGTCAATTGAACATGGACTTACTCCACTACTGTAATGTTGGTAACCACTATGATAGTTATATTTAAGTGACCTCTCAGTGTGATGTCATTTACTGCACCTTTTATCTTCGCAGTGGCAGCCGTGTTAAGAGCTCTTGTAAAAATGTGATTCCATTGAGTATATAAACGCTGGACATTCAATAATAGTAGACGAGAGTCTCTTCAACCAGGTGGACCAGAGTCTCTCCAGTCCAGATGACAACAGCCTCTTGTTCACACCCCCGCACATTCACATAAACACACACACATAGCTACAGGCACTTTGAATGTCTCCAGGGTATAAATACTGCTGTTTTTGCCTGGGACGTCTCTGGTTTCCTCAGCACACATTGAGATTGTCCCTATTCCAGCAACACTTTGGGGACGTCACTCATTTCTAATGCCAACAATTTCAATGCACCATGATAAGTTTCTGTAATGCATTTGTTTGTGCATGAAAATAATGTAAGTAAATTTGTTGGTGCCCCATGAGGAGATTCTCTTCTTTGCTTCACAGCAAAATGAATTCCTGGTCTTAATATAGACTTGAACGGCTTGGAGATGTGGACTACTGACCAAGCATTTAATGAACATAGCTCATGTGTCGAATATAAGTTTGTCGCTTCATAAAAAAGGCTCTTCTGTTTCTTTCACGTTGGTACATCTCAGTTCCAGTGTCCTCGACACTGTGTAGGGTTGGGACCTAAAATTGGCCACACTGGGTCCCCAAATAAAATATTACTAGCTAGAAGAGCAGTGATTTTCAAACTTGTAATACCACCTAAAAAATACTTATACCTTTCTGAATACTAGCATGAGTGACCAATGCAAACATAGATTAGCAAATAAGGTTTGAGTGTTCATAAATCAATAAATTGAAATTTTGCACCTAAAAACTATGTTTAATTTTGTAAGCCATTTGGGTGTAGACATTTCAGTGTAAAGTCTTATCCACTTATGTGTAATGCCACATTCCTCCTGTTGGTGCCACTGCACTGAACGTCCTCATCCAATCGAGGAATCCCCTCCTCTTCTCATTAATGTAGCCCTTTCCTTTTTGGGGAGGAGGGGGGTGCACACTGGCAGGCATGCATGACGTAACTTGGAAAGAGCTGTCACTTGCACGATGCTGCGCCCGTGCATGCGCGTGCAGCGTGAGCGCGCACAGGTTCCGAGCCTCCTCCATAGCGCAGGCACGGAGCGAGCTGCGTCTTCGCGGTGATTGGGCGGAGGGCGGTGATTCCTTCTGGCACGACAAGGGTAGACCCACCGGAGGGACCCGGGTCTAGATTTGACCGTCAGAGCAGACGTGGTTGTTGCTCCTCCCGCGAGTGAGGAGAGAATAAAAAGCAAGAAAGGAGGGCTTCTTTGCAAAGAAGCCACCGATCACCTTTTCGTGTGTGCTTTGGGGGCTGCGGTAAAAGTCGTTGACCATGCCGGTGTTTCATACCAAGACCATCGAGAGTATCCTGGAGCCGGTGGCCCAGCAGATCTCTCACCTGGTCATCATGCACGAAGAGGGCGAGGTGGACGGGAAAGCCATCCCGGACCTGTCCGTACCGGTGCAGGCGGTGCAGGCTGCAGTCAGCAACCTTGTGCGGGTGAGTCGATGTGAGTTTATTCTACCAGTTTGCTCTCTTGACATTCATCATGTCAACGTGGTACAATTAACACCAGATTAGACATTTAATCACATTTTGAGATCGAGACATTTTTTTTATGATGTTTGATCTTTGCACACCAACATATAAAAGTGACTCACCAAACGCAACATAATATGTTCAACTTTGCCCTTCTTGGTAATCAGTTGGACACTCAGACATCCTCAATGGAGTTTGTGGGGCGGAAGATTGATTTGACACACACATTGGTCATATTTAATTTAAACTGAGATTACACAGTGGGTCACTTTGTCTGTGTGCACTGACTGGCAAAATCAATACGAGCCCAGTCAAGAGACAACACTCGAGACATTTGAGAGTCTTTCGTTTGGCTTATTGGGGGACATATATTGGATCAGAATCCAATTGTATAACTCATAAATGGTCTTAATTATTTAGCTTTTAAAAATGTACTGAAAAAAGCGACAAAACCATCCTTGATACGATGCATGTTTATCCAGATTTGCACCAAAATTTCAAGGCAACGTTAACCTTCATTGTAGAAAGAAAAAAATAGTCCAACTAGCAAATAGTTTTTACTGCTATGCGAGTACACACAGCAGTATTGCAGTAGTACTTCCCATTGGCACCCCACAAGCACATTTAATCCTCCCATCTATTTTCTGAAGCTCATTTAGTTGACGGGTGAGTTGGAGTCTGTCCCAGCTGACTTTTTTGTCAAGATGGGTTACACCCTAGACTGGTCGCCAGTCAATCACTGGGTACCAGCCTGCCATGCAATTGTAAAAACACAATCTTAGAAGAACTGTTGAAGAAAGGCTAAATGTACAATTCAGTTGTTTATTTTTTTTATGTCCTTCACAGGACTTTATGAAAACAGAAACGTGGGTTAATGGGTAAAAGGTTCACCACTCCTAAACCAACCAATAAATAAATATAGTTGTAAACTGAAGTCCATGATGGTTGATTACTGTATCTCTCTGCTTGTTCTGATCACTTCAGTAGATTCAACCAGAGGGCGAGCAGAGGGAGGCTAATAGCAGCCTCGGGCATGTCTATGTGTCCCTGATGCGTTTTTTAGAGAAGCTATACCAAATAGCGAAAGCTGATCTTATCGGCTGTAATTAAGGATTTAAGTTTTGGGGGATCATTTTTATCTACTGATGATGCTTGCTAATTGTGCAGCAATGCAGCTGAAAAGGAGACAAGTGCTCTGTAATGAATGAGAAAGATAGAAACAAGTGTGCAAAGCATGCTGGTTACTGAGAAGAAAAAGTTCATTGTACATGATGGGCGCCTTCAGATTTTTTATTTTTGCTATCAGATGCAAAGATGTAAAAAAGAGTCCCACTGCATACTGATACGGTTACACTGTTCACCCCCAGCATGGTGGGCCATGTGTATAAAAAGTAGGTCACTGAGATTCTTCCAGATGCGAACAAAATGGTGTCAATCTGTCAGAGAAGCTGCACGTCTGTGAGCTGACGATTCAACTAAACATCTAAAAGATTAGCTGGTGCATTAGTAGGGAAACGCGCAAGCTCGCTGGAATTGTGCCGATGACGGAGCCGCGCTTGGAAGTTTCAGCTCCCCAAGGAGGCGATGTCAATCTCATTCCTGAGTACGTCTAGGGGGAGGGGAGGGAGGGAGGGAGGAATAAATAGATTTACTGTGGAGAAGTGAGTAGAAGAGTCACCTGCTTCTGTTTGGGATGTAATTCATTGGATGACCCTGCACTACCTTTCCCACTATGCTTCCCTTACTCTCTTTGCAGCTATAATTATTTTTATTTTTATCCACTCCAAGTTAATCAACTTAAGTGCCATAATTCCTGGCACACAATTCTGATGCAAAACTAATTAAGCTAACAATTATTTTAAAACTACTCGGTCGCATCACAACTTTCCAACAAACACATGGAATGTCACTGTGGACACGACGGACACTTAACTGCACATTAACTATGCAGCGATTGCACATCAACTAATCGATGCTAAGTGATGGCAATTACACGAAGCGCTTGCACTCAAGCAGGTTCTTTGTCTAAAGTTTCATCAGGACTCGCTTACTATACTCGCAAAACTTCATTCCTGCAAGCTTCAAGGAATCCTTTGCCGTTTTATTGGATGCCAGATGGTGCTTGTGTTTGCTTCTCGCTACGAATGCATCTTCCTGTGACTCTCGGGGGGCCGCAAAGTCTATTAAGTGAAGTTCACCAATGCGGCACTGAGAAACTGATGTCATCATCTTCCTGAAATTGCATCTCCAGTGTGTGAGGCCACCTTCGCGCTTTCGTGTTTATATGTAGAGCGACTGCATCTGTGGGTCCTCAATTTTTATGTTGTTGGCCTTTTCTGAAATGTGCACCTTAATTCAAATCTGCACCCAAATGTCATATCGTCACCCAAGTAAATTGTGTGAAAGTTTTATATAATACTAAAAGACTATATTTTTCTGTATTAATACAAACATTTAATGGTCCGATTATGTGTTGCAGGTTGGGAAGGAAACAGTTCAAACCACCGAGGACCAGGTGCTAAAGAGAGACATGCCGCCTGCATTCATCAAGTACGCTTGTTTACCATTGACTCTGTGTGATGGAATTGATCCACGTTATCACTGAGGAGACAGAGAACTTATTCTGAAAAGTACGGAAGAGGATTCCGGGCAGTTTAATGCTAGGAAATATGGCAGCATGCCCAGCTGCAACAAAGAGCCACTTCTGAACTGAGTGCTCAGTCAGAGGAGACCCACGGGTGACTTGTGCACCATCCGGCTGTGAGGCTGTTTGTTGTGTTCCAAGCAGGCTTCTAAACGTCTAATAGGGTGGCGGAAAGAGCCTGCACAGCAATGCCGTACCCTTGACATTGATCTGGCTGCATTGAGTGTCGTACAGATTTATGCAAATCAATGATTCAAGTTCAGCAACATAACATGTGGCTTTTAGATAATAAATGATCAGCTGCCTTTGTCTATCTTTCGACTTAAGAGCAGATTTCAAATTTTAAAACGGATATAGATGTGAAAAGTGCACCCTCAGACACACATGTATACATACACATCGTAAATCTCACCCACAGGGCTAAGGAAGAGGGGGCATGTGTAATGTGAACCTGACTAAATATAGATGAACTAGCAGCCATCGATACCCTCACCAGTGGGGGTCAGAAGAAGGAGGAGGTGCCTTGGCTTCTCTCAAGCACTTAAATTCATCATCTTATTCAACCTAATAAAACATGTATGCATCGAGCTACTCAAAAACAAAACATCCAACATTTTTGTGCCTTATGTCGTTTGCTTAATCATAAATTTTGTTTACAATATAACCGAAAACAAGAAATCTGTGTTCCCGGTGTGTGCAGGGTGGAGAACTCGTCTTCTAAACTGGTCCAAGCGGCTCAGATGCTGAAGACGGACCCCTACTCTGTCCCCGCTCGGGATTACCTCATCGACGGATCCCGAGGCATTTTGTCGGGCACGTCTGACCTGCTGCTTACGTTCGATGAGGCCGAGGTGTGTTTGTCTTCGTCTGCTTGTGATCTTTCTGGGAAATACAGCTTTTTATAGCTCCGCACGGGAGAAGGAACTGAGCTCAGAGCTCAGTAATGGGAGTCTCACTTAGATTTAATCAGTCAGATCAAATGACGTTTTCTCTATCATGATGCAGAATCAGTGTGCGCGTGTGTATGTGTGGGTTGGATATTTGAAACTTCTACTAAGTGGAATCACATTGAGCACGTCACTGTGTTTTATCATTCGTTTTGAAGGAGCAAACTTTTTATAGTTTTATAGTTAAACAGAAATCACAAGGCTGCACACACACACATGGACAGGGGGCAACTTGAGGAACAGCGATAATATGCTTTAATACTCCGAGTATGTTTATCATTGATGATGTGTGTTCTGTTCCAGGTGCGTAAGATTATTCGGGTATGCAAAGGTATAATGGAGTATCTGACGGTATCCGAAGTGGTGGAAACTATGGAGGACCTCGTCACGTACACTAAAAACCTGGGACCAGGTTGGCAAGAACTGTTTCTAAACAGCAATGATGTCCATCAAATCAAGTCCAAATGCTGTTATTAGGATAAATCGTTAATCACTAAAAATATAACCAAAAGTGAAAAATCGCCCACTGCATTCTATGTTTTGTGTTAATATATGTAAATCTGCAGAAAATGAGTTCAGCATGCAAACAAATTTCAACCTGGTGTAAGCCAACAGGCTAATCATCATCACCATTGGAAGGAATTTGCATGCATGACTAAATTATTGTTTGCTTGCCTTTGCTCAGGGATGACCAAGATGTCGAAGATGATCGAGGAGAGGCAGCAGGAGCTGACACACCAGGAGCACAGACAGATGCTCATCAACTCCATGAGCACGGTGAAAGAGCTGCTGCCTGTCCTGATATCAGGTGAGAGTGTGCGTGCGTGTATGTGTGTGTCCACGTGTGTGTGTGGGTCCGACTGCGCCACAAAAAAGCCAAAGAGAGCGGGTCACTGAGCATGCCGCACGGTCGTTATAGCAACACGGATCATTACAGTCATTAGTTGCCTTGAACTGTAAGATTGACTACAAGCACGCACGCTGCTGCTTGTTGTCCTGGATCGACTAACAAGAGCTGGGCAACACTGGAGTATCGACAAAAGTGTTGGAACACCAAGGCCATTACGGCCTGCATATCGGAAGGAGAAATTATTGATGGTGAATTTACAGTTGTCATAGTTTCAACTCATCTGGGAAGAAATAAGCAGCCAAACTGGAAAGCAACCAATGAAACTTTCCAATGACATGCCCAATTCATCTTTCCGTCCTCAGCGATAAAGATTTTCGTGGCAACCAAGAGCGGGCGTGGTGCCGGCGTGGAGGAGGCTGAGAGGAACCGCCGCTTTACCTTCGAGAAGATGAGCGGCGAGATCACCGAGATTATCCGAGTTTTACAGCTTACCACGTGGGACGAAGATGCCTGGGCCAATAAGGTGCCACTCAGCTATGCGGATTCTCATTTTAAACCCTCTCAAGTTAATCCCTACACATTTATCTAATTGCAGTTTTAATGTGGAAGGCCTGCTCACAACACACACACACACACACACATAGTCTTAGCCATACAAGCCTCTTTGCTGCAGAGAGCATCTCTCTACCTTCTGTGATTCACTTTTTCTTTTTGCTTGTTGGTGTAACCCCCTTTTCCTTTTTCTTTCTGTACTTTTCTCCTCCATTATTTTCCCTCCTTGTAGAAGGTAAGCCTGCTTCTCTCCCCATCTGCAGCCTCCAGTGCTCGTGTTTGTGCCACTTGGTTTAACACATTTTAGTGTAAATGCCATGCTGGTTGGTACGCAATAACCTGTATGTCCCGTGTTTCAGTCAGCTAATGTGATGATGTTCTGTACATATGTAACTCATCACTATGTGTTTTATGTCCATCTGTTTGTGTGATTTGAGCAGAGGTGACAAAAATACCTACCCTCTATCTTCATGTAAAAGTACTGCTTCAAATCATTTAAGTAAAAAAAAAAAAAAGATGAACCTATTCTGGCAAAGTAAGAACTAAGAAGTACAGATTTTTTTTTTAATTTACTGAGTAGAATAGAAAGCTGTGAAAAATAATAGATACTTGAATACCGAACAGTACAGTCACTTTAATTGCAATATTTAATTAATTATTCTTACCGTCAAGTATCTTCATTTACTGTATTTTCTCTCCAGCTCATACTGTCAGTGTGTTACACAAGATATTGTTCAGTCAAAATGACTTCACTCAGAAAATATTTTGTTGCCCTCCCCACCATTTATTTATTTATTTTAGAACATCAGAGATGATAAGATCAATTTCCCTCGTCCAACTTGTCACTCTGCATGTTTCAACACACATAACCGGTCCACACAATGATTTGTCTTTGTGTGTCTGAGTGGTTGCTGTGCACATATTGTTGCCAGTTCCAGTCATCATAAAGGGCTGCCCAGCCCCTAACTCCCCGGGTCATGAATTATATAAAATAAGCTGCTCCAGACACATCCGTAATACATGACCTATTGAATGTTTCCACTCACTCGTTTTATCGTCCTCTGAACTGGAAGGGAAATATTTTTCTCTATTATTTTTGGGGGAAAATTAATATTTTGATACATCCAATTTTTTGTTATTTTTTACCAAACTACAACTTTATAATAAAGATAATCGCATGTTTTGTTTTGATGGCATGTACGTAGTGTTTTAATGACTGCTGTGACTAATTTAGCTTGAGTGATTTATAAACTCGATTAATTGATGATTTGTGGCCTTAATTATTTCATAAAGCTATCGACGCAAACTGGAGTTTACGGTTAAGATGAAGCAGTTGTTGGTGCAGTCCAAATTAGCTGCTATTTTATATTATTTGTATTATTTGTGTTGTGCTAACACTGATAACAAATGCCAGCAACATCCTAATATTGCGTCTTCCTCTTTCAGTGAGGCTATGTTTTGCGCTATTTTTATCTGTTAATATGACATCTTGGGCACCAAAGTGGTTGAAGTCATTCAAACAAATGACTCAGAAACCACTAAAAAAAAAATAATTGTGTAACGTTTACCACAAAAAAAGGGAATAACATTGCTGTCCAAAAAACCCCACAGATTTAAGCAGAAAACATAAATGTTGAAATTTACGCATCTTCAATGTTTATTTATATCAATATCGTTGATTGTGATACAATATAGAGTATCATGCTGTTTGTTTATTTATTTATTTATCCATTTATTTATTTATTTATTTAATGGTCCAATCTCTAAATCCAGAAGATTGTCACAATCACAAATCAGTGATTTAATAGCAATCAAAAAAAGGTTATAAATAATAGAATATGTGTTTTCCCTTATTATTTGACGGTAATAATAAATATTTACTTTTGTATTTTAATATTTTTTTTAGGATATGGAAGCATTGAAGAGATCGTTGGCCTTGATTGAATCGAAAATGATCCAAGCGAAAGGTTGGCTGAAAGACCCCTATGGACAACCAGGTTTGTATCAGAGTGGGCTACATTTATGTTGGCCTTGACCTTCATTGACCTATTGACACCACCACCACCTTCAGGTGAACCGGGTGAGGTCGCATTGCGTGTGATTCTGGACGAGGCGGGAAAGGTGGGAGAACTTTGTGCCGGGAAGGAGAGGAAGGATATTTTGGCAACACACAAAGCTCTGGGACAAATGACTGACCAGATTGCCGATCTTCGAGTCAGGTATTGCACGCTTAGTATGAAAAGACTATTGTTGCCACCACTGGAAAAATATTTACATGTATTTATTATCTGCGGCAGAGGCCAGGGTCCAAGCCAGGCGTGTGTCCAACGTGCCAGCCAATGCTCTCAGGGTTTAGACTTGTTATTTGCCAAAGTGGACAATGCTGCTCGAAGACTGGAAGCTCTTATCAATGCCAAGCAAGCCATCGCGAGGAGACTGGATGCCGCACAGGTCTCATCAAACAACACCACGTTGAATTTTGTTCCTGAAACATTTACAGACTAATATTTATGATGGCGTTATTTTTTTAAGGCCTGGTTGGCTGACCCGAACGGCGGTCTGGAAGGTGAGGAGAACATCCGGGCGTTACTCGCAGAAGCCAAACGCATTGCCGACCTGTGTGAAGACCCCAAAGACAGAGACGACATCCTGCGTTCTATCAGTGAGATCGCAGGCCTCACCGCCAGACTTGTGGAGCTTCGCAAACAGTATGTTTATTTAGTAGATTTTTCTTCCTCTGACATTAATGACTGTGCTGTGTTTTTATCTAATTGGAAGACCCTTCATTCCCAGGATTAGAATGCAGCCTTGTGTGACCAATGCATGGCACATTTTACCTGCCTGGAGGTTATGTTGTTGCCTGTCAACTTTCGGCAGTCCTCCAAGGATAAGGTTGCTAAAATGTTTGAATACGGTGACAAACCAAAGGGGTTGTTCTTAAAATGGTTTTGCGGAAATTAAAGAGAAATATCTCATTGAAGTTTGAGCAACTTATTCAAAAAAATGACCTGCCTTGTTCCTCAAATTCAACGAGTCATAACAGCATGAATCATTAATTCTTTAGATTCTGAATTCAATGACCATAAAAGGAAACTAGTTGCATCAACATCAATGTTATTTCCCTTTAGGGATGATTCTCTAACCGAGGGTTAATAAAAAGTTGGGCTTCTAACAAATTAACATGAACACATTTATTTATGTTGCCCTTAAAGGTGGAGAAGACTTATTTCTTAGAACACCTTATTTCCCTTCTTATTTGATGCTCCTATTTATGCACATCTTTATGCAATATTTTTTTTCGGGTTGTATTGTCTCAGAGGTAAAGGTGACAGTCCGGAAGCTCGTGCCTTGGCAAAGCAAATCGGGGCGGCCCTGCTGACCCTGCAGGCCAAGACCAACCGAGCTGTGGCCAACATGAGGCCCGCCAAACCTGCAGTTACTCTGGAGGGCAAAATGGAGCAAGCACTGCGTTGGGTCGCTAATCCTGGAGTGGATGACCGAGGTGTAGGTGAGTGAGGGTTCTGGAAAACCCGACCGACACTTATTGAGCAACTGTAGTTGCCATTTAGAAAGAAAAGTGCTGCCACCTATTTAAAATAACACCATGCAACAGGCTAAAGAAACCCTGAGGCGTAAAAACATTCAGTAAGAAAAACATATTCAAATTCTTGCTTGTGTGTCTGTTTTTTTAATCGTCACCTGTTCCCTCCCACGCTGCTTCTCGGGAACAGAGTGTGAGAGACTAGAGTGGAACACAGGTACTGGCTTCCACTTTTTACCTTCGACTGATGATGCACCTTCATTCTTTAAATATTCATGACTTCAAAACAGCAATTGTCAAATTTTATTATGGTCTGCAAAAAAAATCATCACATTTTGAATCCTTGTTTGAATGCATTTTTTTTTTATTTTCCCTACCTCATCACCTCTATAGATGTGTTTGTTTTTATCCAGGAGCAAGCCAGTATTTAAATGTGATATGAAGGACGACCTCTGATGAATTTACGTGTCTTCAGGTCAGGCGGCTATCAGAGGGATGGTTGGAGAAGGCAGGAGACTGGCAGGAGGCCTCTTGGGGCCATACCGCCAGGACATGATGGGACGCTGCGACAGAACGGAGGCTCTCATGACATCCTTGGCTGAAATGGCTGGCAGGGGAGAAGCCGAGGCCCCCCACGCTCGAGCGACTGCCGCACAGCTACATGACAGCCTTAAGGTAGTTCATATAAGAACTGTTTTCTTTATATTCTTAAGAATCACAATCTTGTTAAATGTTTGACAGCACATACCTTCTAACTATATCCTACTTGGTAATTTATGTCTAGGAAGTAGAATATGATTAAAAATATATATGGTGGGCCTAAGACCAAAACTTTTATTACCCCGAAGTATAAACAGATAAGCTCAGGTTTCAGCATGCACTGGGAAAGAGCGCCACCCAGTGGTCATATCATGGCGTTTCTTCCTACACCAGGATCTGCGGCACAAAATGCAGGAGGTGATGACCCAGGAAGTATCTGATGTCTTCAGTGATACCACAACGCCTATCAAATTGCTGGCCGTGTCCGCAACCGCACCCCCGGATGCCCCCAACAGAGATGAGGTCAGTTGTGATGTTCACAGATTCACAAGACGAGCAGTGAAGAAGTACTGTTTGAGTCATCTGTGTCCTTGTAGGTTTTTGAGGAGCGTGCTGGGAATTTTGAGGCCCATGCAGGTCGTCTGGGGGCTACAGCTGAGAAGGCAGCTGCTGTGGGAACGGCCAATAAGAGCACAGTGGAGGGGATCCATGCAGCGGTCAAACATGCACGTGAGCTCACGCCGCAGGTGCTTGTTTCTTTTTAAATCACCAGTATCTCACAAGTGAATTTTCTCAAAAGTAAAAAGATGGAATAATCTTTTTTAATATTTTGACGTGTTTGCCTAATGCAAGTCCGCCCCTGGTCTAGGTAACTTCTGCTGCTCGGATCTTGTTGAAGAATCCTGGGAATAAAGCGGCATACGAGCACTTTGACACCATGAAGAACCAGTGGATTGACAATGTAGAGAAACTCACAGGTGAGATCCTTTTAAGATGTTGGAATCAACAGGTACTACTAAATTAGATTAAATTTAGTTTTTTTTTGGCTCACTTTTATTGTTCATATTTCCTATTTGTGTGTCTTTGTGAGTGCAGGTCTTGTTGATGAAGCCATAGATACCAAGTCATTGCTGGACGCATCCGAGGAAGCCATCAAGAAAGACATCGACAAGTGCCGAGTTGCCATGGCGAATGTTCAGCCCCAAATGCTTGTTGCCGGGGCGACGAGCATCGCGCGGCGAGCCAATCGTGTTCTGTTGGTGGCCAAGAGGGAAGTGGAGAACTCGGAGGATCCGCGCTTCAGGGACTTGGTGAAACACGCGTCAGATGTCCTGTCTCACACCATCTCCCCCATGGTCATGGATGCCAAGGCGGTGGCTGGCAACATTCAAGATAAAGGTACACACACTCAGTAGAAGCCATAAACAATCTCTGTATGATACTGGATGACCTCTGACCCTTCCACAGGGCTGCAGAAGGCCTATTTGGACTCCTGTCTAAGGATCCTGGCTGCTGTGGGAAAAGTCAGAGAGGCCTTCCAACCTCAGGAGCTGGATTTCCCCCCTCCGCCGCCTGACCTCGATCAGCTCCAAGTGAGTCCAACACTTATTCACCGTATGTGTTTCGTGTCTAGTCTCTTCATGGAATTTGGACCTGTTTTTCTTCCAGGTGAGTGATGAGCAGGCTCCACCCAAGCCGCCCCTGCCAGAGGGCGAGGTACCGCCCCCGCGTCCTCCTCCTCCCGAGGAAAAGGATGAAGAGTTCCCGGAGCAGAAGGCTGGAGAGGTTGTGAGTGAGCCCATGATGGTGGCCGCCAAACAGCTGCACGACGAGGCCCGCAAGTGGTCCAGCAAGGTCGGTTCACATATGCATATTGACCTCAATTTGCACAACTGACTTTTACTATTGTGGTCATGGAATATGTTGTCTCTGTTGACTGTGAATTCATATATCGTGAGTCATGTTGATACTGAAATGTGGACATCAGGGGGCTTGATTCCAATTTCAGAAGAAGAATGGAAACTGTCATCTGGTAATTAAACAAGAACCAAGTGGGCAATTCATTAAATACACTTGCATAATCCAAGAATTACAGTCAGAACATTTGGGTTCAAATCTGCATTTCTGGGTACTCCAGCTTCCTCCCACTTGCTGTTTCATTAGAAGATTTTCAATGTAAATGAATTTTTGTACACCTTTATATGCCCTGGCAGTCTCTCAGCCCAATTCAGATTCTAGCAATTGTTGCCGGGTCTCGTATAGCTATGCACATTGGCGGAAACTATCACTTTTATTGCGTCCCACTCGTATTGTGGAGGGAGACCTCGTTCCTGTTAGATCACAACCTCAGGGTCACAGCTGCAGCCCTAGTATATTATCCTCCCCGCCTTGCCTTCACTGCGCAGTCCCGCCTTCCCTTCCTACTCCTCCATGATGCCTGTACTCCTCCTTCAATTCTGCCTCTGTTCTTCCACCTACTGCTTCTCGTGGTGTACTAAACGCCTCCTGGCTCTCTCCCCTCCTCCCCCTTCCCTCCCCAATCAATCCAACCACTGGCAATACACCCCTTCCCCGCCTTGCCCTGCCAGGAGGCAGTAGAGGTAGACGAAGAAGATGAGTTTACTGATGGTGAGGATGACTATGAGCCCGAGCTGCTGCTGATGCCCTCCAACCAGCCTGTCAATCAACCCATGCTGGCGGCCGCCCAGGCTCTGCACCAGGAGGCGCGCAAGTGGTCTAGCAAGGTCTGACTTGACGTCACAAGCGCATTTTTGCCGCTGGATTATTTGACTCCACCACTTCTCTCTCCACACGCATGCAAAAACAAAGCGTCACTCAAACCGATTGCATCTGCCGCTACCATGGCAACCTCCAACCAGCTGTGGCTGCTCAGATGCTAAAGTTGTACTAAAGGTTGACACTTGATGGAATGGCTTTTTTTTAAATCGATGCACCACTATGCCCAAGTAGCTTCAGGATTTCCCGCCCTTATATAGGAATCTTGCTGTTGTCAATCACTCGTTGGCATGGCAACCAGTGATGCCAAGGATGACAGTTTCCCAAAGAGGTCTGGGTGATGTCATGGTTACTAACCTTAAAGCACTGAGAAACGGTTCAGCATGCATGGGAATTTTACGATATTCTGTGTGCATACTGCATGCAAATGACTAAATGGATGCTTGCCATTAACATTTTCATGATTTTTAACCATCCTTTAATATTATACTTGGAGATTCTCCTCATCTTATGACTCCCTTGTCTCAGGGCAACGACATCATCGCGGCCGCCAAGCGCATGGCTCTGCTGATGGCCGAGATGTCCCGGCTGGTGCGCGGCGGCAGCGGAAACAAGCGAGCGTTGATCCAATGTGCCAAGGACATCGCCAAGGCATCGGACGAGGTGACGAGACTCGCCAAGGAAGTGGCCAAGCAGTGCACGGATAGACGCATCAGGACCAACCTGCTGCAGGTTGGTTTTTAATACGAAAATGGGACACAGAAAATGACAATAACCTTTCTTGTTGTTTGATGTGCTTTTCTAATAAGCACAAACAACAAAAATATATTTTTTACTAATATTACTATTTGTTGAATAATCCTTTGTGAGAAACATTATTTTTTACAATACTGCCCTCTGCAGGATTTGTAGAGCACTGCTGCAATTGCTTGCCCCAACGATAAAACACTATTTGGAAGACAAGCCATCCACTGAAATCCGAAATATTTTTTTCTCATTTTTGTTTTTCTTGTTGAAGGTGTGTGAGCGGATCCCCACCATCAGTACTCAGTTGAAGATCCTCTCCACCGTGAAAGCAACTATGTTGGGTAGAACAAACATTAGTGAAGAGGAGTCCGAGCAGGTAAAATGTTCATTTGACTATTTGATCACGGTGCATAGTTTGAAATAAATTACCATTATTGTCACACTTTATGGGTTTGCAGGCATTAGAGACTAAACAAACAACAAAATGTGTTTTCCATATCATGTCCCCCATAACGAATTCAAACTAAAATTAATTCTGGTGTCATGACTCCCTTCCCATCGTCTCGTTGATTGGTGCAGGCCACAGAGATGCTGGTCCACAACGCCCAGAACCTGATGCAGTCCGTAAAGGAGACTGTGAGGGAAGCTGAGGCAGCCTCCATCAAGATCCGCACGGATGCAGGATTCACCCTCCGCTGGGTACGCAAAACCCCCTGGTACCAATGAAGGCAGCAATGACTTTGTGAACAGCAGCACACAAAAATAATGAAGTAGCAACATAGATGATTCTCCATCATCCACTGTAGATGTGCTTCATTTAAAGCTCTTCCTGTCTGGTTTTAAGTGGACACGAAGGAAGCGTTTTTATTAATATATATTTTTGGTATGTTGATTGCAGGTAGCAATATATTTTTTGCATGAAGATGTTTTCTATTTTCTAAAAGGCAACTTGAGAGATTATGATAGGACTTTTGTGTTTAACAGAGATTTGTGTTTTGTGTGTATAGTCACCTATGAGAGATCCTCACCAACTTTAAAAGGCTTAAGGACGGCACTCTCCTCCGCTCATGTTTACTTTGAATGATTAACGCTGCTGATTGAGTGTCGATTTGAAGGTATGACATCATCGCCTACAATTCGCTTATACTTGAACTATATGAAGTCTTCTGGATTGGAAATGGTTGGCGATGAAATGTTTTAGTTCATGATTGAGTGATTGCCGAAGTAACAAATTATTTGCTTAGCATTAGCTGTGTGCATGACAACTCATTATTGTTAATAGGGATGGGCATAATGATCAAATTTACTGGTAATTAGCCATTTTAATTTATGTAAATTGGAGTGCAAGACTGTCTCAGGGTCAATTTGCTATTTAAAGAAAAACAACATTGATGACTACACAGGTCTATGGAAAGTTAAGACACAACTCTTCAACAAATTCTGGCATGGAAGGAGTTAAGATCATTCAGATTGTTGAAACATATTCAAATTAAAATTATGTTCATAGCCAATCAAATGTCCATCCCTATTTAAACTGTGAAATTTTTATGGCTACTTATTGTTTTTTATTTAATTTTAAAGCCAAATAATGCATTGGACATGACACAACTACATTTTAAATTTATAACGCTTCAACAGCCCATTACCACCATCATACATTTTATTCTGTCATATTTCACATATTTTTTTAGCAATATATATAACATTTATTTTCCTGTATGTCCTATCTCCTTAACAGTTGAACTGTTCTGGGGGGGGGGTCATCGTGTATTTGGAGTGGTGGCGTCACAATTAACCAAATTACATGCAACCACAAGCTCTTGTTTCACTTTCATTTTATGATTTATATCAACTTTTGTATGATTGCTGGGCAAATATAACTTCTAAATGGAGAATCAGTGCGTGTGTGCACACGTGAGTAGAAACAAGCACGGCATTAAAGGGACTGAATGTAGTGAGCATGTAGCAGCCGCTTGCTGAGAGCGACAGTGTGTTATGTACATTACAGTATGTACATGTGTACATGTGTGATGTGTCTCATGCACCCTGAATGTATCCCGAAAGCTCTTGGCCATGCAAACACATGCGCTGTTTGTGCCTTGGAAGAATAAAAAGACTGATTATGAATGACTTTGAGCCAAGAAATGTTGCAACACCTGACACTATTAGATATCAAAAACTGTTTCCAGCACTTCAATTTTTTTTTTCTATTCAAACGTTTCAACCAAATCAAATAACCACCTAAAGGAATTTTACTATTCAATAGAATTTTATTCTGCTTTTTCATTTATATTGCTGACTTGTATAGATGCATTTTCAAGATTTTCATGTACGCATTGCAACAAAAGGGAAATCTTGTGAACCACTGCAGAAAACAGCGACAATCCAAAATTGCATGGTGACATGCACATTCATGTAAAAAAAAAAAATTACACACAAGTAGAGTAAGTTATATTCTCAAATGTTTTTATAATACCTCTTGTGCACTTAGACTGATAGTGAACTTTTTTTTCACAGAGAAAGGCTTGTGCAAAAGCAAGAATAAGTAAGATAGAAAGTTGCATTCAAGACCACATAAAGATTGTGCATATTTCTAAGTCGGCGTTCTCCACAGCCAATCAGAACCTGGCATAATAGTTAGCAGATAACTATGCCATAAAACAGATTGCTTTCCAGTCCTGAAGAAAGCACCTTACAAGGCCACATTTCCAAGGTGTACTAAGGCATTGCGTAGTTTTTCACAATATAAGTAGAAAACAATGATAAACAAAGGCAAGGTGCAAGCAATATTTTAAGAATGATTGTGTGGGCTCATTTACAAAGCAACACATTCCCTTAAGAAAAAACACATTCGGAGGAATTGGTCACATAGCAAGGTGATTTATAGTATTAATATTGTTATTATTATAACTAAGGCTTCCCTTTAGAGGCTACAAATAAGCCACTTTTATGTACAGAGCCTGTAATGCCATAACATGGATTTAATAAATAACTGTTAAAATGCAAAATGATTTGTGAACAATGTTGAGAGAGGTTTGGATAGATTTGGAGCGTCGAGTCTAGAGCACGATTGTGGAGCGGTGACTAAGTCAGGTCCTCACTTGGAATTTCCCAGCTTTAGTGAGGTATTTGACCCCTTTAAAGGGTTTGTACTTCTCCCCATACATGTCCAGACGGTTCACCTTCAGACCTGCGGGGAACAAATGTTCATTGTGTTCATTATTGGAACAACACATTGTGACACTGACCCGTTATTTGTATCACCTGATATGGCTAGCTGCTGAATTTTCATGTCAATGTTGAGCGAGGGGTTCTCCTCCGGTTTTGGAGCACCCGATTGCACGCTCAGGCTGCCTCGCAGGTTTGGAAGCTTCTGGGGGTTTAGTTTGCCCACGTCCCACACCAAGACCTACACAAAAGCACGCAGGGGTGCTTTCAGTAACACAACTAAAGCTATGTCGTAGCAAATGAACCACATTTTTAAGTGAGCAGGATATAAAGTACCGTACTTTGTTCATGATACGTATAGTCAGGTTGCATGATAGTGGTAAAAGACATCCATTGTACCTTTCTGAGTGAGTGGTATATAATGATTCCTCAGTCCCTGATTTATTGGCAAGACCCAAACGAATGGCATCTTATGAGCTGAATGGGCATTCACCTTGGTGGCGAGGTCATATGTGTAGTTCCCCTGCGTGGCAGTGAGGTTGGCATTGAGCACAGCTTTGGGCATGTGGATGGTGACCAGCAGTCCCTCCACCGTCTTCCCCATCGTCTGCTTGGGTCCGATTGTGATGTCCAGACGGCCGCAAGGGCCTGTCTCCATAAAGCTGATGTTCTGCTTCACGTAAACCGGAATGGCGACAAGACTGGGGAAGGCAACGGCGGTTGGTTGAAATGATCCCAAAAGGATATTGAAGGTTTTTTGGAATAAGTAAGATGGAGACAAACAGCGAGAGGTGAAGTTATTCAGTATTGTCTGCGCTTACTTTTGTGAGCTGACGTGATAGGTCATGAGGGTAAAGTTGCCGTCGGGCGGGATGAAAGAGAGGACGCGCTCCGATTCCCAGCGCTTGAAACGGACGCATGGGTGAAAGCTGACGTCGTCCAGGAGACGGGGATTCTTCAATTCATAAAGCAAAAATGTGGGATCATTTGCAAACCTTTAACCGTTAAATGCACATAATCATGACACAAACTGTTGTTCTTATATTGGCATTTTCATTTTTAAGTCAAGGCACCATTGTACTGTATCTATTAAAGCTAAGCGCTCACCATAAAGGACAGCGTGAGGTCGGGCATCCCTGTGAGTCTGACGCAGGCTTCAATCACACCTTGAATCTCTGCAAACACTGTGGAACCTGAACAACAAGCACAGTTTATTAAAATGGACCTCACATGACATATGACCGTGACAGTGTGGACTCATCCATCCATCCATCCATTTTTATTTGTGTTGCTCAGTCGACAGTGGATGTCTCAGTAGGGAGCATCTACAAACCTGATTTGTCCAAAATGGCATCTATTTCCTCAATGACGTCAAAGTATGCTTCATTGTTGGTGTATTTCACACCAACGCGCCTCCAGGGAATATTGGACAACTGGCCCGTGGGAAGCGTGTCTCCAAGATTGCTTCCCCCTGAGAAGAAACACAAGTTTTGGACTGTATTCACGCACATTTTGAGATCAAGTAAACATCATCCGCCATCTATTTACCTGTGAGAGTATTGACGACTGATCGGAGGATGGTGGGAGGTCTGATCATCTCCTTCAGGACGTTGGACTCAGTTGCCAGCGGAAAACCGTTGTCCAGCATCTCTTCCAGGATTTCGTACACCGTCACCAGGTTGTCTTTGATCACGCTTTCAGAGCATTCGCCAAAGTAGTCCTGTTGTATGCAAAGCCGTTTGAGGATTTGGTGTATATCCTTGAAACGTGTGTCTACCTCTTACCTGAAGTGTCTCTGCAACCCTGTGCAGGAATTCAATGACAAACAGTGGTGGCACTTCAGTCTGGATGACAGCGAGGAAGAAGAGCTTCCCTCTGTATATATTTATGAGATAGTGGTGCGGGGTCTGCAGGATGGGAGGCACATTCTCGGGCTCCAGTGCTTTTTCTTTAGCTTCGAAGAAATAGTCGCACACACTCCGGTTGATGACGCTCTTCCAGTGTTTCTCCAGGAAGATGTCTCCCGTGTAATTAATGAGGAACACACTGTGGATCATCTCAGCTGAAACAATAAGGTTATTGTTGTTGTTGTTGTTGTCAACAAAGCAGGGTTACAATGACGCACGTCAGTACTTTTAAAGCATTTACACAAAATTATTTTTCTGTTTTCCATATTGATTCAAAACTGATGGCGTCATAAAGAAAAGTGTCACATAATCACACTGAGTGAAAATCTGAACAACTCAGTCAACATAGTTTACTTCAACCACTTCCCGAACTTGCAGCTTTTGGAATCGGCAATATATACAATGAATGTTAAAGGTATACAATAATATGACACAAAATTAGATACAGAGAAAAGCTTATGAGTAAAAAAGTTCGGTAAAATAGTTTAACTTTTACCTGCTGACTCCGGTTTAGTCGACAAGTTGTGATGTTGCCACTAGACAGGAAAAGCCGAGGGGCTGCCTGAACCAACAAAACGCATACCCAACTTGAGATATTATTTTATGCCAAAAAATTTAAGGAACTACAAACAATTATCTGTATGTTTTAACCTCCCAAATAATAATGTTAGAATGTATGTGGGTTTGTGTTTTGAGAGGCAACTGTTAAACCCTTTTCATCAGGCAAATTTAAAGGCAGCTAACCTTGCTTTCGTTACGTTACCTCACTGTCGTCTTTCAGGACTTTTGTAAATACATTTTATAGACGCTGAGGTGTCAGAAATAAGTAAAACACGCTGATGTCGCGGAAGAATTTTTACGTTAAATGTAAAATGTATATTATTGCCGCATCCGCCTGCTTTGTGGCGAATAATTAACTTGGAATCTTAAATATAGATAACCTTCAACGGAAGTGTCGAAACTTGGTTTTGCATAAAATCTTAAATACAGTTCAAACGCATTTCAGATTTGAACAAGTTCCTCCTTTTCCTCATTCTTCGTTTAAATCTTCGTTTTAGAATAGTGACATTCAAAAAATAAGTTGATTAATTTTTTTTATTTTTAATGACGCTGATTTGGTCGTTAAATGTCGCATGTGATTGGTGGAGCCCTCTTGGACCGCCCTGCTTTGGCGCCTGCGAGCCTTCAATCAGGGTGAATAAATAAGCAGATTTTATTAGCAGCAGGATACCTGCACGATGTCTCCCCGGTAAGAAGGTGAACGCAACGTGACTCGCTTGACCAACGATGGCCTCCTCCGACGAACCCAAAGCCAAGAAACCTAAAATTTCCGCGGAAGAGAAGACTGGCTCTGTAGCCGAAAGGTCTCCCGTGAAATTAAGGTGATCACAGTCCGGGGGTTTGGAAATGCGCGTGATTGTTTATTATTAAAATATGTGAGGTTCGCTTGCAGTCGGATTTTTGTTTGCACAAACGAGGATGAATGGGGTCAGCTTGTTGTGGAACCTAATTGTAATAACTACTTTGAAAAATGGATTAAAATGTGTACTAAAGTTGCAATCCAATCTTCTTCGAGTAGTGCCATTAAAACGTGTTCCATTGTCCTATGAGTTGCCATTGCCGGTTCAAGGTGACCGTTGGTATGTAGAAATAAATAGTTCACTCCTCGTCAGTGAATTGCTGTCACGTTGCCAGATTTGTTGAGCTGACACCTGAACTAACCACCACATGCATGGCACGGCAGTCACGTGACCTCAGCAAGCCTCTGTTTGGTACCCAGTTTCCCCCCGGTTGCACTTGAACGCACCGTGATGCGATTCTTCACGCTTTTAATCCAGCTCCTTTGAAACGTTTATCTGCACGCCTCTCACGAACTTGGAAGAGTCTTTCACAAGTGATGTGTTGAGGCAAACCCAGCCAATAGCCAGGCTAAGAGCAAGTGTCGTGGCCCTTCCTCCTTTAGATGCCCACCAGTCAACCAGTAGGAGGAGGAGCTGGGGTTGCAGGGGGAGCATCGATCTGTCACACGTTTGTGCTGAAATTGAGCAGTTTGAGAATTATTTGCTCCTTTCTTATGTAGCTTGCTCAACAGGTTTCTTGCACCCACACAGACAGACACAGAGAGAGATGTCTGCATTAAGGTAAGTGTCCATTGGCAAAGAGGATTAATGTAATGCTTGAGTAATTGGCTACACAGATATAATCTGATTTGCATAAAAGGAAGCTGTATGTATTGTAGGACAAGATAGTTCAGATGTGGCTGTGGAATCCATGCATACCCTTTAGAATTCACAAGTGTGCTTTATTCTTTAATGTTACCCAACGGAGGCATGTGGATTTAGTCTACTCCGGACTGCAAGATTTTGTGGATTAGGAAAGCAAAAAGTTACGTGACAGCCGTTCGCTTGTGCATGTTTTTCACTGACATAAGGCCTAGGGGTCAAACAGATTGCGTGCGGGTCCATATCAGTGAGCTTTTGCAAATGGAAACACATGGCCTTTGACTGCAGGTGTTTTCCTCACCAATATCATTCGGTCCTCCTTATTGCGTTTACGAAATTTTCCAAGTGCTGTGTCACCCTGGAGAAACAACCCACAATCCAGCTGGTGCCATCTTAATGCAATCACACACATGGATGACTGTGTTCGCTCTTTATACAATTACAACAGAGTAGGCGTGCACCATTTCTCCTTTTTTTGTGCAGATTTTTCGTAATCGTCCATATGAAGTGTAAATAAATTCAAGTTGCATGTATTGCACTCATTGATTTATCTAGAGCAGACTCGGAGAAAGTAAACAAGAACTATGCCACATTTAATCTCAAGATGGCTAAATTCTCTTTTTACGCTTATTGTTGCAGCCCTAATTCACTCTTTGGCATGGGGAATCCCTTGCTGGACATTTGTGCTGTGGTGGACAAAGACTTCCTGGACAAGTAAGTTCAACAACAATTCAAATTGTTTATTTCTGATGGTCTAAGATGCACCACTTACTAATTGGCTGCTTCTAGTGCAGGAAGAACAGTAATTTGTATTTTATTTATTTTATTTTCTGTTAAACCTATGGGCAGATATTTGAGTTCCTGATACAAGTTGGCACCTGCCAATCATTTTATTTACTTATCTCATTGACTTTGTATACTCTGCAATAACTGGCAGTTTCCAGTAATGTCCAAGTTGCACTGAAGTGACCAGGACAAAGTTCTCATGTGGCTTCCAGTTCAGAGTCCACCCTGCCTGCAAGGAAGGCCCCTTGTGTGAAGGCCCCTTGCGTAAAGGCTGGAAATTGAGTTAAAATAGACAACCACATAATCCAGTTCAACCTCTCTTCCCATAAAGCAGAAATGAAACTGTGCCTCAGGCATCAACGTTTTTTTTAGACCAAATAGTGTGTATGCTGTCTTTCCGAAGAGAAACCAGAAGACTGTCATGTATTTTTTCCGAACGAATTTTAATGACGTGCTCTTTTTTTTTTTTTTTGTCCTCTTTAATTTCTAGATACACACTGAAGCCCAATGACCAAATCCTGGCTGAGGACAAACACAAAGCCCTGTGCGTATTTCTCTCCCTTGTTGAATATTGACTATTTTACGTCACGTGCACGCCTCTCGCTGTTCCATCTATATTCTGACGGGTCCTTTCGAGGCTGGAACGGACCGGTCAAAACAGCCTGCGTTGAAGTCTCTTTGGTTATAGAACAGCAATAGTGGATCTGGCGCAGCAAATGTGTGTGAGCCAATAGCAGAGCAGGACTTTTCACCTCCCAGTTCCTGTGAGACCAGAGCCAGAAAGCAAACAGCAGGAGATAAAGTTGTGCATGCAAGCTCGCTGTAGTTACTCATCAAGGAGGTGTGCGGTCACACGACACACTTATTGACTTACGAGACGGACTTGGAGTGGTTTGGAAAATATCACCAAGGAGTTGTCAAAAATGAAAAACATGACCTATGTAACAGTGCTTATGCAAGATGACTAGATGAAAAAGGGGTCAGAAGTCATTGCAGTGCAGACATCTGTGGGGGGAAAAGTCACACACACGTATTCCAGACAAAAACTGCATCAGAGCATAAAGCTATCTTTTGCATTTTACACAGTGAAGGTGGAAAATTACTAAGACTCCCATTCATTTTTACCCTGATCATCTTTCCCTGCATTAAGGAAGCAAGCAAGACTAGTCAGAAAGTTCCATGCTGCAACATCTGGCTCCGTCTCAGTACATTTAACAGCAGTTGTCCTGCCCACAGTCTCGGACAGACCGCCTCAACACTTGGTCCTGCTGTGTTGTAATACACATCCTCGGCCGCTAGAGGGCAATGCCTACTCTGAAACAGGCGATTGTACTGTATATTGGCATGACGTTTTTGGAGAAACCACCCATCATATACTTAATTTTAGGACAATTTGAGGGTGAATCTGAAAACGGCTTATAATTGGTTAAATCAGCTTGCCAAGTGTAACATTTAAATAATCAAGTGCCACATAGGTTTTCCTTTTATTTTATTTTTTTTTGCCCCCATGAAGGTTTGATGAGCTAGTGAATAAGTTCAAAGCTGAATACCATGCAGGGGGAGCCACACAGAACTCCATAAAGATCGCTCAGGTTAGTAGTCGCCGGCGTTGTGGTCCTGCGACATCACCGCAGTCCTTTATTGTGGAATCGTAATCTTTGCTGTCACTGCGTGCAGTGGCTGATCCAGGAACCTCACAAAGTGGGCACCTTCTTCGGATGCATCGGTAAGGACAAGTTTGGGGAGATCTTGAAGAAGAAGGCGGAGGAGGCCCACATTGATGCCCACTACTACGAGCAAGACCAGGAGCCCACGGGCACATGTGGAGCGTGCATCACCGGAGCGAATCGGTTAGACACACACACACACACATATAAGCCTGTTTAGTTTCCTTAAAATATATACAGTGATACATGAATTGTTGATCTCGAGTGTTTCCGTCTTTCTTTAAGATCGTTGGTGGCTAACCTGGCTGCCGCTAACTGTTATAAGAAGGAGAAACATCTGGACCTAGAAGAAAATTGGAAGTTGGTGGAAAAGGCTAAAGTTTATTATATTGCCGTGAGTACCACCATCATGACCAACATTGGAATTCATTAGCAAGAACATTTATTTAAAAGGGCCAGGAGATTTCACATGAAGTAAATTTGATCATGAACTTAGACAAGATCAGTATACATACTTTTTGTTTAGTGGCGTGCTTTTCCAATGTGCCTTGGCTCAAAGGTTGAGCCACATGTAATGATGATTTTTTTTTTTTTTTTCCTTGCAGGGTTTCTTTGTCACAGTGTCTTTGGAGTCCATGCTGAAAGTGGCCAAGCATGCATCAGAAAATAACAAATTGTTCTGTATGAACCTGTCAGCACCCTTCATCTGTCAGTTCTTCAAGGACCACCTGGTGCAACTGCTGCCCTACGTGGACGTGCTATTCGGCAATGAGACAGTAAGGCAGCTTTTCAGCTTCTGCACCTATTGTTGTTCCAGTACAGCATTCCACTGCGTTTGATATTTCTTGGAGTTAGGCCTTTTATTTTAACACCACGACTTTTCTTTTAAGATCTGGGAGTTGGGATTGCATGGTAGTGTCATTGTTTTTATCTTCAGGCTCTCTCTTTAAATGCATTCAAACTGATCCATGGCTCCTGGTAAGCCATAAATAGATCCAGCACTACAAAATAAAAAAACTCAGTTAACCTTCTTCTGACAAACTGTCTCTAGCTCTTCCAAGTCTCCAAAAAAGCAATCTTGCTTTCATCAGTCCACAAAATTTCTCCATTTCTGTTTCAGGGCAACTGCTGTGTCTTTTGGGAAATTGTTGCCTCTTCAAGTCATTTTCTTTCCCTCACAATCGGACTTTGCAGTGACCTTTTGCCAAAAATGGGACATAAATAAAATTTAAAAAAAATACGTCAGGAATGTTTAGTAATGGAAATGCTCATTGGGAATATTTTATCCCACCCCTGGTATTCAGGGAGCAACAAATATTCACTAAACGGTGATTTTTGTTTTGATTCCATTCTACAGGAGGCGGCCGCATTTGCAAAAGAACAAGCTTTTGAGGTGATTCAATGTCCCTCTTGCATTCTCTGCTGCACTTTCATGCATTTTGTTTAAAACATGCGTCATGCGGTCACGTCTGTGCAGACCAAAGACATTAAGGAGATTGCCAAGAAAATACAGGCTCTGTCCAAAGTCAACAGCAAAAGACAAAGAATTGTTGTCTTTACTCAGGGGAAGGAGGAAACCGTGATGGCTCTCGGTAACATTTCCATTCCCATTTTCCCCATCTCAAATAAAAGTAGTCTGTGTTTAATGTGTCATTCTTTTCCCTTTTTGTGTTCAGGGGACAAAATTGAGACCTTCCCAGTGATGGCAATTGATCCTAAAGACCTGGTGGACACAAACGGTGCTGGTGACGCCTTTGTCGGAGGTGAGAGATTGCAACGGTTGCTCCTCTGTTCAGTGAGTTTGAAAAGATTTTCTAACGCGTCACAGGTTTCCTGTCTGGGCTGGTACGAGAAAAACCGCTGGACCAATGCGTCAGAGCGGCTCACTACGCTGCCAATGTCGTCATTAGAAGATCGGGTTGCACGTTCCCCGAAAAGCCAAATTTTGTTTGATGCATTGTGACTGATGTTTTGTTTCGTTTGAGACAAAATGTCACCCCTGGTCAGTGTTTTTATCCCAGTGCTTCCTCCCAGACAAATGTAATTTTTTTTTAAACGTGCCATTTGATTTATTTTGTGCCACCTCACATTAGCATGTCTTTTTTTCCTGTCTGGTGGCGCTGCAGGAATTATTCGGAGGGATTTGTCAGTCATAAAAAAAAAAAAAGCAAAGTCATCAAATTAAATTATATTTATAATTTTGGCCAAAAATAAGACTGCTTTTTTAACATCAGAACTGTCAAGTTGAGGACGCCACACTCAACTGATTGGCTTGTTTTAATGTTTTGTCACTTGTGTGTGACTTGTTTAGGCCAGTTAATGAGCACCTTTGTTTTTTTCAAATGCATGAATTATTAAGTGTCAAAGCCAATGGCCACAAAAATATAGGGCTGTGACGTTAAACATTTTCAAATCGAATGCATTGTGTGAATGGCCATTCTAACGGTGTCATTTGTCCCCCCCCCCCGGTACCTCAACACACAGCTTTGTTAAATTTGACATAAATGCCAGTTTATCACATTGTGATAAGAGCTTGTTTTTACTGCTTCAGTTTGATTTGGATTAATCAATACTTGAATACACATTTGACAATTTCCGATGAAACACAGTGGTGTAGTCTTCCTTTTCTAATTCTTGTTTTTAAATCTTTGATGTACAATCTCATTCAATGATGTTCATGATGCCTCAAGTGACCCTTTTGTCTGCTTCTTGCCAGACTTTGTATTACGTGGATAAATACAATGAAACAATAAAGTGTTGGAGATCCCCCATTTTTCTTCAACATTTTTTTTACTTTGCCTTGCTAATAACACTTTTAAATGTACTTGAGATGCATGAAGACATTTCATTAAAGAGTTGTTTACTTCACAGTACCCATATTGAAGTCTCAATCTCATATGCTGCTTCTTATTTGTATTCATTATATTTATATTAAATTCTTTTGAAATAGGATCCCACATTGGAAAAACAATGTGGCATTATCCAATGAACTTTAACATTTGCTGGAGGACTCAATTTCACGAGTGCGCATTGTTGTTACGTAACATGTCCCTCTAGTGTTAAACATGCACGACAAGCGCACGCTAGTATGCTATTAAAATCGATTTGAGTTTTTTTTAAACGTGCACAAAATGTTTTTCGAACACGTAATGTCGGTTTGCTGGTCACCAACATTAATGAATGAATAATGAATGAATAATTAAAAACGTCCCACGGTCCTTCGCTAGAGGGCGTCCGGGAACTCACTCAAATGACATCATCATTACGTAGCAGGAAGTAAACGACTGCATTAGGTAAACACGTGCATCGCAAACTTTGGCAACACTACAACCGCAACGACGAAAGAGGTAAGTTACGACTTAGTTATCATGTTAGCACCGTTATTTGTAGCACTGCTTGGTTACAATACGGAAGTGCGGCCCGCTGGTTTTAGCAGTGCTAACTTTATATTTAGCTTGATTATCCTCGACGAATGTTTGATCTCAAATGAGCCATCATCACGTGCTGATCAAAGTCAAAGTCTCCTTTATTGTCAATATCTTCACATGCCAAGACACACTAAGAAATCGAAATTACGTTCCCCACTATCCCACGGTGACATTTTGTGTTGTTTACTTGTATGTATATTGTGTACTATGTGATTCTTGCCTGTACTGTGGAAATACTCAAAATCGAAGATTAGCACTGATGGTTGCAGACAGGCATGCTCCCGATTTTAAATCTCAATTCCTTTGTGCACTTTACTAGAAGATAACGCGTAATCATTTGCAAAAACAGGTCCGATCTACATGAAATGTCGTTTCGTGCATTGGGTCGCTTTACGTGCACGTTGTAACTAGTTGAAGTTGATATTCAACGATTTGCCCACGATTAGTGCCTCCTATTTTCATTCTATTAGGAATTCTCAGTGAAGTGGGAGAAATTGTTGAACAAGTGTTGTGATTGTTGGAATAATTAGATGATGGAGCTCCTGTACCAAGTTCCCTCCGTTTGGTGTAGCAACACCTTTGTAGTCTGGGCAACCAAAACATTAAAAAGGGGAGGCAAAACAGAAAGGGTTCTGTTAGGGTTAACAGTCAGGGTGTTAGAGTGGTGCTCACTCTAACTTATTTTGCAAGAACCACACGGGAGACAGTGTGCCCTGTAAGCACTTGCAAGTGGAGAGGTCATTCGTCGCTGTGCATACAGCGATGATCGAAAGAAGTCTGACTCAGGCCTCTTGCAAGAGCATATTTATTGAGAGAAACAGGGTGGGGGTGAGAGTGGACAGGATGGTGGTCAAAGGATCTTAGCACTTTGTTCTACTACTTAGTTAAGAACACGTTTGGTTAATTATTACAGGTTACATTCCAACATAAGTCAGACTTCATTTGAACATCGCTGTATGCACAGTGACGAACGATTTCTCCACTTGCAAGTGTTCAAAAGGCATACTGTCTCCTGTGTGGTTCTTGCAAATAACTCAGAGTGAGCACCACTCTAACAGGTTCAGAAGTGATGGAGAATGTAACTGAAACGCTCTCTGTTAGTTCTCCTCATGACTAAAACAAATATTGGTTGTCTTTTCCTCTTTGTTTCAGCATGTGAAAAAGTGTCTGTTGCTACTTAGCCTTGACCGTGATTGCAGCGAGAAAATGTTTGCAAGGGCTACAGCAAAGTATGTGGAGGAAAAGGACCATTGTCATCAACGACTGGAGGCTCTTTGGCTGCAGCCTTATGTTGTGTTATGCAGAGCAGGTTAGTACACAGCTTACTCTCACGTGCTTAGGAAAGAACTATTTTCTATTATGAATCCTCTTCCAGTGTTTATTTTTAGTAGAATTCTATCGAAATCATGTGTGATAGGCCGATTGAAGACGTCCTTGTATAGGTCTTACCAGTTTCTCTTCAGCTGTAACTTTCATTGTTCATATACATTGATATGATGTGTGTTGTCTTGTTTTGCAGACATCAGTGAAGCTATTCGTCCTAAACAGCAAGAGCCAGAGCGCACTCACATTAAAGGGAAAGATGCGGGCAAAGAGCTTCATCACGTCAATGAACAAATGGAGCAGAAGTTTCCTTGCACCATAAAAGAGGAGGAAGAGCCAGAGTGGCCTTGTAATAAAGAGGTGGGAGAGGACATTAAAAAGGAGGAGGAGGATGCCTGCAACATGCTACTGGCTGGTGTCTCTTTGAAGAGTTTAGATGAGGGTCAACATGAGGTGAGCAAAGGGGCGGAGCCTCCAAGCTGCCGCTCAAGTCAACAAATGACCAGAGAAGGTGATGGAGACCACTGTGGAGGATCACAAGCAGCTCCACCATCAGAGAGTCATGACATGTCGTCACATGCTTCTGCTGCTGCTGCTGCTGCTGCTGAGTCTCAAATCAAAAACTGGCAATGTTCTCTGTGTGGATTTTATTTTGCTAATAGAAACAATTTGAAACAACACACCACGAACACGTTTTCATGCTCAGTTTGTGGCCAAATATTCTGTCTGAAGAGAACCTTAACAAAGCACTCAAAAACTCACACTGGCAGGAAAGCTTTTTCATGCTCAGTTTGTGGGAAAGAATTTTCAGTGAAGGGAAACTTAGAAGATCATACAAGAACTCACACTGGCGAGAAACCTTTTTCATGCTCAGTTTGTGGGCAAAGATTTTTATGGAAGACACACTTAAAAATGCACACAAAAATCCACACTGGCGAGAAATCTTTTTCATGCTCAGTTTGTGGGCAAAGATTTTCAGTGAAGGCATCCTTGAAAACTCATACAAGAATCCACACTGGTGAGAAACCTTTTTCATGCTCAGTTTGTGGGCAAAGATTTTCACGGAAGACAAACTTAAAAATGCACACAAAAATTCACACTGGCGAGAAATCTTTTTCATGCTCAGTTTGTGGGCAAAGATTTTCAGTGAAGGGATCCTTGAAAACTCATACAAGAATCCACACTGGTGAGAAACCTTTTTCATGCTCAGTTTGTGGGCAAGGATTTTCAACGAAGGGCCACTTAAAAAGGCACACAAGAATCCACACTGGTGAGAAACCTTTTTCATGCTCAGTTTGTGGCCGAACATTCTCTCTGAATCGATACTTAAAAGAGCACACAAGAATCCACACTGGTGAGAAACCTTTTTCATGCTCAGTTTGTGGGAAAAGATTTTCACAGCAGTCATACTTGAAATTTCATGCAAGAATCCACACTGGTGAGAAAACTTTCTCATGCTCAGTTTGTGGGAAAAGATTTTCAATGAAGCAAAACTTAAAAATTCATGTAAGAACTCACACTGGTGAGAAACCTTTCTCATGCTCAGTTTGTGAGAAAAGATTTTCAGCGAAGGCATCCTTGCGATATCATGCAAGAATCCACACTGATGAGAAACCTTTTTCGTGCTCAGTTTGTGGTCAAGCATTCTCTCACAGGGTAAGCCTAATCAAGCACACAGGAACCCACACCTAACCTTACTGCCTGCTCAGTCAGTTGCCAAAGAGTCTCGATTGAGAATTCCAAGTGTGTTGGGGAGATGAGCAGTGATACATGAAGTTCTCACCTTCTATTTGAGCAGACTTTATGAGTTTATGCATCTATGATAATTCTATTGGATGTAAATTTCAATTGGGATTATAATAGTTTTGTATTTTTCATTATACCTGATGTTTATTTGGTTTTTAGTTGTGGTTTTTACCTGTAATTAGTTTTAAGTCGCATTCAAGGAAAGTTGCTTCGTTTTTATTAGTGTTTAGGGTTTTCTTCAGCTTTTCATGTTCATGTGGATAATGAAAATGAAAAAATAAAGGGTTGGATGTCCCCCATTTTTCTTCAACAGTTTTTGTGTAACTTTGCCTTGCGAATAACACTTTTGAAATGTACTTGAGATGCATCAAGACATTTCATTGGTTACTTCACAGTACTCACATTGAAGTCTCAACCTCATATGCTGCTTCTTATTTATATGAATTATATTCAATTCTTTTTAAATCGGATCCTAATTAAGACTGTTGATCGTCTGTCATTTGTTGTTTAAGTCTCAATTTCTGTTCTTGCAATGTGATGTCCAGAGCTCTGAGCTGCTTGAGGAAACCGTGGTTGGGCAGGACGCAACGGCGTTGTTTCACGTGCTCAATGGCGTCCACCACAGTTAAGCCTTGCTCCATCATCAGGTAGGCCAAAACCAGTGACGCTGACCTGCTACGACCCATCACGCAGTGCACCAGCACCTTGTCTGGAACACGTCAAAAGAAGAAGACTAACAGAATGCTTGTGGCAGATGGATGAATCTTGATTTCATTTTTTTTTGTCAAATATTCTGTGCATAAAAGGTAAGGTTCAGTTGTATTTAAATTCGATATTAAAGACTTAAAAAAATAAATATATATATATGTATATATGAACTCATTCAAGAAGTACATTTTACATGACTTTCAAGACTGCACCCTTACTCTGTGGTTGTCTCAGGGCCTCGCTGATGAACTGTGTCGCCGGGCAGAAGAACTGGGAGATGTCAAACGTGGGTTTGTCGTCGGCCTCCACTCCAAAATATTGGATGTTCATGCCTGCGTAGTACTCTGCGCCAGTCAGCACATTGTTGTACTTCCCCTCTGCAGCATTTAGCACATGCGTGATACCCAGTTTCTTCAGACCAGGTCGCTCCAGAGCCGTCTTTCTGTTCCCAAGCAACACATACCGCTAAATCTTTTTTTTTTTTTTCCCCTTTCTTGTCTTTGAGAATAATTCCAGCAGTACTTAGACTTACTCATCCCCAATGAAGACATTGGGCCAGACTTGATTGAAGTGTGCATATTGAACGCTTGTGCCGGTCCAGAAAAGCTGCTCCAGATCTAGAGTACCGGGTGTGATGTAATCACTGTTTGGGTCCACTTGAAAAGCTGTGTAGGGGTTCTTTCCTCTTGATTTTACCGTACAGGAGGACATGATTCACCTGTAAACACCAAAGATATGTAATATAATAAGTATGATAATAAAATCAAACAATCCCTCAATTACTGCAGGATAAAAATGGCGCAGTATGATCTAAACGTAATTTGCAGTTAAATATTTTTTAGTCAATGCTTATAGAGATGAACTATTTCAAATGCCCCAAAACATTTAACCCACTTAAGGTTCGATCATTAGCTTCAGTTGTGTCCGAAGCTGAATATGGAGCAGAAAACCATTTACACAAAACTTACTTGTCATATAGTTGTCCAGAATTTCTGATCCGTTTCCAAGCAGGACTTGTCTTCCTTCCCAATCGGCATAAAGACACCTGCTAACCTTTCTCTCTTTGTGTTTCGCGTGATATTTTTAGGCCGCTGCCTGCCGTGACTCCACCATCAGCGTGACACGCAAACTTGTTTGGAACCTTGTGACACCTCATGTATAGAATGACACCAGCGGTCACTGGAGACCTTCCAAGTCCAAAGCATGGTATGCAAAATGATTATAGGGAAGTGTGTAAGGTCCAACGACAGCTTATTAAGACCTGTTTGGAGAAGTTACACACCTGAACTGCTCCAAATGACACAGTTGTAAGCTGCTATTGATGGGTTTTATTTTAAGTGTGGTAATATTATGATGTTGATGACGGTAAAATGGGTTAGTCCCCACTGGAGACCAGGTACCAAAAGCAGGGCTCATTACTAAGCCAATGCTCATGTGTGTATGCGTGAGCACACATGATAATTGCAAATTTAAAGGTTGGCCCACACTTGATTGACATGTGCTGTGGGTGGTCTGTCTCTTAGCAGCAGCTCCTGGAGCTCTGTTGCAGAGGGGCGTTGATGTGGTGGATCCCTTTGAGATATTCAAGTCTAGCACACAGACATGCGCTTTATAATTTGCTCATAAATTCAGTTGACAAAAATAAGGAGGATGACGTGAAGGCTGGCGCAACATTTGTAGACATGGACACTGATTTAACTCCGCAGTGGAGGGTCTGTCAAACCCCTGAGACCCACTCACCGAACCACTAGGGTCCGATCGAAACCAGGTTAAGAACCCTTGCTCTATGGGGAACACTGCTGCTTTCTTTGGAGAAGAACTGACATTTACCAGCACTGTATGCTCTATTTTTAGCATCACATAACACATTTTGATAACTTTTTTTAATTAATTGGTGGCATTTTAAATGATTTTATTCATTATTTTATCTTATCCGCTTGATTTTCCCCTTTCCTTCCCTATGACCTACATTTAGCCTTAGGCACTACTGAAAACACTATGTAGTTAATGAAATGTATTAATGCCATTTTAACTAATAATTCATTTGAATAACAACTAATCATTTTATCATTTTAATATTTTTTAATAATAATGCAGATTGAACACCATCGTATGTGGCAATCTTTATATGCAGTAAACAAAATAATTTCATATCAAATATTGTGTTTATTAAACAATCATTATTAATCACTTTAAATGCTATTGTAATGTGATGTGATATTTAATAATCATACAGTATGCAAATTGAACATTCATGATCATAAAATATATTATTTCTCTAAATTAGAATTGTGTTGTTGATCTTATACTTATGATAATGTTTTATTCTGGAAATATGGCTAATCAAAATATGAACTATGAATATGAAATTTGAATAGGAACTAATCAAAAAACAGTTGAATGGTTTTGGTTGAATAGAGATGATTTCTAAATGAGTGATACAATTTAATTTGTAGTTTTGAAATGATTTTTTTTTACAGGATGTATATTACAATTGATATGATCATCAACGACAAACTATAGTTAAAGTTAGTATGTGCAGTTAAAAACAAACAGAGTGTGCCTTATTAATATATACATTCATAATTGAGAAAGACAAAGTTGTTGATATTTTCATGGGTTATATGAAGGATGGAGAAATATAGAAATTCAAAACATCCCCTGAAATGTTGTCCTTTCGTCATGTATATGTTGAGGAGTCAGCAGAAAGGATGTGAAAACAATCAAGGTGTTCATTCAAAGGAGGGGACACAACCTCCTTTTGAATGCCAACTGTTCATCCAGCTTGTGGAGGAGCATCAGGAAGTTCCGGTTAGGATAAATGGCTCGTTTTTTCACGACGTGCCTCAGAGCATCATGGAGGGAGAGACGCTGACACAGCATTAGGTAGCCCAGCGCCAGGGTTGCTGAGCGGCTTACACCCATAATGCAATGTACCAGAACCTTCCCTGCAGGGAGAAAGCCAAATGCGAGATTACAAATGTAGAGAGTGAGTAACACGTGCTCACCTTGGTTGTTCTTTAGGACTTTGTGGATGAAGTCGGCTGCAGGTTTGAAGTACCGGCTAACATCAAAGTGGTCTGAGTCTTCTGCTGGTATGCCAAAGTAAATGCAAGTGTCGCCATAGAAACGTTGGTCCCCGATGCTTCCCTGCTTGGAGTGAGCTGCGTTCAGAACGTGAGTGATGCCCAGCTTGGATAAGGTATTTTTATTTTGTGCAACAGCTCTAGAAAAATAGAGAACGCAAGTCCTGTTTATTTATTATTTATTTATCATTATGATAATAGTTGTAGAGAATCTATTTATAATATATTTACACTGAGCCATTTGCAATGCTATTTTTTTTTATTTAAATGTATCTCTCTTGCTATTATTAATTTGATATCTAGGTTGACTCCAAAGTGCCCTTGCACTGGACTGAGGCGTGACTCACATGTTTCCTATGTAGAGGTTTGGCCACACTTCATCCACAGCAGTGAGCTCCAGTGTGCAGGAATCCAGAACGAGTTCAAGTTGTTTAATGAGCGCCAAGTCCGGTTGCTCCTTGTGCCCTGACATTATCTCCTCGCAGGCACAAGGACCACAACAGTGTGTGAGCGTGTGAGTGAGAGAGAGAGTGAGTTCACTGCCAAAGGCTGCTCACTGAAGGACATAAGCAGCTGCTTCTATGGACGTTGCCGGCCTCCAAAATTAACTCACTTGCTCTTTATTTGGCACTGTGTAGCTATTTGACGTTTTATGATGGCCAAGTGACGCTGGGGTCACAGCAGCAGTGCAAAGCAGTGAACCAGTAGGCTATTAGATATATTTTTATTTACGGCACTGTCTTTGCTTTTCTTTGCAGGGTTTGCTGGAGGTGCCTAAGCTGCTGCAGGAAGCCTCTGTTTGGAAAGATCCAGCGCTTCTGCTGCACGCACTTTATGGCGGACAGGAGATCGAGGTGATGGTGAATCATCAGGTAGGCAAGAACCAAGGTGGCTGAGCGACTTACACCTACAGCACAGTGCACCAGAATCCGTCCTTGGGATAAAGACAATTTATAAGAGCTTGTTGCAAATATTGGCAGGCTTTCACAGCAGGATCACACATTACCTCCTGACGTCAGAGCCTGGTCGATGAAGGCAGCAGCGGGGTAGAAGAAAGGTGAAAGGTCAAAAGTGGGTAGATCATTGGCTGGCACACCGTAGTATTTCACCGTGGTTCCATAGAAGTCGTCGTTGCCTTTGCAGCATAGTTTACCATGTGATGCATTCAGCACGTGAGTGATGCCCAGCTTCCACAGTTCAAATTTGTCATGAGACATGGACCTACGTAAAAATCCCAAAAGTCATCTACACATTTCTTTCTTTCTATTTTGTTTCAAGCATTAAAAACTTGAGGCTTTCAGTATTTGACACATAAGGCTTGTATACTCACATATCTCCCAGATAGAGGTTAGGCCACACCTCGTCTCCATGACGACATGAGCGAGGTGCTGCATGTAAAATTTCCACCAGTTGCTGGAGCGAAATCTCTGTTGAAAACTGACCCTCCGTGCAATCTTCTCTCTCGTTACCCTTCCTGGAGTCTTCAGTGTCACGTTTCACTGCTGAAACAACGCTCATGACCAAGAGAAAGATTTTGTTTTTGAAACCCCAAACTAAACCACTCACATGCTATGTTGGTCTTTTACACCACTTGACTGCCAAAGACAGGTTTGGCCGTCCGGCGTTTGTTTTCAGTCAACACTTTTACTGTTCATTAAGTTTCAAAACAAAAGCACTCCATAAAACGGAAATTCAATTAAATCCAGACTGTTAAAAAATATTAATTGAGAGAAATTTGTGAAGCGTCATGTTTGTTTGAAAATCTGTTCATCCTTTTTTGTGCATGAAGACAAACAGATGGGCATCTATCTATCTATCTATCTATCTATCTATCTATCTATCTATCTATCTATCTATCTATCTATCTATCTATCTATCTATCTATCTATCTATCTATCTATCTATCTATCTATCTATCTATCTATCTATCTATCTATCTATCTATCTATCTATCTATCTATCTATCTATCTATCATCCATCCATCCATCCATCCATCCATCCATCCATCCATCCATCCATCCATCCATCCATCCATCCATCCATCCATCCATCCATCCATCCATCTATCTATCTATAAATATACGTAATATAAATATTACAAACTTGAGGATATATACATATATACAGAGAGAGAGAGAGAGAGAGAGCGAGAGAGAGAGAGAGAGAGGTTCTGTTTCTGCACAAATCCTCTTTGGCCAACAGGTTGCAGTGCGCCTGAGACACAGCCTTCAAGACTCGCTTGGTGCTCCTCTTGTCTGCTGTTGTTGGTCATTGCAACTTCCTGTTTGACGTAGCCCAGTTGTGAAAGACGAAAACATGAATCACTCCCGCAATGCGAAAGGAAGGCAGCTCACCTCCTTCTCCCTTTTCCGACACAAGCATTAACAGTGGTTCTTTGGTAAGAAAATTTACTTCGACTTCCTACCAAAGTTTTTTTATTTGCATCTGCACACTAGTGATCTCACATTATTGTTTGGTTTCATTTTGTTTAGCTTCACATTGTTGTTTAGTCTGCTACTGTATTGCTGCGATGTACTGTACATTACTGTATTCATAATGACTTTGCCCTGTTTAATTTGTTTTGCCCTCGGGGTGTTGTTGCAGTTCTTGTAATTTACAGTATCAGAAGTTATCTTATAATTTGCTGTAGAGGATGAAAGGCCCATATTGTGCAAGTGAGTCTCAGCACGTCTTGCGTATCAGTGTGTGACTAAACAAGCCAAAGAACCTTACTTGACACTTTACGCTTGTTACCCCAGAGGTTTTTGAGGGTTTGCTTTTTATCTGGTACTCTAAATGGAATGGTTAACTCAACATGGGAACATTTGCAGGAGTTAAATTGAATTGCCTGAAAGAATATTTGCCCAGGCAAACTTTTTCTTTTCTTTTTCTAATTAAATGAATTTGGAATGTTCTCTCTAGATAGCTGGCATTTCATTTATCCATCAAGCCACCCAAGGGAAAATTAGTGGTTACATCAGGACAACCCATGATATAACAAGAGATGAGATGTGTTTAATTGATTAGAAATGCTTGGTGATAAATTGCAAGGAATTTAAAACAGGCCATTCTTGAAGTTACTTTGTCTTATCAACTGTTCAGTCTTCTAGGTTAGGGTTGTTGTTGTTGCTGTTGCTTTTCAGATGGTTGCTTCATGTGACATCATTTGGAGATGTCACATGGAATTTCCCAATGAACTTAATACAGAGAAATGTCTGCGGTTTTGTCTGTCGAAACCAAAAACATGTTAAAATGACCTTATAGGCAATTTCTTTGTAGCCAAAGTTAACATTGAGATGATATTGCATCTTAATATGATTCCTGCCTTGACAAACCAGCTGTCACAGTATAATGTATGTCAAAAAGTAAAGACGTAATGAAGAATGACACAGTGTCCTGCCAAGTGTTGACTTTGTGTACAGTGCTGCCTACCAGCATGTGGAACCCTACATTTGTAATTAATCTGTTCAGGTTTGGCAGGTCTGGTTGACCTTTGAGCCGGAAGGAGGAGCTCAATGGACTACGCTCTGTTTGTCTGATCTGCAGGTTAAAGGACAAGGACAGTTTACTTAATCTGAATGCATATCAGTAGCAGGAAGGGAACATCTGACCGGAGTAGGATGATACAAAAAGTGTTTTTTTTTCCCCCCATTCCACAAAGTATGCCGTCATCAGAATGCAAGCCTGCAGTAGTGCTAGTCAGACATTGATGCTATTCATTAGCCCTTCCATGGCATTTTCCATTGTGTGATAGTATTAAGCCATCTTTTTTCTTCTTTTATTTTTTGAGGGATTTTTTTTTTTCTTTTCTATTCTACATTAAACACTGGTTGCTTAATAAGCAATCATGAAAACAGTGCTTGCTCCCTGTTAGCTTATACGCTACAATTTTACCCTGGTAAAAGCTGAAATATTCATCTAGTCGCACTGAGTAGGTGAGAAAGAAAAAAAAGAAACATCAATGCAGCTCATTTGAGTGATGTAACAAACCTGTTGTTTCTTTCAAGTGGTGAAGCTTTGAGCTTTCAAAGCATCTATGAAATCATGGAGTCAGTCTTTGTGCGTCTCTCTGCAGTGGCATGGCACCAGAGAGCTGTGTGAGTTCTTGGAGCTACAAGCAGGTAGCCCACTGGTTGCAGGAGGAAGGATTCGCCGACTATGTGGATCTGCTCTGCAATCACCACCGCCTGGACGGGCTTAGTCTTCTGGCTCTGACTGAGGCCGACCTACGCGGGCCTCCTCTGAGCCTCACTGTGCTGGGGGACATCAAGAGGCTGGCCATATCCCTCCGCCAGCTTCAAAGACAGAACCAAGCCCAGCTGGAAGAGCTGGGTCTCCAGCAGAGTGACAGTCCCCCACTGCGGCCTACCGCGGCTGCCGAGTGGCGATGCGACAGGGGCGACTTCTCTGGGAATGGCATTGAGCTCCGACAGAGGAATGGCGCTCGAGCCGAATACGGCTCCGGAGCGAGTCTGTGTCACACACACTCCAACGGAAGATGTCGGCAGCACCAAGCCGGAAGGCTTGACCCGGAAGTATGGAAGACCATCTTGAGTGTCATTTATGTCTTTTTAGTCTTTGGCTTTACTTCCTTTGTTATGGTCATCGTACACGAGCGTGTACCAGACATGAGGACATATCCCCCGCTTCCTGACATCTTCTTGGACAGGTATCAGTTCTCCATGCACCCTGATAAAAAACTTCTAGATTGTTCACCATAGTTCTTCTGCACCTTGGCCCCATATCTAATCTGCATGCTGACACAAATGTATTTTAACCCCTGACAGTGTTCCGAGAATCCCTTGGGCTTTTGCAATGGCTGAAACCTGTGGCCTCATCTTGTGCTCCATGCTAATGTTTATCCTGTTGCTTCATAAACACAGGTAACACTCAGCTCCACCCATCATAATGTTTCACCAAAGTATGACGCAGTACAATTCATTTTACCCAAGCTAACACAGCAAATACTGCAAAACAGGGAAGCACAGTCAGGCACCAGAAATCACAGCACTGTCTTTGTGTTTTGTGTGGCGAGTGGCAATTTCTGTACTCAACAGCATGCACAGTCAGGCAGTAGATAACTCCTCTCACAACAAAAAAGAAATCAAAATCATAACCCCAAGAATTGTTTCTAAGAATGCCATTAACGTCAACAAACGTCTTCGCAATTTAACACAACTCCAGCGACGAAAGGTGACATGACAGGACCAATTTTGAAATCAAATTGATTCCACTAACACAAGTGTTGCCGTATTTTTGCAAATTGCAGTTGGAGCCTGTGTTCTAATGCAAGAACAAGAAAACATCATAAATCAACACAAACAATTTTACAACACGTTATAAAGTGTGCTTATGTAACCGTGACAGCTGACAGTATGGTATCATTATGGAGTCTTATCTTGACTCCAAAAATACTGATTGGAATGTATTTTTCTAACTCGAGGGGGGGAATAGTTGGTATGTCTGTTTGTTACTCACGGTCTACTTTCTGTCGTATAGCGAATGGCAAATCACGTTAGGATTAGACTGAGAGGACTCTCAAAATGTAGGGGTAATACTTCTATTGAGACTCAATGGGGAAAAGAAAGGATCAGGTCTCCTCTATATGGTTTTGAAAATTGAATGCCTTCTCTCTCCACAAAATCTTCTTTACGGAATGTAGGAATCCGCAAAGTTGGCACATCGGAGCCATAAAGAAGCAATTCTCCGCCTGTGCCTTTTACACAGAACCTATCCAAGCGGGATATTGCCTCAACTGGCATCCTACGTTTGGATAATTAGATTATGCCAGCCTCATAGTTTTAATTTTTGGATGGTGACAATTGCTTTAAACCTAACAGGGTGGAGAAAATGAGGGTTGAATTTTACACCTGTCAACCAAAATGAGGCTGCCCCCCTCAAATTGCAACCTTTGTGATCTGAGAAAATTTCAATGTCGATTTGAATTTGATTATTTGTTCACCCCTATTGCCAAAAATAGACACGGCTACCCAAGCACATTCAATTTCTTTATTGAACTAAGGGTAAGAAAATGATGAATGAATCTTCATTCCAAACATGATTTAAAGAATTAAAAAACAATAAAAATAAACACATGATAAAATAAATACATTTACTTGAGCTGCCAAAGCCATAAAACTTCAAATCACAGAACAGCCAGACAATGCTCTTTAAAGCCATACACACTCAAAGTCACAGATACTATAATCAATCAAATACGATAAGCAGTTGGTGTCATCTGAGAAGTTCATTCCATTTTGACTCCAACACACACTTATCATACGGTTAACAATCTTTCGGTTATCACGCCTTCGTACTTGGTCGAGGTGATAATCAAATGCAGTTTTGTCTGTCTCCTGCCAACCTTACTTTGTGTTGCATTTAGGTCGATTCTCATTAGGCGGCTGTGTTCTCTCATGGGTACTGTGTTTTTACTTCGCTGCTGCACCATGTTTGTCACCTCGCTCTCCGTGCCTGGCCATCACCTCAAGTGTGCCAGCAAGGTGAGAAGTTTCCATGCGCGTTCTGTCGACTCGGATTAGAGATTTTTTTGAATTGTCGCCTGAGGATCTGCCGCTCCAGCTGTGAGTCACCGCATGACTGCTGCTAACTAGGTTCTTCTGTTCTCTCAGACGTATGATGATTCGATGGAAAAGATAAAGAGGGCGCTGACAATCTGGGTCGGATTCGGTATGACTCTCACAGGCGTCCAAACGTGTGGAGACTACATGTTCAGTGGACACACGGTCGTCATTACCTTGCTCAACTTTTTTGTGACAGAATGTGAGTGGAATAATTTGAGAGTATTTGCCTTGTATATGCAAAAAGTACTGTGGGTTTTTATTTACTCAGCTGCAGATAGAGAGGCTTGTGTGTGTGTGTGTGGGGGGGTACGTTTTTATAAACAAATGAAACAATGCGGACTATACATTCCGATTAATGGACGGAACAGAGGCAAAGAAACTTTATTTTAGTGCTATGTGCCAGGCTTTTTCATAATGGTAAAAAAAAGTACAACAATGGCTCCTTTCTCTCCCCTCATTTCCATCCTCCATACACCATCAAGAATATTTAATAAAGATAAAATTTTGTTAAATATTTTAAAACTGTTTTCCATACATAAAACTATAGTTATTCTACAGAAAATGTATTTTTTCTTTGCCGAGATTCCAGACCATAACAGATTAATCAGATTTCATTATTTCCTATAGGGAACATGGCCTTGGTTTTTGATTTATTTGGTTTTAGTCACACTCTGGGATTAACCACAAACATTTGAGGAGTGATATATTGGTATGTAAGAATAAAAAAAAAAAAGTATTGATTTTTGTTATCAATGTAAACAAACATGGACGTAATTATGTCTTCCTTGTGCCAATCCATCTGGAAACCATTTGTTCTGAAGATATAAATCTTTAATAACCAACTACTTGAATTTTTAATAAAGGCTTGATAGTTAGCAATTAAAACATATTTGAACTCCCTTAATGGATGTCAAAATCACTCACTCTCGCTCAGCTTGTTATTTTTAGCCTCTATTTACATTTCTGTCTAGACATTTGTGAGATTTATTAAAGAGTTAAGGCAGCATTGAACCACACAAATTGACAATTTTGATGTAAAGTAACATCTAATTGGAAATTCAAGACAGAAAAAACACCATATGAACGCAATTGAAATGTTGAATCAATAGTATTGAGGGGGAGCTGTTTTTAGTGATTGAATCACACATATTTGGTGTGATAATGACTGTTTACATTCAGCCAGATGGTGTATGTGAGACTGACTCAAAGCACAGCACTAAAAGTTTGACTCATGGCTGTGTTATTAATTAAATTTGTTTATTTCGCATGCGGTGTTGATTTACACTAAGTTGGGCTTTGAATAAGCAAATTAAAGTAAGTTGTTTGCTATTTTGATTAAGTCATAATTTTAAAATAATAATAAAGCAATAATGTCCTCCAACTTTTTTTTTGGTAGACACTCCAAGAACATGGAATTTAATCCACACCATCTCCTGGGTGTTGAACCTCTTTGGGATTTTCTTCATCCTGGCAGCGCATGAACATTACTCCATCGACGTCTTCATCGCCTTCTACATCACCACGCGTCTTTTCCTTTATTACCACACATTGGCCAACACTCGCGCCTATCAGCAGAGCCGGAGGGCTCGGATTTGGTTCCCCATGTTCTCTTTCTTTGAGTGCAATGTGAACGGACCCGTCCCCAACCAGTACGACTGGCCCTTCAGCAAACCTGCTTTTATGAAGACGCAAATTGGGTAGACATGAATGCTCATCTTTGACTCCCCCCCTTGTGTTTCAGCTCTCATATTTGTATAGAAGGAGACGGATGTTGTCGTATGCATATACATAGACTGCAAATAAGATGGGGTTTTTTTTGCACATGATATAATGGTGCCTTAGGGTTTGCATGTACTGAACACTTTCTGGATGGAATGCACAAGTATGGGTTTGCCTTACAGCTTATTACCACTGTGGTATTCCGCTTTATCCCATTTATCCATTCATGTGGGAAACATTGTATGGGGTGTCACACAGTTAAGTCACGCTTTTTAAAAATGCAGTTTATGCAACCAAAGAAGCTTCTTCCTATTCAGTTACAGCTTTGTTTTCTTCATTGACGCACTAATTTATTTTTGTAATGTATTGCGATGGATTTTGAGAGCGAAAACTGTACCCTACCTACTCACGTCAGCGACTCGTGAGGAAATAAATGTTTACTTTGTCAGGATTAAGAAAAACAACTATGCAATTGTACATATGCATTTAATGTGATTGTTTGAAATTAGTTTTTATTTGCAATGCAAGTGATAATCTGAAGGCCTTTTGGCTGCGCTATCCAATGTTTACAACTCCAGCGAATTTTTATATTTTATACTGACTGCTTTTTTAGTAATTGCTGTTTTTGCTTTGTTATATAAAGTTGATTTTAAATAATTTTGGGATTAATTAAAAATGTATACAAATAATTTTATGTGTGAAAGACTTCTAAAAAGCCTTTACCAGCTTCGGCTGGCATCTGCTGATGAAAGTTTGTTGAGCTTTCCCTTTATTTTTGAGCAATTAGCGTCAAGGTATAGCTTTCCTCTCTAGAGGAGAAAGCAAGCAAATAGAAAATATTGCTTTCAAAAGATCAATTACAGAGGAAAAAAAAAAGCGTTTTAGGGGTATTGATCCAAACAGTGGATCTCCGCCACATTTAATGCTTGCAAAGCTTTAAAAACTCACCATGTGGTTGCTAAGTTTCCTCTTTCATTCTGCCTGTGTATTTTCACAGATAAATTAAATGTGCAACAAACTTTGTGCAAATGATGGACATCTAATATATATGTAAACACTGCTATAGTGTTAAAACCCCCTTATAGGTGCTCTTGCTGGACTGCTGCAATTTAAGTGCTATAGCAGGTGATGTCTTGTTGCCATGGCAATAACAGTCAATTCTCTTTTATAGGACAGCATATATCAATGGACATCAATGTTTTACAGTTCAGTTACATATTTCCGTCTGCACCTTGCACGGACTACTTAACTGCTTTCGGTTTCTTTAATTTGTTTCTTACAGTGTAGTCAAGCGTAGCGGTAGAATTGTAGAGTCTGGAGAAAGAGGTCAGATGAAACCAAGCGAGGGTGGCAAAGAGACAGAGCGGAGCGTTGCATGCTTGGTTGAATTTTACTGATATTTTTCTGCACGTATCCCTTCACCAGCCAATGAATAAAACATACAATTCCTGCCGAGAATGGCGAGAAGCTCTAAAAAGGCTGTTGTGACAGGTGCTCAAATGCAGCGTGACAACAAACATTTGGAAGTGTGCCAAACATTCCAACATGTGTTCCATGGATAAGCAACATGCAGCCTGCAACCACACTGATTATCCTCTTGATTCGCATTCAATTAAAATAATATAAATTATAAAGATGTTTTTTATTTATTTATTTTTACAAAGCCCCACAATTATTTAAAAAAGCATTGATAAATATTCTATTTGGAATGGCCTTTTTTTTCTTTCAGATTTGGAACAGAATGCAGGGCAAAAATAGTACCTTAATAATATTTGTGTGAGTTGATTTGTGTGAAAATCCACTTAATGATGTTTTCTTGTTCAGCAATTTTGGATTTGTGAGAGCCTTTTGCGCAATGTGTGGTTATTTTGTTGTTTGGTTCAACCACTATTCTTGTTAGGATAGTGGATTTTTTATAATGCAACTCAAATGGCTATCTAGACAATGCTGATCTATTTATCTAGAACAAAATATAGAACATGTTTTGCAAATAGAGTATGCATGTATTCCGTCCATATTTAAAAAGCAGTGATGACATTTTGCCCCCCCCAGCTTTTAAGTTATCCATCACTAGTCTATTCTCCCCTGCTGCAAACTAATGTGGTTCCTGTTACATGCTGCTGATGTTGATCAAAGATTTTTTTTTTTGAAAACCCCTCCAAAAGGTGGGTTGCCATGACAACCACCATAAGGCATGTGATACAGCAGGAGAGTAGCTATTTGTGTCCTGTGATTGAAAGTTCGATTTGTCCCTCATGTGCCCCACAGTGGATAAATCAGCTTTCAATTTGTGTTGATCACTTTACATGCACTGTGTTTTACAAACACATGCACTCACATTTTTCCTGCATAATTAGTCCTAACTGCAAGTGCGTCACTAGGCTTCAAAGATAGATGTGCTAGGCTACTTATTCGCACTTGTCAACTATAAAAGCAAACTATGGTCTTTAAGATCGTTGTAACTGCCGAATTAAATTTCATAGTACTTCCAACACATACTTTTTATGATATACTCAAGATACCTGCACTTCTACTATAACATACTGTACTAAATATATATACTATTTTAGTGGCTATCTCAAAACATTCATTTTTTCATTTTAATGAGGATATATAGCGCATATAAGATATGTTATATGTATATGCATGTAAGAGATATTCTATTGCCTGTCTACATATGTTGCGCCATCATTTGTGTACAAATACCGGCTGCTCAAAGGGTTCGGAAAACCGACTATTCATGCTATTCGTTAGAGATCTATCTATGGCGTTTTCCATTTTGTGGTAGCATAAGTATGCTTGCATAAGATAGAAGATTCTTTTTTTTGAAGAATTATTCCCTCATTTAATCTGCCAAACTTGTGCTTAATGTGAAGTAAGTTACATACTGACGTTTGAGATTGCGAGTCAAAGCCAAAAAAAAATGGATTGAACAAAGGTTGGTATTGAAAAAAGGTTGAGTCACTCGTACCTCAAGGCACCACTGTTTTGATTACATCACACCATAATATTCTTTACGTGCACCAGTAAATAAAGTCTTCAGTTGGCAGAGTGCCCCCTCAGTGTTGGGTAATTTCAAAAACTGAAAGATTTGTGGGTGCCCACCGTGCACATACATTTTGCCTGCTTCTTTCTTGTAACATCCAATGCTTTCTAATTTTGCAGCACGTGTTATTTCAAGCATGCAATTGAATATAGTCACCACAGTGTGCCAGCAGAGCTCGGCGCACCGAGGGTCTCAGCAACCCAGAGGGATCCTTCAGCCCAATAATAGCCAAAGTCCTCTCAGCTCTGCCTCACACTAAGGCATTACACTCTTCAGGATGCTCGCCTCCTTCCAACTCCCGTCTTTGGATTCAAACCTGCTTGGATCATCAAATCCAAAATGTGAGTCCTTGGGTTGTTGTTTTTTTTCCCTAACAAAATATGATCGTGCTTATCTTTCTGGTAGATTATCTGAATTTTTATTTTCCATCTTTTTTTATTTTTTAAGCATTTAGAGAGTTTAAGAAAATAAGTAAATGCATGTGCACATGTTGGCTGTTTCCCTCCAACAGTAAAGCAGCATTTAAAGAATATGCTTTCCAAGAATATGCACACACTTGCTGCTTAGATTTCCAACAAGTTACACATACTCTGATGAAAAGACACAAATTTAATGTGTGGTGGGCTAATTGCAAGGATTGTAGCACACACACAATAAACCCCAGCAGTGAATAATGAGGCTGGGATCATTATCTTGGGTCAAGCACTTGGTCGACTGCTGTTATCCCACATCTTCATGCAGGAGAGGAGGAGGGACATCCAGCATGTGAATAGCATCACTGGATGAGCATGCATGTGGAAATGCTGAGAGGAAGAGTTGTACACGTGTGTGCACATGAATTCACAGATATAAGTCATGCAATGAGGGTGGGGGTGTGCTGATTGTAAGCAGAATTCACAGTATATGAGAAAATACCAATAACTGAAAGATTTATGTTACAGCCGCTACATATAAAAAAATAATCTACCTTGGCACTTTATTTTATATCTTGTCGCTGGGGTCGCCGATCTTTTTGGAACCCAGAGCTACTTCTCAGGTACTGATTAAGCCGAAGGGCTATCAACTGCATACATACTTCTTGAAGAACAAATTTGTTGAAATTATTTATGTAAAATCGTCTTATTGTCACTGCAACCGTTTGTTTTCATGAATGCTGTGCTTTAATCATACACTAAAATGTTGACCTTTGAAATATACGACTTTTTTTAATTGTCATTTTTGAATTGAGGAAAGTATGATAAAAGAGAGAATAGCAACACAACTCACTTTTAATGTGTTATTTTATTATTTTATTTTAGTGTAAAAAAAAAATTGGACCATCTCACTATTGTTAGAATAGGCCTGCAGGCTACTTGTGGTCCTTGGTGTGCTGCATGACTGTAATCACAAAAATGAATTATAATTGGAAAGGTGCGGTCAATAAAAAAAATCCATTCTCTTCAATTAATGTCTAACTTTTGGTCGATAGTTCATTTTATTTTATTGTCGTATTCATTTGCTGCACTGTGATGGATGTGTTATGTGAGCTGAGATAATATATTTCTTTTTTTGTAATTTTGATCATTTATAGTATTTGATTCATTTTTATCCCTGAATTGAGTTTTATTCTGATCTATTTTTTAATTGTAGCAATATTCTCTTTTATGAGCTAAGCAGATAAACTTTTTTATTCCTGATTCCTCCAACCAGTGCATAATTGTAGTCCTACAAAGCTAACCTGTCATGATAGAGTGTTTGATATTACAGCCATTGGTGTAAAGTAATCAGAGACATCAAGGGACCCACACTGGTGCCAGTGCCAATTAAAATGAAAATAGATTAAAATTGCATGCCGCACTAACTCATGGGTTCCACAAGCGAATCAACAAAGTGGGTGTGGGGGGTCATTTATCCTCATCAGAAATTCATCATCATTTATCTTTATTTAACTTTCTGTCATTGTGGGCTGATTGGTGATTAACGATGCTTTAAATGAGAGGAAGAATACAGTGGACACTGTGGTTGGTGCCAGGTCACATTGCTCTCAAATACTAAACGACAGACTTCCAAGAGTGTTACATTGTTAGCGCAGTGAGGGTTTTTTTTTTTTTTTTTTTGAGGACTTACTCCATCTGCTCTGTAATGACGTTTTTTGGTTGTTGTTGATTTTTTTTTGTGGTTTAGCCACATCAATGTTCTGCCACCTCGCCTGCAGCTCACTCAACACGCTGACACTGTGCGTTAGTAATGATGCACTGTGAAGTGACTGATAGCGACTCGTACGGGCCTTTAATGCAAAATGACAAGCTCATTGTATGTGCCATGCAGGATTTATACGGCAAATGTTTTGGGGGAAGACATCGACAATCCATTTTTAGGATTCTGACAATGTCGTGCCCTTTTGTTTTGACACACGCTACATTGTGCTACTTGAAAAGCAGAAGTCTCTGCCGGCACTGTGAGCACGGTCCATTGACTGTCATCATGCTTTTCACGTTCAGCCTGACTGAGGGATTAAATATGTCATATACTATCCAGATGGATTAGCAAGTGTACTGTGCGAGATGGCATACGTATAGTCGCGTGAAATCTTCCTTTAGTGCAGGGGTGCGGAACCTTGGTTGCATCGTAAGCCATCAAGCGCTCTATTAGAAATATGTTATTGTTGTATTTTCTTTTGCCACTGCATCGAGACTTGAGGTGCAACATGTGGGCTCAAGCAGTACATGAGAAGATTGATTGCCAAAATGCAGTTCAGTTGTATTTAACAAACATTTCCACCAAGGTTGTAATAGTTGGTTTTGACTTTTATTTTTCAAATGAAGTTAGTTTAAATTAGTTACGTTACAGAATTGGAATGTTGGTGATGATGGTGGTACTCGGAGAACCAAGTGTTGTTTTTTTTTTTCAGGTGAAAAATTTTTTGACAACCACTGTTTTGCTGTATTATTGAATTCAAGAATAAAAAGTAAAGGCACCTGTACTATAAACGCTGTCTTGGCTGGTCCACTTTTTTTTTTTATGGACCACAAAACACGACACTCTTGGGTCATCACTGCAATGAAAGAGACACTCTTTTTCTTATAATGAGCTAATAGACTGTTCAAATGATTATGTAGCTGCTGTTTAAAGGTCAGATTACATGAATCTACTTTATGGTAGTTTCGACACTAAATGCAATGAACTGTGATAAAGCTTTGGCTATGGAGCCAGAAAAAGATTATAGAAATTGCATTAAGTTGTTTTTCCATGCACCTGATGTAGATCTTTTGGCCTTTGAGTGATGTTGTTTTTTTCCCCCTCCATCATAGATGCCGATAACCTGCTAAGGGTTGAGATGGATGTCTTCAACCTGGGGTTTGGTGACCCTTAAGTGCTGGCGAAATGTCCTTCAGTGGTGAGGCGAGCCAGCCCCCTCCTTCTGCGCCTCCCCTCAACCTCACGTCTCCTTCGCGACCGCTGCCATGGGAGGAGGCTCGCTCGAACGAGACTCTGCTCCCAGACCTGTCTGGTCTGGGCCACGACGAGCAATGTCACACGCCTCCCGTCCTCACGGCGTTTCTGGTGGTGTGGTACAGCGTCACAATGGTGCTGGGCCTGGTGGGCAACGTCGGCCTTATCTGCATAATTACTCGGCGCCGGGAGAAAGCCAACGTCACCAGCATTTTCATCTGTAATCTGTCATTCTCTGACATTCTGGTGTGTGTCTTCTGCCTCCCTTTCACACTCATCTACACGCTCATGGACCACTGGGTGTTTGGGTCACTGCTATGCCGGCTGGTGCCTTTCATTCAATGCATGTCGGTGACCGTTTCCATCCTCTCCCTTGTTTTTATTGCCCTGGAGAGACACCAGCTCATCATTAATCCTGCCGGCTGGAAACCCAGTATTCCGCAAGCCTACACAGCCGTTGTCATCATCTGGATTCTTGCCTGCTTCACCTCTTCGCCTTTCCTGGCCTTTCAGTTGCTCACGAACGAGCCCTACGCTAACGTGATCTTGCCTCAGTCTGCTCTCTTTCACGAAACGCCACCCCCGCATTACGTCTCGCCTGCTAACTCATCCATGCTTCCGAATTCTCTCAATTTTCACAACCTTTACGCGTCCTTGCACATGGAGGCCTGTCTGGAGCATTGGCCCTCCCAGCATCACCGGCTGACCTACACCACGTGGCTGTTGCTTTTCCAGTACTGCGGCCCCCTCATTCTTGTCCTGCTGTGTTACGTCAGAGTAATTGTGCGCCTACGTCACCGCAAAGACATGCTGGACCGTGCCAGGAAGCCCGAGAACCAGCGCATGACTCACAGCCGTCGCATCAACATCATGCTGGTGGCCCTGATCACGGCCTTCGCCCTATGCTGGCTTCCGCTCACCATCTTCAACGCCGTGTCCGACTGGAACCAGGATGCGCTCCCCGTGTGCCACCACAACTTGCTCTTCTCGCTCTGCCACCTCCTAGCCATGTCGTCCACCTGCATCAACCCCATCATCTATGGATTCCTCAACTCCAACTTCAGGCAGGAGGTGAGGGAGGTGCTCCAGTACTGCTGCTGTCGCCCTCTACAGGAGGAGTGCGAGCGCTTCCCAATGTCCACCGTGCACATGGAGGTGTCTCGTACCTCGGTTCCACTCACCTGCAGGAGTAACTCTGTTTGAGAGTTGAGATGATTGTAATTTTACAACTTTCCATTTTTTCCCATGAAGTGCAGTGTGCTGTTTTATGCCTGTGGACAACATACAGCCCAACAAGCATTGACATTAATTATCGAGAGTCACACATTTCTTTCATTGATCTAGCCCAGAAGTCGCAAACCAGACGTCACCAACCAGAGGTCAAGCTACTTGGTCAATGCGGTATCCATAAATCCCTCCACAATTTATTTATATTAATTCTATATTTAAAAAGCAAAATCACAATTGGTCTGACTTTAATATTTATTTTTTATTTGGTTTTATTATATTTAATAATATGTCAATGTATTTATTGAAAACAAAACAGCCGAATAGTGATTTTCTTTTACATATATATTGGATATGGGTGATAGGGAGCAAGTTGCCCCATAAACACAGGTCACATATGAGAGTCTTGATACTAGATAATGTAGGGGAGGAAACTTTTGATTGACAGAAGTGTTATGGTTATGGATGAGGTGTACTGTGTTGGTCATGTTAAATTCATCACATTGTATAACAGCTGGAAGAACGCGCAAATAATGATTTTTCTTGTCACCCTTTAAAAATCGGTAAAGAGCAGTATGTGTTTATCTTGCTTAGAGGGGAAGTGAAGTAAAATCTAAACTTTATAATTAATATGTTCTACGTGCAAGAGCATTCCAACCCGACGCCATGCATTTCTAAAAACATTGAAGTACAGATTGCAGTGTCCCAAAGGGTTTCATTAACCCAACACAAGCTGCACTGTGCACCTTATAAAAAAGTGTATACATTTTTGCTTAGCAGTTGTTGTCAAAATGAATAATTCCAAATGTATATTATAGCATGACATTGCTTTATAACATCAATATGAAAGGAAATTCAGATTTAGTATTAGAATATATGTCACTACTTAAATATTTTCACAAAAGCAGGGATGGGGAGCCTGCAGCTTATATATGAGCAATTGATTTGGTACATCACACAATTTCAAAAACTAATAAATAAAAAAAATGACACAAACAAACCTAACACAAACTCAAAATTGTTCATATGATTTGTTTGAATGTGGCTTTTAAGGGCTTTGTAACAATTGAAAAAGGATACCCAACCCTGTTTTAAACGCTGCTTCTTTGTGCATAAATTACTGCATGAGGTCCTTCAAAGGCATGTAGCCTACAATGAAATATCTCGGTATTTAGCGCTAACGCGTGTTTTTATTATGTAAATATGATGTAAATTTTTATTATGTAGTAACTATTTTCCTGTACGTTTAATTAGTTTTGTATAAGTCTCATATCTGTGCTGTGAACGTGTGTTAAAAGGAAAAGCGATGCATGTTTTTGTGTGATATCGTGATTCCTTGTGGAGTTCTAAGCTTGCATTTGAAGGTTTCATAATAAATGAATAAATGTCAGTGGGATTTAGAAGTGACTTGCCCACCATTCGTTTGCTCATGTGCATCACACATAAGCACACGCGCTCCTTCGCGCGCGCGCGCACGTACATACGCACAAGCACACAAACACGCAGGCACGCGCACGTACGCTCACGTACAATTATTTTAGCAATATTAACCATGTAAATTAGTTTGTGGGCGAAACAGCCTATTTAAAATGTTAAGTACATATGCTTTTCCTCAGGATGACGCATTGAAGACTGTTTTGTGTTTGTTATGATTTAGAAGGTAATAGTTGACCGATATTGAAATTTCTGTAGCAAATTTTTTTTATAAAAGTAAACAGCGAGGATGTCATTCATGATTTTTTTAACCGCAACTCTTTCTTTGGTTATTAAAGAATAAAAACAAAATTTAAAAAGTATTTCATCACGTTTAAAAAAACTTCATTCACGGCCCTTTCCTGGTGACGTCGAGACCTCTCCCCCAATCACCGGAGAGTATTCCACAATCCAATGTCCCTCAAACTACGAGCGCGAATTCATACCGGATCCTTTGTCACGTTTGGGCTATATTTGAAGCCCATTGCCCCTGAAAGTAAGTACACGACAAACGACTGAGTGGATACAACCATTTGTGTTGTATTGTTGGTATTCAAGACACTTTAATCCATCGTGTCAGGATAGTGCGGAAGCCATTAACAGAAGAGTTAGCTCATGCTAACTCTCGTGAAAGTTAGCTAAGGCTAAGCTTGATGATTAATACCCTAGTTATGACGAGTATGTGTCAAACCATACACACGTATCTGTAATGTTCAGACTTATTTGTTACTCTTCTTGGTTGTCGTTGTTGCCTCTTGTGTTTATTAACTTGTGAACGAGCAATTTCCTGTGTCACAGTGTTTACAAACCCCCCTTCAAGTCAAACCTATCGAGATTGCAGTAAAAACAAACAAACAAACAAACAAACAAACAAACAAAAAGTCAGCATGCTTATCAATTGTTTTTGTCAAGGGGAATTGAAAGCTGAAGATGCCAGTAATGACTACAGGCATCAATGACACAGTTCTTAAAGGTAAATACATCCTCAGCACCACACAATAAAACACACTGTAGGAATTCATGGCTTAAAATGCCTTTTCCAGATGTCGTTGCCTTTGTGGATGTGTGGTCATCTGACAAGAGAGCCAACTGTTCAAAACCTTTTATTCAGCAGCTGCAGGAAATGGGAGCTCAGGTAATATGTCAGATTCACTTAAAAAAAAAAGGCAATTTCCAAAGAAGTATCGCATCACTTGTATGACAAACAAGATTCACAATGTTTACCTGCACAGTTCATAAAGGTATTATTGCGGTGACAGTTGTCAATGGAACAGAATTCTTCAATTTCATGTTGTCAAAATGTTTAAAACACAAATAGGAGGTCCCTCAGTGTAAATGTTTTGTCTCTCAGCATTCACACAGCTTTGTTGTAAGAAGCACAGACCGTGAGTTACAAAAGTTATTGACAAGACATTTACTCATTACAGGTATCAAAAACATTCAATAAACAAGTCACGCATGTGGTCTTTAACAATGGTCATGCTGCCACATGGAAGAAAGCCAAAAAGAGTCATGTGAAGCTCGTCTCTGTTTTGTGGATAGGAAGGTATGTAAGCATGACTCTCTTGGCATTAAACTACTTTTGTTTCTAAATTGTATGTATTGATTGTTTTGTCGTTGAAATGATCTCCAGATGTCACGACGACGGCGTGCTGGTAGATGAAGAATTGTATCCTGCCCTAAATGATGAAAGCAATCTGGTATTATGGAACAAGAAAGTACGTAGATTCATTTTGAAGTCATTTCATGTGTTGTTGTTTGTACAATTGCCAACTGATGGCCGGCAAAAGTTATTCTTCTCTCAATCTGTGAAAGCAAAATGAGGTTTTTGAATCCTATTCTGTTAATGTTATGTTGTTTTCACTTCCACCTAAAACACACACACTTGTGTTGTATCATGTTGATATCATGTTTGTGTTTGAATTGGTATAGCATCGTTGCATGCTGCCCAGAGACTGTCCAGTGAGAACGACAGAAAATGACAGACGCATGAAAAAGAAGTTAGATAAACTGATGAAAGACATCATCCCCAAGAAAACAGTGGGTAAAGAAAATATACTTTTTTATGTTTTTAAACTTCTCCAAACCAGAAAATATAATTTATCTTGTAAATATTCCTCTTCCACAGTCCCAGATGATTCACCTATTATTATTGATGAAGACAGTGGAACTTTGTATAGCCCGTCATTTAAAAGAGCTGAATACATGGCAGAACGCTTGAAACGCATGAAAGAGCAGCATGAAAATATCTCACCCACAGGTATACATCTCTACACATGTGAACTGATGATTTCCAAAACTTTGAATACATTCTGAAAAGAATTACATCATTGATTTTTCAGCCTCACAAATGTCTTCATCATCACAAGTGGAGCCCCCACTGGGGACCTCACCGACTGTCCTCAGATTTTTTTGTAAGCCAACCAAGAAAGGAAAAAATGATCTTCAAATATATTGTTTGTCATTTGCATTATTACTGTTTATTTGTGTCATAATCCACATAATTTCACTTTTGCACACTTTAACCCCCCCCTCCTTCCTATAGGTGAAAATTCTGATGAGGACTCTAGTCCATCTGTTGCTGAGCTTGGTTACTCCCCTAACAAGAGTCAAGTATGTAACACTATGGAGCAGAACAAGCTGGACAAACCCGTCAGCAAGGACCTGGAAAAGCCTTGGCTCTCACCCTGCCGTGACGTTTCAGAACGCCCGTCCATTAGTCCTTTGAAGATGGTTGAATTAACATTGGATGAGGAAGAAGGGAAGACACCAGGAAAGCAAAGGACAGCCTCAGTAACAGAATCACCAATTCAGAAATCTAAATCTGAGGAAGGGGAGACACCAGAAAAGCAAAGGACAGCCTCAGTAACACAACCACCAATAGAGAAACCCAAATTAGCAGGAGTCGTCTCTTGCAATAGAAAGCGAAGGTCACAGAGGCCTTCCTGCAGTTCTCTTGATAAAACGATGGAACCGACAATTGACAAGTCTGATGAGGGAAGGTCAAATATTCCCTGGGCAGAAGTCAAGAACAAGAAGATTCCTCATGTGGTGGACTCCGTTGGCCACATACTGGGTGACACGCTATTTAACGACCAGTCAAAGCTATTAAGCAAGCCAACACAAGGCAGACGTTCTCTTTCAGCACTTGCACACTCTTTTAGTTCATCCAGCAAATCTCACAATCTTGCCTTGAATTCCCCTGATGGAGAGGATGAAGTGTTTGATGACTTCTTCTCTTCAGCTAGTCACCACAAAAAGTTCTTTTTGCCCATTTTGCCTGACCTGACAGATATTAACATCTACTCTGAGTTGAACTATGTTCCAAAGAAAGGAAAACAAAGGAGTTGGAAAAGTGCTTCTACAGAAACGAAGAGCTCAAAGAAGAGGAAAGTAGCGAGCAGTGAACACTGTTGCAGGCCGCAGTCTGATGTCAATGTCTGTCCACAAAATAATGTCAAAGAGAATCTACCTGCTTTCGATCATTCAAGTGGGACCCAAACACTGGCTTCCAAACGTGTAAGGCAAAGCATTTTACCATTTGTAGGCATCAGTGAAGACGCATCAAGGCTTCACAAAAAATCTCTCACGCTTCATCCAACAAAGCCAACAGAGACAATGTCAACCTTGGAGCCAGAAAAGAACTCTCGTCTTCGTCATTTGTCTGACGGTTTTCAAAGTGAGTAGCAGGGATGGTCAGACCTTATAAATTACACAGTGTGTGAATAACAACAGATATCACTTATTTGCAATACAATTAGATATAATTAAGCTGTTTTAATGGGATTATATAATGAACATTTAAGTACATTCGTGACTCTTTCCTAAAGGCCAAGGATAGCTCAAAGGCAAGGGCAAAACAATTATTGTTTTTTACAAATAAAAAAAGAAGAAAATTGTAAAATACACAAATGTAAATGATCTGGCATGGCACCTGGAGTCCAAGCAAATTCCGGGGAGGAAGCGCCCCTGCTTTCCCTTCCTCGAGCTCTGCCAGTGTTAAACATTCTGAATGTCTCTTAATATTCTTATGAAGTCTCCTGGCTCTTTTTATGTGGAAGTTCTGTTGCAGTTTGAAGTCTGACAACGGCTTCTTGAATGTTCTTTTTTACTTTGTTACCCATGTAGGAGGAGGAAGCGAAAGTACTGCTCCAGCTGCTTCAACAGATGAAAACCAGGAGAAGCCCAATAAGCATACCTGCTCTTTTTTTCAAAACATCAGCAAAGCAAAGGTACTAAGAATATTTAAATCAGCTATATCTGATATTCACAGTTCCTCACATTTCCCATAAAATAGAGCAGAGCTGAGTTGTTGCCATTTTAATTCTGTCTGGTTCATGTAAAAAGGAGACATTGCCACTTTTTCACAGGACTTTTGATGGTCATTTGTTGGACTTCAAGTATTTACCCTGCAGCCCCAAAGTATGATATAATCACGTCATCCATTGTATTCCTTGATACAGACAGTTTCGGATGCACACCAGCCATGTTTAGATCGAGTATTTCCTCGGTAGGGCTGCATCTCGCCAAGGGGCTTCTGTCCGTCTGTCTGGTCTTTGGGTTTTCCTGTGTTTTGCTTTTGTGATGATAGAATATAACTTCCTCGTTTGTGAAATGCACCTGGCCTTTGTTTTCTTTATGGCGTAAACCTCAACATGCCACAGCTGGAGAAAGCTAAACATCACATCCAATACCCCGAGGGAGAAATATTAAATGTTTAAAATGTAATCTGATCATAGCTAGGAAGCTTTTATGGCTGCACCGTAAAGATCGTGAGGTAACATAACACAGGGGTCCTTTAGAGGTCAGTTGTTAAATAGAAATGATCTATCCTGTTGTAAATAAACGCGAGCAGAAGTGTTGGTGGTCACAAGCTCCGTAATGTAATTTTTCTCCTCCATATGTTTCAAGAGTGATTTCATCTTGTAATGTGATAAGCTGTGCAGAAAATGGATAGATGGATGGAAGTCTTGCTGCCTTTGACGACTTGTGCCACAAAGCCATTTGATGATTTTTTTTCGCTGGCCAGCTTCCTTGTCACTCTTTGATTTACTCGAATAGCGTCATTCTCAAGACGTCAATATGACCTCGTCATTCATTGATGAAATTCCTTAGCTTTTGCTTAGGGGCAATTTGTTGCAGGCTCATTATTTGCAACCTTCTCTTCCTTTGCAAGAGATGACCCAACGGTCTTTTTATGCAAATGTTAGTCTGAAAGGATCAAGAATGAAGTATTATTAATGATGCCGTTTATCAGCAGCACACATCACGCTACTGGGCAAGTGTGGAGTAGCAATTGTGATGTGTTGGTGATTCTTCTTATCAGTATTGATGGGATGTTGGAGCAGGGGTGAGGTCAGGAGAGGTGGGTCGATACCACACTTTGATTGGCAGCCTGCTCTTGGCCCTTCCAGCTGGGGGACCAGATATCAGAGAACTGTTTGTAACCGCTTTGAATTATTGTATGTCAAGGAAGAAATTGAATTGTCATGCCCTCGTGTGACAAGTTTGCACTTCTGCTTCTGTGCCCATTATTGGCATCTAATGCCTTTTTTTTGTCCACTTCGTTCATATACATTTGACATAGTTATTAGAGTTGCTCAGTCTGGTCTTGTTAGATGATGATCTGTGTGTCAATGCAAACTAATGGACCCTGACAGAAAATATTTAAAGCACTCTGAGCTGTTTTTTGTGCCAGTTTCTCTACTTTTATTTTTTTTAATTTTGTGCCCCCACGCATTTATTAACACTTAGATCTGGTTTATGCTGGCACACAGTCACACATACAATATGTGCTTATTGAACATGAGGTGTAAAATATCTCACTCATACTTTTTTTACTGGCTGGGAGCCTGCAGTGGAAATAGATAATGACCAATTATGTTTATCCCACTTGTCTTGCAGGCGGCAAGAACCCTGGTAATGACGAGCATGCCCACTGAGTAAGTAGTGCTTGAGAATATATTCACATACACATGCTTAAGTTGAACGCCAATAGCCATTTAAAGCAACGTGTCGCAATAAGTGAATCTTTACTACTTTGACCATTGTTCATTTCTCCCAGGAAACAAAACATAGTCGCTCAGGTTGTGACGACATTGGGTGGGTTTTCTATCGCTGATCGAGTTTGCCCCAGTGCAACTCATGTGATTTCTGGGGAACACCGCCGGACTTTGAATGTTTTGCTGGGCATTGCTCGTGGCTGCTGGATCCTCTCCTTTGAATGGGTATGTTCTTTGTCAAGGCACCAATCACAGCATCATATGCAGATTACAGACTTGATTGTTTTGAGATGCATTTTCAATATTCCTGAATAGATTCTGACATGCTTGGAGCAAAGGCAGTGGATTCCAGAGGAACCGTATGAACTTTCCGAGCTGTTTCCGGCAGCACAGGTGCGTACCAGTATCAACTTGGTTTGGATGTTGTATGACATTTTGATTTTTGTTTTTGGCTGCAGCTGTATTTTTTTTATATTTCATCTTTTATATTTCAAAGATGAAATAGAAAAATAAATACAGCAGCAACCTGTTATGCTTAATTTTTTGTCTGGTTCGGTCTCTCTTTGACAAAAGTTTTCTTCAATTGTTGAATTGAATTATTTTTTTATTCATCCTCCACATAAATAAAGATCCTCAGGGGACAATATGAACTCAAACACAAAATTACAGATCCTAAAAATAAAATATAAAAAACATTCAAATAGAGTTCAGAAATTCACCCACTTGTCAAACAATCTTAACCATGTGCATCGTATTTCTTTTGTGGATACTGAATGGCCCCAGGTATACTAGATCAAGAACATACTACTGGTTAAAAGGACAAGTATGAAATATTAAAGCAATGGAAAAATAGCTATGCATGTGCTTCTGTTGCGTCTCTCAATTCACATTTTCTTAGTTACTATAGCTTCAGGCTTTTCCGATCATAATTTAGATTCAACTTGCACTTTAAATAAAACTTTTATATTCTGTACTTTCTGACAAATGCAGTTGAAATTTAATTTTGTGCTGTGCAGCATCTGCTGTCATTTCTCATATTCACAATCCAAAGCATTTGTGATGCTCCCCTCACTGGCACTTCAATTGTTCATAAATGCAAGACGGAGGAAGTCAATGCATGTGCTGCCTGCTAGTTTCTATTGCCAGCCATCCATTTTCAGTCAGCTTGTTTTTCCTGAAGTATCCTGTGAGAAATGTGGATGTTGCCTCTTCCTGAACTCATGAGTCACTGTCCTCTGCTGCCACAGCGAGCAACGACAGACTCTTGACATGGACAAATGTCAGCAGATTTCTGTCGTGATAGATTGTTGTGTTGTTTGCAGAACCACTTGCATGTCTTCTTTTTCGTCAAATTGTAGTTTTGATAAACTATGCAGCCCCTCCACCACTGAAAAGTAGTTGGACTTCACGAAGTAACGTTTGAAATACCAAAGGTGACCTTACAAATGTCATCTTGAAATATGTACATTATCATAAAAACTCAGTTTTGAGGGAGAGCGAGAGATTCAAATGAATCATGATATAAATAAAGATATATTTTCCCCAAAGCACTGCTCATGTGCAATATAATTGCTAGTCGGCTAGCAGCTCACACTCAGGTGATGTGATGATGCAATGGAACTAGTAGAATAAAACCTCAAATAATTCAGCACATAAATAAAACATATAATGTACTCTAGTGAATACATTCACTAAAAGAAATTTAATCCTAACTGAGATTCTCAGTGACATATCTAATCAGCTTTTTAGACTTCAACAGAAACCATACAATGTTCATGTTGTACCACAGCCTCTATTTCTAGGAAGTGTCATTGGCGTTCATGGCTGAAACACTGAACACTGCTAAGTTTATATCAACATATATATTACTAAGTAAATGTACACTTTAACCACACAGTAAACATACAGTGTAATTTCAAATTGAAAAAAGGAATAAAGCCCATTTTAATTTAGTTCTCTTTCATGCTTGGCCCGTCGCACACCGTGGCGATGCTGCCAAATGCAACTGAACTGGGCAATTGTCAACAAACAACAGTTGGTGACTCACACCAGATCGCTACCTCCTGGTGTTTTCATTGCAAAGCATTTTGAGGAGCCCCATGTGTTATACTATATTAAGTGTATTGAATAATGAATAATATTGTGTCGATTGTCAAGGAATAAATGCATTTCCTGTGCCACTGTGGTTATATTATGATGGTAATGGGAGGAGAAATGAAGAAGACGGTGAAGTCTTTTGAGAGGCTGTGGGTAATAATTGCCCCATTCATTGGCTGCACTTCTGCATTTCAGCTACACTCTCCACTACCCAAAAGTGCATATGAAATTATAAATTCAGAAAAGTTCAGTATGGTCTTCTTGTCTGTCAGCCGGCTCTGGTTTCAAAAGCTGATGTGAGAAAACACCCCAACAGTTGAATCACATTCGGCCGCATCTCGGTGTGCAGCGTGCCATAGTTGAACCATTTTGGGTTCCGATCATTAAGAGTTGATTTTACCAAATAGTATTTCCCCCATTAGTCCTCTCAGGAATGTCGTGAAGTGCTTTAGGCTCCATCTTGTTCAGTGCCCATTGAAATGGTTCAATTTAGAAGTCTGCTGGCCTAATCATCATAGATGTGGTCTTCAGTGAATATCCTGAACCCTTCCAGTAGTACCATTTAATGCCATTGAAGCGATTGGAGTTTTGGCCTCGCTGGTAATACATGCCATTTAAATTGGACGGTCCACAAGCATCAAACCACCAACCTAAAACACAAAGAACAAATGTAGAGTACACTTAGTGATGATTTTGACTTTAAATAGGAGATGATTTATTGTATTGGTAGGTCCAGATGTATTTGGTTTAATTTGTAGAATGACGCTTGTATACTTTGCAGCCCGAGAACACGTAGTCTGTTATTTGCCCTCCGCCATCCTGCTTTATAGAATTTGTCATTTACTTAAGGATTATGTTTGTTTATATAAAGATTTCATCCCACATAATGGACAGCGTCATGTTGCCAGACTTTGTTCTCTTTTTCTTAGCTGTCAGTAGCCATGAATGATATGCATGGAAAGAATTCCATGTGAGACAGACCCCATGGGAAAAAGGACCCGGTTTGGGCTTTTTTGCTTTTAGGCTCACTTAGATGGAGCCCAAATACAGAGGCAGGCAAAATTTCTGGCTGCAGAGTCACTTACAAGGCAATGGAGGGAGGACCTTTAAGCAACAAAAGAAGAAAGAGAAACTCTGTTCCCAGGCTCTTTAATGTCAGCGCTTGTAGTGGCTGAATTCCCTCAAGAGTTGATCAGTGATTAACTCTGGCTAATTGTGCTCTTTGGCTTGGCCAGAAGAAACGGGAGTCCTTATAATGTCCGTCCAAAATTTTAGGAAAGTGCCAAGATACATTTAGCAGAGTGGGGGCTTTAAAATTCTGGCATCCAGCCCGTCGTGCTGCAATTAATGCATTGTATCAAACGCATTGCACGTTCTGTCAGAATAAATTTCTTACCCCCTGTTGTCAATTGTGAGCATTTGCAAACACATTTGTCATTGTCTGCATCCTTTGTACTGAAATCACTTCCTGGCTGACCGATGCTGCTTATTTTGCCTGCTGTTCCACTGTAGCCTTTAAAGTGTATCCTGTAAAGTGGAAAAGGAAAAATTAAGGAAGTAGAAGAATGAAGTCGAGAACCCTTGTTCCTCAAAATACAACGGACATACCTTCTTATAACAAACAGCCGCTCTGACTGGCATGCAGGGTTATAGAATGGATAAGGGCATATTCTTTATCTATACCCTGAACCCCCCCTTGTGTAAAATGAAGTGCCAACATACCAACAAACTTCTGACATCCAGCGACTTGTCAATTTTTTGCTTGTGACGAAAAATCTATCCAGGCACTTTTTGTGATTTTTTTTTTTTTTTAGCTAGTAGCAATATCCACTTTGAATAAATTAGCAAAGATGCTAAAGAACATTACGTATATTTTTGTCAGTGTTTAAAAACCCGAGGCTGTATTCATAGTCTATTCTGTAATCACATTTGAATGAAAACAGTGAAACAATTTGTATTAAAGCTGGCAGATTTCTGAGCCAGTGTTCAGCACCTTTTTGGTTGCCTGAAGCGTAAACAATGTATCACTTAAATGCCAACTAGTATTTGTTATGTTTCTCATCCAGTGTAGTTAATTGGGTGATGTGCACTCCACTCACCTGTAGTTTTGTCCTTCGCCATCAAGTGAGAATTGATCATACAGGGAAAAAGCCGAGTTCCCTTCCCAGTCACTCAATTGGATCCTGAGGCTGTAGGAGTGCTGACTTGTCAGCCTTGATACAAATTCATTTCCTATCCAAAATTCGCCTGAAGGATCTCCAAAACCCTGTGCAAAGACACACAAGCAACTTCAATCAAGCATCAACAGGGGAACTAACTACTCTGAGAAGTTAGAATTAAACCCGTAGCCAAGGTGATGTTTTTTTCTCAAGAAAAGTATTTCCTTTTCTTCCCGCTTCTTACCTTTTTATACTCTTGCCACGTACGATGAAAGTCAACACTGCCATCAAAGCGTTTTTGTAGCATTGTCCAGCCACCTGCCTCAGTTTCCATGTCACAAAAAGCCTGTAAACAAAAAGAAAAGTTGGTTAAGGAATAATTGCAAATCGTTAAATTTCCATCTCTTGCAAATGCCCATTTTTAACTGGACACTGACACCTTATTTTATTTCAAGTTAGACACTTAAAGTCAATCTCATTGAATGTTAAAGTCCAGTAAACACTGAAAAGTAAAGTGTTTCTAAGGAGATCACAGTTTTAGCTGAAGCATGCAGATCATCACTGGGGTTGTCTGGACGTTTTAGTTTTTCTGCTGTTTGAACAGTTAATCCAATGCTGCCCTGTGTGCAACTTATGTAAGGGTGGGCCAGTCAAGAGAACTTGTTGCTGAGCACAAGAGAATGCATTCCTTTGGAAAACTGACTTCTCACGTAAAGAAAAAAAAAATGCAGCTTTCCATATCATTTCACACACCACAAATGTTATCAGACAGTAATCTATCAATTTTATATTATTCAGTGGCAAAATATAACGGAATGTACTTCACCTTAACCTCCATTGTAGTATTGGGCAAAGTGAGAGTATAGACCCCACTCTTTGTGTTTCCTGACTTGAAGACGGCAGCGCAGTCCATGAATGTGGAGGGAGTATCCTGCATCATGGCAGCTTTTGTCTCTGCAATGTAGGAAAAAGTCTGGTTTGTTTTGCTGCAATGTAAATTATTTAGTGTACAGCTTGTTTAATGGTAAATTGAGGACATACATTTATAAGTATCAAAGGCATAAAGAGATACTTGCACCACATTTTGCAGAAAGCTCATTTCCATCCGTAGTCCAAATAATTGGAAATGTTCTTTCCTCAATACATAGCCATTTATATCTAAACCACTGGCAACAAAACTGAGTAAACCCCTCAGCGAAAATGTCCAAATTAGGCCCAATGAGCCATTTTCCCCTCCCTGATGTCTTGTGACTCATTATGTTACATTATAGGTCTCTGTTGTCAATGGATATCGGGTTTGTTAAATTTGGTGTTATCGCTTTCTCACACTCATACTGGTCACTGGAAGTTGAAAAACTCTTTGAGGATCTTTTTTTTGGTTTCCGTAAAAAAAAAAAAGTCATTCATAAGAAAGTCTGCAAATGGTTTGTTGAAGATAAGGACGTGGATTACTGGAACCATGTTCTGTGTTGAGGCGAGATCAAGATTAATTTACTGGTACACATGGTGACAAAGTGTGTGTGGCAAAAACCACGAGAGGAGCGCAATGACAAGAGTGCCTCGCCTTTAGTTGAGTATTGTTAGAGTGTCTTGGTGTAAGGACTCCATGAGTGCTGCTGACACTGGGTTGTTAAAATTCATTGAGAAATCCAGGAATGTCAAGACACACAGTGAAATAATGAAGCAAAATGGCTGTGTTTTGAGTTATTTTCAGGTCTACGTGTTCAGTGTTGTCCCATGAAAAATATTAAACTAATGTGAGGAGTGTACTCAACTCTGTATATGTGGATTAGGATTATATATGGTATATTTGCTAAAGTGAGTGGCAACAAAGGTTTTGAGGTGCTCCTCTTTTAGCCAATACTTGATCTCGCTGGCAGCCACATTTAGTTTATTCAGTCAATTTCTGTTGAAGTCTTTTCCTGGTCTCCTACCTTGGGCTGTGCCAGTGGAGAAGGTGTGAATGAGGTGATTCACAGTCTCCAGAAGCTCCTGTTGCTGATGCTGAAGGGCACTGTTGTTGGATGACACCTTGAGCAGCTGTTGCTCCAGCTCACCAATGATGGCCGTCTGCCTCTCTATTAGGATCTGAAGCTGGTCTTTTTCCAGTCGAAGCATCTTCTGCTCGACCTGCCTCTCCTCCTCCAACTCTTTTACTTTCTTTTCCAACAAGCTGAAGCAGTAGATAATTCAGGTTATTCGATAAAGTGTTTTTCTTTTTTGTGTCACAGTTTCATTTTGCAATTTCAGGTATCGTGATGTACTCACTTGTTTTTGTCGTTCAGTTTATTGATTTCATTGGTTTGGACAATAACTTGTTTTTCCAGTTTGTTTGTCGACAAAGAATTCTCAAGCAGTTGGCGCTCAAGTCGAGTTGTGTGATTAATAACCTGGAAATAAAAGAGGATCTCAAACAATCAATCCACCTAAACAACCAGTGTCTTTCAACTAACCCACAGTCCATTTTTTAATGATCAGAAAATGGGTGTAAGCGTGTTTGCGCATTGATCGAAGCAGACCCTCGGTTTTCTCACACACTCGCAGAAGCGTTGTTGCCATTGGTGATGCTCAGATCAAAGTAACTCACTAGTCCCGAGTGTTAGGAGCTATGTTAGGCACTGGGGAAAGTGTGTGTGTTATTAACGACGCCGTGGAGAAATACCGGTTACAAAAATAGGAAATTGGCTCTCTTAAGAATGTATGATGCAAAGGAATGCAGCGCATTGTTTGCATTGATATACAGTTAAGGTGACTGTTATGTAACTCGATTTTCAATTCTATTCCCTTGTAGTGAGAAACACATCTCAGGTTTGATGTTTAGTGCGCGAGTCAATACTGTGTGGACTCGTGTTCCCTGTTTGATGGGATTATTTTAACTCGAGTTTACACCTCTACAAACAGGCATTTGCGAAATGGAAATTTTATGACAGGAAAGCAACTGAATTCCAATGGAGCAGATGTACTTTAACTTTTGGAAACTTTCAACAAACACCGTGTATCCCCACAGACAGTATTGAACTAAATTCTCAGGTTGAGCACCTTGCCTGGATTTTTTTTTTCCCCCCAGTTTGAGGAAACTGAACTCAGCAAAAACCAGCTTGTTTACGTGGAATCTACTTGTACTTCTCCAATGATGTGTTTGAACAGACGGATGTCTGATTGTGACAAACTGATAGACTCTTTCTGTGGGAATACAAGTGTGCTAATAACAGGAAATGCTCCTCTGTTGGCTCACATAAGGTCGTTGATGTTAAGCGACAATAATAAACTGACAGGTCCATTCCTGTTTTTACATACATTTGAAAAATATCAATATACAATTCTGCGTAGTGTAATGCAAAAAAGGTTTTATTGGAACCAAAATGGTGTCAACTCAGGTTTTGTGACGTGAAATCGAAGCATGAAAAGTAATTATATAATCAGAGGTGTAGTATTGCTATTTTAGTTTGTGTGAAAGCAGTACAAGCCAATATTTGCTGTTTTTCTTTCTAACCAGTTAAAGTAGTCTCTCACCTGCGCTTCCACATTGGTCAGTTTCCTTGATTGCTCTGCAGTTTGACTGAGTAGGTTTGTTCCTATTTCAATCATTGTAGCTGTGTGATTTTGCACTGCACTCTGTTGTATTTGGACCATATCCTGCTTCATGCTCTCCTGGATGTAATTCTGTAGCTGTGGCACAAATGAAAGATTAAAATGAATCAACCACAATCGAAACAATCAAGAGTGTGCAGTGTAACATTACCTCTAAGGACAAACTAATGGCATCAATTTCCACTTTGACCCCTTTACTATCTTGTCTCAAAGCCTAAAGCTGTCTCCATTTTTTACAATATCAATTTATAAAACAGAATGATTATTAATACACAATATTATATTTTATATTGTGATATAAGCATCACAAATCAGTGTATCATCATGACATGATCACTCTATAGCAAACACTTGAACCAAATGCGTATTACAATAGTCTTTAGCCTCAAGATGGGAAAAGGTCACCGTTTTAATTTTAACTCGATATGTTCTTATGTACCTTACGGTATTCCGGATTTAGACCAAGACCAATCATTAAGTTATTTCCTGCATGGTGTTCCTGAGTGCCAATCAGGTCACACGACTCGTAAACAGGATGGAAGTGTTGAGTGAGGAGTTACATCCTTCATGACACCATGACGTGTTAGAGCTGCAAGCTCACCTCAGCTGAATATATATATTTTCCTTATCTGCATGGAGTTGGCTTTTTTTTTTTCAAATTTCTTGAAGCTTCAGTTAGGGTGCATTTAATTTCTCATCATCTCCTCGCGGCTGTTCCTTGTGACACATCCACGGTTATTGAGGGGCCTTTTGAATTGTTGTCAGGATGTCTTGTTTACAGCTAATGATCTAATCAGTTGTTGATTCCGCAAGGCCTCCGAGTCATCCGGTAAAAAAAATGACTGTGTTCCTCTGTCACACGTAAAACGTAACATCACTTCCCCCAGCTGCTCATATGCAAAGGCGACTTTGAAGAAATTCATTAGAAATACTTTTATTATTTGCTGCGATTACTTAATAACCTCACGTTACTTCTTTAACTGGCTCAGGTATGCACGATAATTCCCACCGGAATTTTATGAATGGTGTCAGACTTCATGACTTAAATCCAAGTTAGTTAGATGAAATACACCAAGCTGTTATGGTTGAGTTTAGTTTGGCACTGAACTGGAGGAGCTCTTTGTTGAGATGCCAGTGCTCGTGAGGGGTAGAGCTATACACACTGCTGTTTGGTGATTGGTTGAATTAAAAGGGGAAGAAAAACAAACACTATTTAATAATATAGTGGGTAAAAACACTTTCGTATTATCAGAAAGTCAGCACACTGCCCTGTACAGTCCCTTTTTAACTTCCTTTAATTATTAGCAAATTAAATGGACGTCACAATGTTTACAAAGTCGATTCAGCAATCGCAGCAACAAATCACCAAGATTTCTATTTGATGAGCAGCTGAGGTTTAGTTGTTGAAAGCACATCAAAAGAATTCCCTGCTGAGCTGTTCTTTTGAAAGCATCGTCCCTTGCATTTTATTCCGAGAATGTGTTTGTGCACTCCGACTGTGAAGGACTCTTGTCTGCTCCTCTTTATTAATCACTCTCTGAAGAGCGAGTGTAAAAAAGGTCATCTGCGCTTTTATGTCTCAAGAAATGGTTCGGCACACTGAAAAGGACATATGCACCTGTCAATCTGACACCTGTTAAAAGAGTTTTCATCCCTCTGGACCTTTTGCAAAGAATACACGTCTGAGCCTATTTCAATGTTGTTTCATACTCAATCACACATTCACAATGTAAAAGTGCTTGTAGAGCATTGGTTAAATACAGGGATTAATATTGAGTGCTCCAAGATCATGACCACGTAGATCCGTTGCCTTTCTTGAGAGTTTTGAACCTGAGATCATTGTACGTGACCACAATTACTTCACAATTATCGAAAATAATACGATAAATGATTAAGTTACAAAACGTTGATATAACTCCCTGTACCTGTTTGACCTGGATGTGTGCATTTCCTAAAAGGTTTAGCTCGAAATCAGCTTAACTTGACAAGCATGTAGAAGAAGTTGAAATTGTTTGGCTCACAGAATGCTCATTTAATCCTATTACGTCTATTTCTGATGGTATGTGACATGATGGCTGCACGGGACTTTACCTTCAGCAACCACTGTGTGTTGTTCTCCATGACCATCTCTAGCTGTTCCAGCCTGTGCGCTGACTCTTCATTGTCTGCAGGCCCGTCCTTTTGGACTGGATAATTGTAGCCGTTGCTCGGGTTTTGGCAGTTCTCCTGCTCAGGGAGCAGAAAGGTATAGCTGCATGGGCCGTTTTGGATCTGATATTGTCTCTTGCCCGCGCTGCTGTCTGAACCCGTCCGATATCCCCTCCCCACACTTAGACAGACGCTTAAAACGAACAAGACGACGTGCATCATCTTCAGTGAACTTTCCTCTTCAGTTTAGTTTGTTCTGATCCTCAAAAAGTTTTTCTTTCAAATATTACTTTTCCCAGTGGCATCAAAGTGTAAATCCCCTTGAGATTCTGTAGAGTCCTTGAATGACCTTCAGTAGGAACATTAGAAATCAAAGGATCATTCTCACAGTTTACCGGTGCCCGACTGCATGCGTGGGTTTTTCATCAAGGCTCCAGCTACTTGTTTGAGCTGCCCTCGACACCCCCCGATTCGCTAACTGTGACTTTAACCACTCCCCCTTCCATGTGGCCACCCAGTGAAGCCCCTCATCTATTATAATGCACACCAACAACACATAGAGGGAGATGCACAAACTACACATTCGCTACTATATCCTACACAATGCCCACGTGTTTTTCCCTCTACTGGTTAAACAGCCACGCAGGATGCAGCTGTCCACCTCCGGCCGGCACTGTTATAGTCACAGTGGCAGCCAACAGTTCATTGAAAAATATTTGTGAGTGCTTCAAAAAACACGCTTAAGGTTTTTTTTTATGTGTGTGTGTGTATGATTTATTTGGTTTGTTTTTAAATGATGGATTAAAAACCACACGGTCACATTATCAACATCTCAGCAGCACAATGTCCATTGAACTGAAGTAAAAAAAAAAAACGTGGCAAATGCTGTTCAATACTATTAGTTCAGTACTGTATTTTTTTTTTTAAAGTACAATTTTATAAAGTGCTATTTTGCTCATTCTAAACCGCATTACTGTTGCTCTATGACTCTGTTTGACTTGTTTTAATTATATTTTCACACACAATAATGAATTATTTCATTTTCTATTCTACTCACCTTAGTTATCAAGTGGGTAACTGGAGCCTAACCCTGCTGAAAAGCAGCTTACACCTTGGACTGCTTGCCAGTCATAAGGAATAGTATGAAGTGAAATATTTTTCTCTCAAGGCCAAATTTTCTGACAGACATAAAAATGATTAAAAAAAATACAGCTGTCTAAAGATCAGAAATCCAATATTTACTGAATGTACACATGTTGTGAAAGACAATATTTTTCCGAAATCCCTGTCACCAGCGTATTTTTCTTTTGTTGTGTTTTTGAAAATTAATCAAACTTGTGTTTACTTTTTGCCAGGTGAATCCTCAGAAAAACAAAATCTACATTTGACCTCAATAGCACTGTTAATACTTCCATTTCTTGTGTGAAATGGATACCCATGTCTCCCTTGGGGACACACAGTCCAGAAAAAACACATGAGGATGTTTTGTCACAAACAACAAGAATGTGCCTTAATTGCATTCTGTATGCATTTGTTTCAGGAGATTCCCTCCTAAGGGCCCCTCATTTGAAAAGACTCATTTTCCTTAATCTCTCACACTTGAGTTTCACTTTTTCCCTCCGCAAGTCCAACTCGACCACACTACTTTCTTGGAGTTTCACAAATAGATTGAACCAGTGAAACAGAATTGCAGGAAGTCAGCTGATGTAATATTCTACAGTGAAGGGAAATGCTAAATATTGAAGGCACATTACAACAGAGGAGGAAGTGCATGTCGTCATTCCCCAAAAACAGTGACGTTGCAGGTGTTCATGCTGTTGTTGTGACTTTCGGCTTGCCACAGTTAATCTGAATCGCACTCATGGAGACGATTGGTATTTTAATCTTATTTCCACTGTTGCTTTCAAGTTTCCTTTCCACTAATCGTCTTATGTATGTACATGTACTGAACCACCCAACAATTGTCTTTTCATAGTATTTACATTAGTTTTTATGGGCACCAAAGTATGTTGTGGGCATTTTCTTAATTTAGAATACTGTCAAAGTCAGAACCTGGTGCCATCTTGAGCTTGTAGTTATTAGAGGGACATCCTCATTTTATTTTAATGGAAAGCTAAAATTGTGCTGTTCATGTGGCAAAGGTTTTATAATGGTTAGCTCGTAGCTGGATGCTCAAAGGTTCGATTCATGGTGAATGAACCAATTATTTTCCATGCCAATGTTGCCTGCATGAATGACGCAAGACTCTGAAAGCCCTTGACGTGCTAGCCAAGTTAGCTAACAATTCATTGTGCCAGGCATCAACAAAACTGCAAAGTTTCCTTCACAAAACATTTTTTTTAATCAGCTGAAATGTCGTACATACAAGCCTAGCAATACCTGCATGTTTTTTTTACCTTTTTTTCTTTCTAATCTTGCAGGTGTTGGAAGTACAACCTTTTGTTACAAGCGGCGGAACTTTACTGATTTCAACACTTGTCAGTCTTGAGCACAAACATCATTATTTCCAAGTGCCAAGGTTCTGCGAAAAACATGTTATTGCCACTCAAACACGAGTGATGTGTTTGTGTGTTTTGTTACAACAAAGTTTTATTATGTTCCATCTCTTCCTATTATGAACCAGTGTGCTTTTTCGTGCTCGTTTAGTCACACAATAGGACCCACATTAAGTGTTGAGTCGCTCCCCCCTGGAAGTACACAATATGGGTTCATGTTAACCTGACCCTGTCCCTGAACTCTTCGGGTCTATCCCTGATTACTTGATGTAAAATAAAACCGGTGTGAACATTTACAAAAGGCTGAAAGCCTTAGCGCTTGTTTCCTGGCATTCAACTCGCAATAGCGCAGATTGTCCCTTTCAGTTTAGTAAGTGACCCCTACTGGATACCAAACAATCCTGTGGTGAGAGCTCAGAGCTTCATTCATTAATCTCAGAAATACTTTCTCAAATAAATTACACTAAAATTTCGATTTGCCGTCTCGTATGAAGTTTTTCCCAAGGTAAATAACGGTTTTAAGCTTAAGAAAACAAGTGATGGTAGTTATAGTGTACTATATGTGCCCAAAACTACTAGTTAACAACAATAGGGCTTTCTCTCGTGAGACATTGAGCTTTGTAGGTTGAAAATTCCACAATTGGGCACAGACGATAGCTCAGGATGAAACTGGGCCAAATGTGAGGCCAGAAATGGATGTTCTTGAAACTGAGAGTCGCTAGCTGGTGTATATTCTGTTTGTTTGGCCATTCTTCATTTGTGAGCCAATAAAGATTGCATGTGGTCATGTGACTGCCAGGTTTGGTGAAATGAAGTCAACACTACCGCGGCTAATGCAGCTAATGGAGGGGATAGGAATCTGTGCTTCAGTCATTTCAAATGTATTATTATTATTATTGTTTATTGATAATTCAGATAATTTCAGATTTGGCACTCTATCTGTTCCCAGATCTGCCGTCTTCAGAGGCACCTATCTTCCGGGGACCATCATCAGCAGGACCTGTTCCAGGACCAACCGCCCATGTTTGTGTCTCAGCATTCCCAGCCGCCTGCTCCTAGTATGGTAGAGCTGATCCAGCTGTGCGGGGGTACAATCTGCAAAACTATACGTCAGGCCAGAATTTGCATAGGGAGGTACAGCGGCAGGAGACCCGTGGGATGTCGGATCCTGTCTGAGCAGTGGGTGCTTGGTAAGATGCATTTTGTGTAGGTCTTGATTCAAATTATACCCAATGAACCCACTTGGGAATGTGTGGTTTAATTATTTTTTTCTCTGCTTCCATTTCAGACAGCATCACTCATTTGAAGCAGCTTTCGTATGATAATTATGACTTGGCTTGAAAACTGCTCATTATGTTGCTGAAGATGCTGTATTTTCTCAAGTAGATGGCTGCTTAGTTCCAAGTGCATCATCTTTTATGGACAGATCAGCTAGCTAAAATGTTTCGCCATTATGAAAACAAAGGTAGTAAGTGGATTTTATTGTAGTTTTTTAATGCCAGACACTGACTTTAATTAACTGCCGAGTCTATTTAAATGCCTTACTTGGATTGGGTGAACTTGATAACTTCATTGTTGCCGAAAGAAATGTGAAGACATTTTCCTAACCAAAACAGCTACGCTTACTGATGCGTATATAAATGGTATCTGAAAGAAATCGAAGTGTGTTGTCGCATCTTGCAAATGACTTTCCTGGACAGTATTACAGAAGTTCTTTTATTATTATGCTGAGAAGGTCTTCAGTATTAATTAGGGTTGCCGACTCGCCGTAGGCTCTGGTGTGATGGTTTTATATTGATCTGTACATCCGTTATTGTTCCAGGGACCGACAAAACTTATTTGTTCTACACAATCTGCTTCAGATCTTGTAGCAGGTAATACGACTGTCTTAACAAATTTTACCTTTGAGTTGTATATGTATGTTTGTGGCAACGTACAAATAGACATAGTACCACTTCACGTATTTTAATGTCAGTATATTTTTATGACCTTTTCCCACATCAGTTATTTTAATCATTTAAGCCACAAGCCCATATGGTTGTACAGTCATTTAAGATGGAAGTTATTTTTCTATTCAATTTCATAACCTGTGAATGAACCAGGGTCTCTGATTCAACTTCAAATATTTTCTGAGTTCTTTGTCACTGTTCATATTATTTCACACTGTTTTCTTATCTCCTGCCACAGGGGGAAATGAAACAACTTAATCAAAAAATTTTTGTGATTTTAAAAGAAGTCTGCAAGTAGTGCAATCTCTGAATGATGAATGACTAATTATGCCACAAATGAACTCTACCAACCTGTCAGTTTGAAAAATGAGCTTGGTGTAAATTGAGCAAAGCATTATATCAATATAAAGGTGAAGATAGGTGTATTTTTGTTTTCACTCCCAGCCATCTAATTGATAGACAACACTCACCTTTAAAATAGTTTCCTTGTTTGATTTTATCGCATAGATCAGCTTTTATTTTCTTTTATAAATTATCAAATTGAATGAATGAAGACAAAATACAATAGTGCAGTATCGAATAACATCACTGTTATATTTTGCATTGTGCAGACTGATGTCATTCCTTGTAATAAAGACTTTTTAAATTACATTAAATAAGTTTATAAATTTTATAGAATATTTTATTTTATCAAAAAGATTCGTTATCAAATAACCGTACATTTCTGTATTGCATTCACATTCCAAAAGTATGCAATTTGGACTTCACTATTGTTGAAGCTTTCAACATATTTTCAATATATTTTTATCTATTTTTATAATACATAAAAAATACAGTAAAGTACAAAATACAGTAAAGTACGCTATTTTTACTTACTGGTTTTACTTTACTGTCATGTCTCTTTAAGATGAGGAACGCCCATTAATGGATTGGACCAATCATGTTCACTCTTGTGACGTAGAGTTGCTACGTATGGAAGTGTGTATGACATTTGCTGCCGGCAGCTAGGTCTTAACGAGCTAACCGATAAGAAGAAACAACTACTTTTTATTCAGTTTTTGCTCCTTTGCCACCGCTAAACTAACATTCAGACCAGCTTTCCTACGATAAATTGTTTTAGTGTCGCTTTTATTTGAAAATTTATTTTCTTACAAGATACTTTATAGAGTCGGCTAACGGTTAGGACTAACTTGTACAGAAGACACTCGTGCTCTGGGGTATACTGTTACTTCCATAACGTAAAATATTTTCTATAAGATATATATTTTGTTTTAGTACGCCAGTATCCAAAAGTAATAGAAGCCCGGACCGGCTTAGTGAGTCATGCACACAAGGTTAAAGTTAGCTTTAGCCTGTCCCTCACTTGATTTACTATGTAATTCTGATTGGTGCGGGCAGGTGTGGTTTAATAAGTAGGCCAGAAGTGGGTGAGGAAAAGCAAGTGTAGTCAGGAAGTTGGAAACTTTTTTTGTGTTGATTAAGTAAGTTGTGAAGTGTCAACATGCTCCTCTCCTTGGTCGTGCACACGTACTCGCTCCGGTACTGGTTTCCGGCCACTGTCATGCTGGGCACGGCCCCGGCTTATTTGCTCTCTTGGGGTACCTGGCGCATCCTCTCTACTCTTTTACCGGCCAGACTGTACCACACGATAGATGACAGGCTGTACTGCATCTACCAGAGCATGGTACTCTTCTTCTTCGAGAACTACACGGGAGTGGAGGCAAGTATGAGTTATGCCTGTCTGCACTAAATAACAGTTGTGAATACATGAATGTTGCATGCTTTAAATTTAATGAGACGCTCAGTCTTCAAGCAAAACCAGATAACCCGGTTAAGAAAGGTTACATTCCTTTATTTTGCAGCCACACCTCTTCATAGAACACCTGTAGAGTGCACAAAAAAAAACATCAAGCATACAACTCTTTTTGAACACTAAAATATAATGTTCTAGAAGTTGATTATAGATTTCAAGCACTATCACGCTGTGAAATAAATTATATTACCCATAAACAAAACATAACATTAGCTTGTACCTTTTTATTACTTTTGATGTGGTAATTTTCCAAAACAAATTGAATCTGCTCTCCTTCCACTCTAGATCATCATATATGGCGATATACCAAAAAAGAAAGAGAATGTGATCTATATGTCCAATCATCAATGTACAGGTAAACCATGTGTATGTACATGTGCCTTAAACATAATGAAACTTGCAACTTAGGCTCTCTGAACGTCTTTTTTAGCGGACTGGATCATTGCTGACATGTTGGCAATCAGGCAGAGTGCCCTCGGTCATGTCAGATATGTTCTTAAAGATGGACTCAAGTGGTTACCACTCTACGGATGGTATTTCTCTCAGGTAATGACCCTGTGTAAGTGCTTTAATGTCAGATCTGTCCACTCGTTGTCATCATGTTGCTCTTTTTGTGTCAGCATGGTGGGATCTATGTAAAACGAAGTGCCAAGTTTAACCAAGAGGCTATGATGAAGAAGCTCGTCTCTCAGAATCAGTCAGGAGCACCAGTAAGAATAACCAACACTGACTAACTAAATAACTAACTGTGTACAGCATTATTTATTGTGAATTTTGACACAAGAATGAAAGGACAAAATGATTAGCCAAACACATTTTTTTAAGCAAAGAAATCAACCACTCTGCATTGATTAAATGATTTGTTTGTATGTATGCATTTGTATCAGAAGGTTTCTGGAACCAAACAAATGTTTTCCTTATATGGCGCCCTGAACTAAATGGTTTTCAGTTTAGTGTTATTGCATAGAACATGATTGTGTTTTTCCCCAACTCAAATGTTGTCATTAATGTGTGTGCGTGCGTGCGCATGAGCGTTTGCGTGTCAGTACTGTATTGTACATAAATTGCACTGGAGACCATAATGGACATTAAGAGCTCTCGCAATAGTAATGGATCAGCTTTATATTTTTCTCCTTGACCGCCTTTTTGCCCCCGGAGTCAAAAGTTAAAGCGTTTAATTTAAAATGTTCTCTTCCCGCAGATGTACCTCGTCATCTTCCCAGAAGGAACACGCTATAATCCCGAGCTCAAGAATGTTATCACCGACAGTCAGGCCTTTGCTACTAAAGAAGGTACCTGCCGCCTTAACAGCGAGCCGCGACGCCTGCACTGCGGCGTGCTGATGACACACGCAGTCTGTAAAGAACTGTCTCAGAGCTCTGGTCATTGGTGCAAGCAACTGTTTGACCACTGACATACTGTAAACATTCACAATATAAATGCAGACGATCTTATCGTTACATGCTCCACTATTTACTGTAAAATTAAAGGTTCAACACAATGCGTTATAGAGTGGTCAACTTCCAATTTGTTTCTTCGATAGGAAATGATGGAAATTGAAAGCATCCTTCCTGGAGTCCTTTAACTGCACAGGCCCTGTTTAAACTAAGCTAATGGCTGTATAAAAAGCACTACACATCTTATGATGATGCTTAACCAAAGATATTTGCAACTTTGAATGAACCGTGGCAAAAGAAAAAACATTTTCTACATGCACTCGCAAACCTTTGTCACTTAGTGCGAGACAGATTTTAGACTGTCTAATCAAAAATTGTATCTAATCAAAAGGAAAGTTGTTTGATAAAATAGATGATTGGCTTAAAACATTTTTGGCTTTCCTGGATTTTATGCTTTAACGTGTTTCATCTGACACCGAGGTCATGCTCACCCATCTCTGTGAAATAGAATGTATCTCAGAGTCCCAGCTTTAATGTCACCCCCACCATTAATCCAAATCACTCACAGGAGCTGACATACACATGACATTATCTGCTGTTTGTGAGGCATTAGTGAACACTGAGCGCGCCGCTTCCCCACTGAACGTACTGCACAGTCAGTGACCTCTCAGCCCAAGCATTTTCGCTGGCTTACTGTGTTCTCCAGTTACATGATACTTTGCAAACTGCAGACCACCTAAGCCTGGACAGCATGATGTCATCTAGATTCATGTCAGCTATTGAGCATTAAGGAGAATAAAAAAAAAAAACATGATTTTTCTTTGTTTTTTATGTGATGGGTTCTCCCTCAGCAAGTAAAGCATCCGCCAAAGTCTTGCAATTTGAAGTTCAGAGTATTTCTATAAACTAATAAGAGCCATGCAATAAATAAAATATGAGCTGCATACACATGTAGCTCAGAAGCATAGTGTGTGGAAATGAGGTGCAACCCACACTAAAGTAAATAAATGTCTTTTTTGTGCAGGGCTGGCGGTTCTGCGACACACACTAACGCCCCGAATGAAAGCTTCACACATCGCCCTCGAGACCATGAGGGGCCACTTGGATGCCGTGTATGACGTCACGGTGGCCTACGAGGGAACGCTTGGCGCCGACCGCCAAAGAAAACCAGCGCCTTCAATGCCAGGTACATGTCACTGCTGCTCATCATCACTTGATTTCATTTAACTTAATTGTTTTGTAGTTCTAGTAATTGTGGATTGCAAATTATTGCTCACTTCAAAGCCACTTTAAAAACTGTTAGGAAGAAGAAATGCCAAGCATTCTTTGTTAATCAGCAATTCCGCACCCAAGTAGGCTGTTGTACGATCGATTCGGCAACGCTCAACATTCTCACAAGGCCCTCAGGAATTAATCACAAAGCCAAAATTACCTACTGCCGTTGCGGGCTTCCTGTAAGCAGCATGACTCCCTGTTTTGGATTTTTTCATTACTGCAATTTGCCGGCAGTATTTAGAAAAAACATCCCCTCACTGTCAGGAATAAACAACACCAAAAAGATCAAGTGGGCAAAACTTCTTCCTCCTCACGCACTTCCTGATGTCATGAGGCGAAGGTGACTTTGGTCGAGTGAGTGATTATGTACGTGCATGCTCATGACACAGGAGGTATAATCAAAGAATAATAAACAAGAAAGTTGGTTCTGGCTTGCAAATGTTTTTATAATTAAAAACAAATTTGAATAAAATGTATAATGATTACATTCCAAGCTGGTTAAGTCATATTGAACATCTAAAAGTACAAACTGAAATTAACATAATGAGTGTATGTAATCTCACACTTTGGAAATGGATTGATAACTCATTCGTTGAGATTTTCAGTGGCAAAATACAGTTGTAACAATTAGCCAATCTGCGTGTTTTGTGACCGGTCATCAGTAGCATCTTGACGCGTGCCGCTTGGACTGCAGTAATTAGTCCGTGGGGAAAAAATGATCCAACTGCACTTGATGCCTTAATGAGGTTTTATTCTAAAGTTAACCCGGGGTCAGACTCAGCCGCCCTAACAACTCAAAAACACATGCCTACCCCCATGAAAGCAAGGAAGTCCTAGTCCAAGATTTTTTTTCCACTCTGTGTGCAGCCAGTGTTTATATGTTATAAGCCATATTTCATGTCAGGCTCGAAGTAAAACGGCTTTCTGCTGTTGACTTCCACTAGGTTTCCCCTCTTGGCCGCTGCACCAAGTTTGCCGGATACGATTGGCTGTTGTGGAAACAGGAAGTTTAAATTCTCAGGAGATTCACGTGTGGCCTTGAGCGTTCGCACTTTCCTGGTCACTTGTGGTGCTTTGTGTTGTTTTGAATTATGTTATTTGACTTGAGAGTGACAACGCTAATGATTTACTCAGTATGACCTCTCTGTACTGCAGTACAGATATCCCATTTGACATGTTCCGACACTTGTATCACTCTCATGTCTCCTCAAATCAGCTAGTCATTTTTTTTGTGCTTCTGTCTTATTGTATCACATCTGGTCCCATCGGATCCAGGGGAAGTTCTGAATCTCGATAAAACTCGTTTAAGCTGTTAAGTGCCAAGATACTTTGTCGTTCCATCCTTGATTTCCCTAGGTGATGGGTACCTTGCTGGAGGTGTGATTTGATTCAACTCTTCTTCAGTAAGGCTAATCCAAATTGTTCTCCATTTACGGCTGGCGGCACCACACGGCGCACAACCAGACTTCACTCAAAAGCAACTGATTCACTCTTTACGTGCTGCTCCGTTGAAAGACTCTTCCTGTTTTTGTTTAGTCTTCTTATTATTGTTTTATTTTTTTGCTCTGCAGAATTCCTGTGCAAAGAATGTCCGAGAGTCCACATCCACTTTGAGCGTGTGCATGTCAAGGAAATTCCTCCCGAGCCGCACTTCTTCCGCAGGTGGCTGCACGAGCGCTTTGAAATCAAGGACCGGTGAGTGTACGTGCAGCGAATTCAATCATCAAGCAAACCAGCAGTTCTGTTTTGCTTGCACGCTCTCTTATTGATGCATCCCGTCCTGCTTGACTGATGTCACAGTCAACCCAAACAAAAAAATCGGGGCAAACACAACTCAGTAATAACATGAGAAAAATATTTCGCTTTGCATACTATGAACGACTGTCACCATTGATATTTCTTCTTTTAATTTCTCAGTGGACACAATATTTTACAGATATTGATGAGGGTTGGTCTCACCTATAACCTCTTTTATGAAGAACCATTACTAATAAAATAAAGCTTTGCTAGACTTATGTTGGCATTAGCCACTTTTTTTCAACATCAAATTTGTTAGAATTTTTATGTGCGCATATTGAATAGGAATTATTTCCATTCAATGGGTCGTATTTGCGGGGCTATTCTGAAAGAAAACTCGAGGCTTTAAAAAAAAATCCATGAAGGTCTATTCATCTGGCTTCAGTTCCTGTGGTTATCTGTGAGCTGTGCTACACAAAGTATCCAGCTTGTAAGGTGAATTATAGTAAAATACACTTCAATTTAATAAGTGTCTCTTACTTTTTTAAAATCAGTTTAACACACACTTCTCTGTAAAGACTTACTATTGATGTCTGCACTACAATTTCAATTCTTGATGTCTTTATTACTTTTTTCAGTTAGCAGACAATATATCTGCAGAAAATAAATAATTGTTAATGAAATTAAAAAAAAATCAAATCATTTCCAAGTATACCTGTATTACTGCAGAACTGTATCATTTACCACATCTATAATTTGAAGCCAGTCATTAGGAGTGCAGGAGAAGCTTGAGAGCAACTATGATGACCTGACACAAATTGTAGAGACTTTTGCCTCTGAGCTATGGAGAGAGTGCTTCGTCTTAGCCAGCCCTATAGTACTTTTTACTTTGACCTCTTTTAGGAACTAATCCTAAACTTCTGGCAAAGTGCTGCGAGAGATTGCAGAAGACTGTTTGAAGTGAAGTCATTAGTGCGGCTCTATAGAATTGACACACAAATGGAAACAATTTTTCTCATCTTTTTATGTCGCTCTTGTGAGAAAATATCAGTGTGAATGTGTGTGCGGGAGTGTGTGAAGCAGTTGTGGGCAAAGCATGGCAAGGTCTGTTATTTAATCCAGCCAACTGAGCATTTTACAACAGTCCTGTAATATATGTATTGCCTTCCCCTCCTAAAGTGTTCAATAATTGGTTTATTTAAATATAGTCAATCACAAAATACAAAATCGGCAAAGACTGTTAAATGTTGAGTCTTCCAGTACGGGATCTCTATAATTGCAGTCCTGCCTTCTCTCCATCGTAATGACTTGCAGAGTCTGTTTGACCTATGCTGCAACTATGTTAATATGTGGTAGGGCCTACCTCCAACTTGGAACATAAATAGTTGGCTTTCCCACACCAGTGCAGGCTGATCAGACCTAACCAAGCCTTGTTGCATGAGCCTTCTCGGATGCGAGGCCATATGTCTTCTAAGACAATCAGAGCAGTCGAGTTGCAATCGATTCAATGCCCCGAGAAGGAAATGGTTTGGTTCAATGAAAATAACCACAAGCATAAACGCTATAGAAAATGGATTGTTGATCCCACAGAATGGAAATTCACTGGTTAAAGCAAAAAAAAAAAAAAAGTGTGCAGTGTACCGAAGAGGGATAAAATAGAAGAATAAAATAAACCAGATGAAAGCAGCAAAAGTTACTTAGTGAAGAGTTGGCTGCATTGTAACAATCTTTTCAATCATATATGCAGATCAGATAGATTGGTGCGTCCTGGACAGTTTTTTTTTCAATCGCTTCCTTGATTCCCCTTGTGAATAATGCATGTGTCATAATCACCACATGTGCAAATGGTGCTGGTTCAATATGATGATTAGGAGGCATTTTGAAGAGGTAAATTGCAGCTTTTTTTGTGCGCCTGAGAAGAATTCCTCAGAGATGTCTCTCTTCTTTCAAAGGCTGCTGGCGGATTTCTACGAGGGTGGTGACGGAGGCAAACTATGCAGCTTCCCTGGGGAGGGCAGACGCTCCCCGCTGGGACTCCGCAAAACCCTCCCGGCCGTGCTCGTCTTGGGGGGTCTGACGCTACCTCTGCTGCTGACTGACACCGGCAGGAAGGTGTACTGGAGGACCTGGGTGTACGGCACTCTTCTAGGTTGGCTTTGGGTCAATTTACTTCCTTAACGTACAGCCGAAGGCGCGTAAAAGCGGCGCCTCGTTTCAGTATTCCGGCACGGGTTGTGTTGCAGCAGTAGAATAATGCGGTACAATCACGCAGCCGGCGCACACGCCCACTCAGCACGTGACTCACTGTGCTGAAACCATGCAAAGAATGATTCGTCTTGCGTTACTGCTTGTTTTCCTAAAATTAGCAGACTTTGGGGAAACAACAGTGGATTTGTTCAAAAGACACTACATGAAATTCCTCAGACGAGCCAAAAATAGTCGCATAATCAACTCACCAGCCCCAACCTCCCAATTCGCTCTCATCAGCCAAACATGTCCTTACTTGTTCTTCCTTGTTCCAACCGAAATTGGCCAATTTCTCTCTTTGACTATCTTTGATGCTAATAGCCAATTTATTCTTCAAATTGAGTTTATAAATTACGTGTTGGTGTTCTAGATGCAAAGTGATGCGTTCTTAATTTGCACTGAGTTTGTTCTTTTTTTTTTTTGGTTGAGTCTTGTGGAACCTCCAAAGTCGAACACCATCTGTGTTCTTTGATAGGGTTGACTTAAAAATTCCAAAACACTAATTCCTCATGTCGAAAAGAATGTGAGATGAGCTTATCGCTTTAAGACTGTCACCATCAAATTGTCAGAAACTAACAATTTGGCAGTGTTTTCAAATAGATTTTGCCCTCCTTAATTGTTATAAAACTATCAATAGCTCAACACTTAATAAAAATAGGGGAGGGGGGGACAATGCATGCTTTGAAACATGGAGAGGGAGGGAACAAACAGCTGTATGAGACGTCGTTGAGTAATTTGCTCTGTCAAATTAGTCCGTACAAGTGAAATTGTTTTCGCCAGGTAACTTTGGCTTCCTTATGCTTTCCATAAGCATGTTTGTTAGCTCGCTTCACAACTAATTGTCTTTAGGTGTGAAGTAAGCCTAATGGTGCTTCGTCGATACGTTTGTGCCCTGTGATTGACTGGTGACCAGTCCAGGGTGTACACTCCGTTGCCCCTCGCCCCAAGTTATCTGGGATATGCTCCCACTACCCTCAGACCTCCATGAAGATATGTTGCATACAAAATGGGAGGACCGAGTTAGCCAGCTAGATGTTTTACCTTTTATCGTTGCAATAGTAAATATACTAATGGAGCACTGAGCTAAACTTGTGCAAAAATCTCCTCACGCCGCACATTTTTCTGAACAATTAAGTTGAACTCCTAATTGTTTGATGTTTGGGTTGTTGTACTTTAGGGGTTCCACTTGAACATTCAAATAACTTTGGGTGTGGCGAATGCAGCATCATTCTACTTTGCGGGACTTGGAAGGGTTTATCAGTTTAACAACTGCGGCACTTTTTACAACACACAGTATAAATATTTGGCTTTAATAGTTAAAATGAATGTTGAATTAAAGCTGTTGAATAAATGTTTGCATTATGTTAAAGATGACAAGTTGAGGCATCATGAGAATTAATCTCATGAGTGCATGTCTCTATAAAAATTGTTCCATTTATAGCAGGGCTGCAGAATTTACGAACAGCAGGTTATATGCAACTGGCCAAAGCATAAGTTGTGGCCTACCATGCAAAATATAAAAATAAAATAAAAAAACTTAAAACCCTCAGTGGAATTGTTAAAATACGCTCATATTATATACTAATCATATTTGATTGTTGCATCATAGATGTGCATTTAAAATGACCCTCAGAGGGATTTATAAATAAAGTGTTGTATTAAGTAAAAGATGGCTTTAAACGGGGAAAAAAGTAACTTGCCAAATCTTTGCCACAATGTTCGACGTGTTTTATGTTAAGCAATGTTTACCATTGCCACTTTGTCTGGAATCTATATTGCTTTTATAGTCTTGAAAGTTTGTTTTCGTTTCCATGTTACATGAAAAGATCTACCTTGCTTAAAGCAAAAAAGCTTACAAAGCCATGTAAACTCAAAGCCATTTGTATTATACTCTATACACACACAACTCTGTATCGTGTAAAGCAGTCTGTGAATTGTCGTTATGGTTTACTGTGACTCCCTTTTTCCGTAACTCACTTTGCAAATTTGCAATCCCTGAGTTGGTCAGAGGTCTATTTTAAGGTAAATGTCAAGTTTTTACACTGTGCTGCAATACCTCACTCAGTTCAGTCATCTTCCTCGTTCCTATATATGACCTTTTTTCATGATATTTTATAAGAACTTTTATCCTGTCAGGAATTGTTTTTCTGTAGACAGCATTTACAAATGCCAACTCTTTGCGCAAACGTGTGCCTTCTCTTTGGAGGAGCGGGTTCTCATCCCTCCCTCAGCTGGAGGACCTCAGCGGCTCTTTGCAGTGTTGACGTCACCGAGGCGTTCAGCGGCCCCGTGCGCTCACACTCTGCACTTGTAGTGGCCTATTTTGCTCAGAAATGCGATACTGTATGATTTACAGGTTTTGACTAAATGCCAAGTTAATGTGTTGTGGGTATGGGTATATAGCCTCAGTGGAATAAATTGTCCCCCCTTCCCTTGGAAACATTTACTGTGTGTATGTGTGTGTGTTGCAAACAAAGATGCAAAAGTGCCCGAGTGACACTTTTCCCAGTGCATTTCTGCATTGTTTCACTTGGCTGCACTGATGAATTAGTTTGTGTTTCTGCCTGCTAGGGACATTCTGTTAAATGTGCCATTTCATCATGCTCCATTACCTTTCTTAGTGTGTTTTGTGAGCTTTTTAAAATTTATTTGTTTTAAGGAATGCTGAAATTATTATGGGGCCAGCATGGTGATACAAGTAGTTAGCAAATTGTCCATAGGCACTGTATGACTGTAAATGGATGTCTCTCTCTGCCCTGTGGTGTCGAAGAAAATGGATGGATTGGTTCTTTTCAGGAATGCAAGTAACACATAAGTGGTTATCGTCATTCAATAGCCCATAAAACGTTTTCCCTATCAGAGATCATTTTCTATTTTCCTCGAAGACGTTATTATACAGACTGTCAGAGTATGGCCATCGGCCTGCTCCATTCTTTAATCCAACTCACTGAGAAAGAGTCCTGTTATACCAGTTCTGAAATGCACTTGTCAGCTTCCGCCCTTCTACTGGTCGTATGGACTCACATTCTCAAAGGGAAACCACGCTTGATTGTTCTTTGATTTATTTGAAATAATGGGGGGAATAGTGGAATGAAAATGATTTTTTTTCCCCATTAAAATCCTTCATACGGAATATAAAAAGTCTACACACCCCATTGTATCCACGACAAATTGGGCCTTTATGTTTCAGGCAGTAGACCAAAACTGTATTGAATATTGGTGGTGGTAAAATTATGCTCTGGGGGAGTTTTTCTTCGTTTAGAAAAGGGAGTTTTTGCGTAAACTTCTGAAAAATGCTAATGTTCTACTTTGAGTGCTGTACGTGAATGTAACACGGTCTACACTGCGCATGCGTCCGATTGTGTTATATTGAAAACGGAAGTATAGTGCAGTAGGAGCATTTTCTTGGACTTTTACTTCGTTTAAACACAAGGTATGTTCTTATAAAGTCTGAAAATGTAGTATGACATACAGTACATCCATGTAATTAACATTTAGTTTTTAAAAACCGTCGCCGTGCAGTTAATACAGTGATTTGTGCCTTGCGTTGTAATGTTCAATCAACAGCAACATCTCGTGGTCAACTAAAGAAAGTGTCACAGCTAAAAAAAACATTTTGGAACACTACAATGTCACATCTACTGTACACTGTAATGTAACGTGGTACGGCAATGTCAAACTGCAGAGCCGAACTAAATTAGAACTCAAAAAAGCACTTGCTTGGGCTAAGTGACCACAAGGGGGCACCCCAAGAGCAACAGTCAACAGAGCTTGCAGTGTTGTGAAAACAGTCATTTAATATTTGTCATTATGGCCCTATAATTGGGGGACTAGGTGGTATTTGGTTAAAAAAGTAATAAAACAAGGAATGTACTGCAAGAGCACCATTTAGTGAATTATTTTGGTTATTAAAAAAAGTGCAACAACTGCACTAAAATTTGTAGTGCAAGACGAATATTAAACCAATTCAAACTGAACTGTGTGCACAGACTCAATGGCCATTGACTGGGTTGGATATGGCTACGCTGCTGCCATCTTGCTGGGAGGATATATGGGCTACAAGAGAAAAGGTTAAGAGACATAAGCTCCATTAGTGACATCTTCTCTCATGTAAGAAAGAAAAAAACAAGTTGTGATCAGCATCGTGTGCCTTTTCAAGGCAGTGTCATGTCTCTGATGGCCGGCTTGGTCTTCGGTGGACTGGCTGCTTTTGGCGCCTACAACATCTCCAACAACCCCACTGACATCAAAGTGTCACTGTGTGAGTATCTGAGGGAAAACACTCACTCTTTTACAAGTACAGATAGTTGTGTGTGTGTGTGTGTGTGTGTGTATCTGGGAAAAGCTAAAAAAAAAAAAAAACTGATTAAGTAATTCTAATACACATATTAAAAAGTATTTATATAGTAGATTAGTCTAATGTAAACACCAACTTGAAGCCACAATTGTGTTGTTGCAGTCGCCTCCGGGCTCCTTGCCGTGGTGATGGGCACCAGGTACAAGAAGTCTGGCAAACTGCTGCCAGCTGGAATTATGGCAATTCTAAGGTCAGAATTAAACTTTTGATCCATAAGCACTCATTTGTCTGACTTGTTTCAAAGTCCACACAAGGAGCATTTGTATCACGGTGGACGCTTTCTTTCCGCAGTTTGTTGATGGTGTTCCGACTTTTGCTTGTGATGGTGGTGTGATTGAAGAGGAGACGCGGAAAAGCATTCCAACATGATACATGATTCCGAATTTTATTTTCATGATACAGATGAAGCATTTTTACTTTGCTTAAATTCCAAGTGGCTTGATATTTTGCATGAATTTGAGCATGGCAAGGAACTGACGGTGAGAGCATTTGATCCCTCCACGCAACACTAAAAAAAAAAAAAACTAAAAAATTTTAACACATGCTCACAATAAAAAAAGAAAATATACATTTGTTTGATTGTTGCATCATATTTTTTTATTAATAGATGTACTAAGGTCCTGAGAGAAAATCAGGTGAAAACTGTCTTGAATATTTGTCACACCAGAAAAACTAAATAAATGTTATATAAATTCCAGAGGAAACTGCAGCATTGATTTCCTGACAAATCAACAGGCTTTGACTGACCAAAGTACAGCAGCATGATTTATTTAGTTACGTACTACTATATCTTGCCTTTAATGAACTATTGAATCTAATTCATCACTAACTTTTAACTTTCAGTCATTTTGAAAGTTGAGGGCATATTATGGAAATGATATGTTTAGGTCAAAGACCTCTTTGACAGTTTTAACGTAGACGTCATCGGGCTGAGGCTTCCTCTTGCTTCCCGGCTGCAGGAATCTGGAGATGGCTGGATTTTTCGACATGCGGCCCTGAAAAGCCTGAGAGGAGACATGGGTGAGTGTCACACATGCATTTTTAGTTGATATAAAAAGTCTACACACCCATAGTACTTTTGAATGACTCCTTTGTTGCTTACACACCTTTACGTTAGGGAAGTCTGCAAGGATCCCCACAAACTTCTCCTCCAGCATGAGTGTGCATTCCATTAGGAGCACATCCGCAACGCTCAAGCGACCTCCCACCAGGTAAATGTGATCCAACACTTGCTGCAACAACCTCCGCATTTTTAAACAGTCTAGAGCAGGCCAACCTTTTATGCCTTTTGTGAGACTACCTTTTCAAACACAGGAAGGTAGCGCTCTTTTGCTTTAGTTTCGATGTTGCCCAGTTTGGCTTGGGGGTTTTGAGAGAAGGGCAGAATCATGATCATTTCCATGAGGTCTATCAGTCCCTCTGTGTACATGTTGATCCTGAGGACAAGGGTCAATGTTAATTTTTGTCTTCACAGCTAACAATGACAGCCTCATTACTTTTATTATTTTCAAATGGAAAAAAAAATACTGATTGGGACAAATATCTCGAAACAGATCAACATTGTGTTCAACATTAGAGGTTCCACTGTTTCAAAGTTATTACATTTATGGTTCATACTTAACACGATCTTTGATATCTTTTCCATGCAGGTTGTATTTTTCTGCGATGTAATTCAAGATGGCCTTAGTCTGAATGAGCTTCATTCCGTCGATTTCCACCATGGGCACTTGTTGGAACATGAGGTCTCCATCTAAAAAGAGAGCGTTCATGGGCCGCTCCCAGTCAAACAAGCTGAATCATTGTGACAAAGTTGATCTGCACAAAGGTCATTTGTGGCATTTTGTTGTTATGGCTAATCTCAGGTAAGTCATTATTGACTTGAGTTCACCAAGTTGTACAACAATAACACTCAAAGAACACACTGACCTGCTAAAAATGGATCAGGTCCATTGTCATACGAGGTCAAATTTGGGGAAGTAAAACTCACCATTCAGCATTTTGAGATACTGCTCCCTGGTTGTCAGATGGAACTCATCAAACTGTGGACGACACGTAGCATACGAGTCAACATTATCTGGTGTATGTTTATGTCTAGACATATTTACTGTAGTACTGGTCAAAAATGTTTAGAACATTTCTGAGCTATACTACCCAGAACTGACAAATACGTGTCTTTTCAGATAGCATGGTGAGTTAATAGCAGCAGGTGGTTAAATGCAAAACATTAGGTCAAAGGTATGTCAGAACTACGTTACAATAAAAAGGAAATGTTAATATTGAAAATGATGCGTGGACACGCTCAGTCCACATACTGGCCTGGTTTGGGATGAGCTGGACAGAAGCGTGAATGCAATGTGCTCAGATGCTCTATCTTTGATGTTATCTTAGATTGACTAGCTGTAACTTGAATTATTTGCAGAGTACAATGAGACTGCACAAATTGGAATTACAAAAGCATGAAAAAAATAGCTGTGTTTGTAGACATATAGTATACAGTGGTATAGTATATAATGTCCATTGGTAAGTTAGTTCTCCCTGCGGGTCTCACCTCCACTTCTGCAGCAGTGAGCAGCCAGCGGATTGACTCCATCTTCCCTCTCCCATTGAAGTAGTGCAGCTTTACCCTTTCAGCCATGGCTATTTGCAATTCTGCAAAGTTGTTGGTCTGAAAAGTTGAAAAGAAATATGAGGATGGACAATCAAAACTTTCACAAATAATATCAAGTACAAGTACTAACATTTCCCAAACTTAGTCGCGTCACCTTTTCAAGATTGGGGAAGAAGAGTGGGCGGATTATGCAACCTGAAATGGAATTTAAACGGGAAGACTTGAGGAGTGTTTCAAGTCGAATGTGATTGGTAGAGAATAGCCAATACAAACGCTTTGTATTTGCATATTTGCCTCTAAGCATGCTGGGAAATTGATTTTCGTGACGATCTATTCCGTATTTTTCAGTAGTATTCAGTATTTTTGAATCGATTTGTTGACATTTTAAGAATTAAGACGTGTATATTACGTGTATGTTACGTAGTAATTACGACCCATTGCGATAGTTTGACAGCACCGTCTCCTAGATACGTTTGCTTCATGTAGGTTTTATATATTTACGGGTGCGGACATCTTGAATGGATGTGAGGGCGATCTGGCTGCGACATCTGTCACCCCATTGATCGCTAGGGTTGATTCGGCTGATCTGGCTGGCTAGGCGGGTGTCCCCTTCCTCCCTCACCGCTCCATGTGTGTCCCTCCCGAAGCTCAGCGCTCGGTGGCAGCGGACGACGTCCCCCCGTCGGACGACCATTCATCGGTATACCAGTAGCTGCGCTCCCCTGCTAGAACCTCCAAACAAGCTCAAGGCCCATTTGTAGGAGAAACGTAGGGAAGTCAAGCTCCAAGCTTCAGACACATCCAATTGCGGCACTGCATGTGGCAGTCTGCCTTCCTTTTTCTAATAATTTGAAAGAAACAAAAATCATTCTTTAACATTCTTTTCGTACCAAGTGTTCATATTCAGTTAGAATGTAAATTGTTGCTTATTTTAGTTTTATTTAAACGTTGCAATTATTTAAAAAAAATTCTCACATTAGTTTTTGGAATTCAGTTATAGCCCAAAACGTGTTCAAAAATTGTTTACTGCAAGTCTGCTTAATGTTAAAATTGAGACATTTTAATGTATTTTGTAGGATTAAATAAATAAAATTAACATAAATTACAGTGAGTTTCAGGTGAATTGAGACCTCAATTTTTCAAACAAAAGGTCATAAACAGATTGGTGGGTAATGCCAGCATCTGTTTCAAAATGTAATTTGAAAAACACGACCATTGAATGAATGTTTAGTAATGGTGTACTGCATAATCAAAATATTTAGATCACAGCCATCACTTTAATTGGAAAAAAAACAAGCAAATACTTAACTCAGCATCACAAAGTAAAAAAGCAACATATGTGTAAAGTAATATACAATAGCCACATACGTATTTGTATAGAAAGTAATATACAGTAGCAAAGCAATTAATTGTAAACTCGCAGTGCCCTCATAATATGCATTTCATTGATACATGTTGGTAAACAGGTCCAATAATAAACCATATAAAACATGTAACAACAGGCAGAGTAAATATTTCTATTACCGAGGTGCATTTTTTTTGCATGTAACCTCACACAAATATACATACATACACGCAACATCCATGGTACATATAGTGAAACAAATATTATTGCTGTGTCAAGATGTATGTACAGCCTTTGCTTACTAAACAATTAGGTCTACTCTTTGGAGGTAAATTAAAGAGTGTCTCCCAGGCAACTAGCGGTGTCCATATTTGGCAGACCAGTCTATTCGCCCGTGGATGGTCTGTACTGGTGCACGTGGCAATGAACAAGGGGGGCTTTTGTTGCCCATGTTGGTGGAGGCAGTTCTCTGGCTCCGACCAGATCGCCATGTTGCATAATCTGAATGGGAAAAAAAAAAAAAAAAAAAGAATTGGACAAGCAATTAGTGCATCAATAATATCTACAACAATTTAAATTAAAAAAAATATTCTAACTTGACGCTGTTGATTCCAAAGAAGGACCCTGATGACCTCTGTGACCAGTTGTGCCGACATCTTTTTTGTAAAATGTTGGCAAGCATCCTCCTGGGAATGTGTTTGTGCCTTTTCAACGGAGGGAAAAAAAAGTATTATGAATACAAGATTCTACAAAATGGTAGCAGCAAATGCAATAAACAAAATAGGCAATCTGACCGTAATTGCTTGGAATATTTAATAATTACCATAAAACACATTCAAAATAAATCCCACCTTGTCATTTTTCAGTAATTTTAACAGACATGGCAAGATAAAAGTATTTATAATTTTATGACATGTTGTATTAAAGTAATTGCCCCTTTAAATTAGTAAACTATTTTCTATCTACTTTTCTACTTTTACCATTATTTATAGCAGCTTGCCTTAACAAAAAAAGCAACAGTTTTCATATTAAAACATAACAAGATACACTACATACATCTACAAGTCAAGTTACAGCGAGATTACCGTGAAGACCTCTGCTTGGTAGTGTACCACCAAATGGAATACTGCTGTTACCCCAAAGATGACTTGCGGGCATGTCTTTATTTGCGTTTATGGCCACATTTTTCTTTGTGCTGATACCTGGGGGACATGAAGAAGGATTAACAGACCTAACTGTAATGTCTTAGCATTTATATATTGTTACCTGGTAAATATCGAGACTGCCTCAGGTAGTGTTGTTTGGCAGATGCAGTCCTTGATGCTTCCTGGTAGCCTGACGCCTTGTTTAGGTTTAAAGGTGCTTCTTCTTTGTTGTTAGGGTGACTGAAGTCTAGAATGTCGCTATATCTGAAGGACAGGACAAGCATTTGAGAATGTATTCCCTTAATTTCCAACATCTAAATCCCGTTGGATTGTGTGAATTAGTCGTCTCACCTTCTAAGCGGCTCCTCTGTTTGTCTTGACTTCTCTTTGGAGAAGTTGCTTTTCCCCAGAAGGCTCGGCGTCAATTCAGTGTCTTCGTAGTCGTCCCAATCATCTCCTTTCAGGTGTCCTGTGCCGTGACCCCAGCGGCGACGTCCTCCTTTCGCTTTCATCTGGTAGCTCAGCGGGTTTGTGTTGTCACTTTCTTGCCTCGTCTGTGAATAGAAAAAAAATGATTGAAATTGTATATGAACATCTGGATCAAAATATCGGGAAACCTGGCCATACAAAAACATGAATTGGCAAGTACAAAATGAGAAGTTTGAGTCCGAAGTGTGCCTGTGAAGGGCCTTACCTTGCTCTTGTCCAGAATGTAAGGTAGATGAGTGTGTGGTGTTCCTTCTCTGGGTTCCTGCTTGAGAAGGTGCTTTGGTTGTTGCTCTCGAACCAGCTCCACATGGCGTTGGTATGCCGCTGGTGGGGCTGGGACAGGGGAGTGCTGGAGCTGCTGCACAGGCCTGGACGGGGTGCAGTGTTGGTCGTGCGGTGGCGGCGGCTGAGAGGGAGGCATAGGCCTCAGATGTAAGGGTTGTTGCTGTGGAGTCTGTTGGGGCTGTAATAATGGTGGCTGTGCGGGCAGCGGATGAGGCTGGGGTCGGCCTTGGTCCAGGATCTGCTGAGGGGTGCCCAAAGCTTGGCCCACGTGAAAGTACGAGTACCTGAGAGCCTGCGCACAATATGATGCAAGTCATTATTTACGCTTTTGAAATAATTTAGACTATGCAGTGCGAAAACAACTATTGTATTGCATTTTTTCTTGCTGTTTCTTTGAGGTTTAAGAAACTTGTCAGATCTCACCTGTGCAGATGTTGGCCTTTTCTTGGGGTCCCATTGAAGAAGGTCAGTCATCAGGTGGATGGCCTCAGGACTGGCATTAGGAATTAGTGTCTTTAGTTTACTGGGAACACACTGAGGCCAACGGAAATACATGGCACTGGCCAGTTGGAAACCCTCCGACCAATCATTCTAGAAGGGGAAAGGTCAAATGCTTCATGTTACACTCACTTTTGTGATCTAATTAAAACGGAACTCAATTCCACTTCAGCTACACTTAATTTAGATCCTGTTAAGGTTACCTTCTTTGGTGTACCCAAAACTTGGCAGATCTTGAATATGGTGTCCACCTCACTAGAGCCTGGGAATAAAGGTCTGAGGGTGTAAAGCTCTGCCATGATGCAGCCCACCGCCCACTGGTCAATGGGGGAACTGTAGGATATAGATCTGAGGAGGACCTCTGGTGCTCGGTACCTGTTAAGAAATACATTTTTGTATTTGAGCAGAGGACAATATTTGATGGAATATGGTCTGGGGAGAATGAGTGCAATGAGATATTAAAGAGTTTTTGCAGATAATAATTTTCGAGTGAGTAATGCACGAATCTTCAAGCTAATATTCACTTGCCATCTGGTTGACACATAGTCCGTGTAGGGTGGTCGAGATCTTATCTCACGGGCGAGGCCAAAATCGGCTATCTTCACCAACTCTGGGCCCATGCACAGAAGATTCTCAGGCTTCATGTCTCTGTGGAAAAACCCTAAAAGAGATGCCCGGATTTGGTTACTTGATGTCACGATTAATAAAGTGCTTCAGAGGTGCAGTAGTATAACATACCATGTTTATGAATGAAGGCAAGGCCCTGGAGGATCTGAAACATAATATTTCTAACAGCAGATTCTGGGAACAACCGAGTTCTGAAGCAAGAAGGGAAAAAAAACCCCATAAATATTGAAAAGTGTGGATTTCCAAATGCTGAGGGCATACAGTACCTGTCTTTCATTAACTGGTAGAGGTTTTCTTTCATATACTCAAAGATAAAGTACAAGTGGTCATTCTCTCTGATGACCTCCTTCAACTTAATCACGTTAGCATGGTTGAGCTTCTTTAAGGACTGAAATGAAAAGACAAGTTCTTTAGCACGAAATTACATACGGGCGTGCAATTAAAAAGAAAGGTAAAAACTGTTAACACAAAGCAGGATGCACAGGGATGGTTCGTTCAGGTATCATCATGCTATTTTTTAGTGAAGAGGCCGTAGTGGGATTTGGACTTTTTTATGCCTTGACATGCTGTACTTTCGAGCTGGGCTAAATCTCCTACTGCTTTTATAAGACAAGCTCTAAGAAAAGGGGTCCAGAAGCTTAAGGTAGGGGGGGCTGATAATAGCACACAAGAATCACCTTTGACTCATAAGAGCTGCTGTGGGTTGAGTAAAACATTCTGAATGTGAAAAGAGAGGACAACAAACTGAGTGTTTCACATCCACTTGGATAAATAAATGCCACACCTCAAATATACCCCTTGTTTTTCCACCTAAGGAGGAAAAATAATAGGTGGCGCCACTGAGGTGCTGCAATTATCTTATCTACCACAATGAGGTGTGGTAAAATGGGTTTAGCAACACACTGCCTGAAGATGTGACATCTTAAAAGCTGACAGCAGGGTTTAATGTGAAAGTGCTGCTGTAATGTCTGAAAACGTGAATTACTGTTAAATGCATTTGTACGTAAATGCAAAATCTGCCTTAAGCAAGCAGTGTTGTGTTAATGAATGATGAAAGTTTGTGCCTTCTTTGAATTGCATTTTATGTTATGGAAATAATGTGTAACTGCAACAGAATGCCTTACAGACCTTAACTTCACGGAGATTCATGCATTCTTCCCATGAGTAGAACTTTCTTTTCATTCTAAATTGAAAATATACTTCAGGTTACTGGGATACTATCATTGTTGTTCTCGTTGCCATGCATTATTCAAGTTCACTTTCCAGTTATACGTCACAGTCAAGTACAAACTACACACACTCACTTCTTAATGGCTACAAGCTCTCCGGACTCCAGGTTGCGTCCGAGGATGACCGAGCCATAAGTGCCATCGCCGAGCTGCTTGAGGGTGTTGTATCTGTTCATTGTGCTCGTCTGTCCATACCCTCACCCGGGGGCAGAAGTCAACTGGGTGGGGAGCTGAGATTTGCTTGCCAGGTGCTGCTGAATGCAGCCAAATGTCCACTCCAAGTACACAAGTGGAGCTGGAGGACTCATTGTGTCATGGGTTTGACTCCTCCCGGCTAGTAAGGTGAAAGCATAGGAAAATGATTATTGTTAATATCTTGAATGGGGTGAGCCACATGAAGGGGCTAAAATGGAAACAAATCACTGCAGTGCAATCGTTTTTACCTTTTCATCGTTGAATTTATCATAACACCTTGCATCAAATCCTCCCTCGAAGAGGATTTGGACGTCAACATTTGAGTAAATCGGTTGCAGAGTTGGATTACTTCAATTAATGTAATGTGGCGTATGAACTGTACTTTGCCAAGAGGTAACGCGACATGTACAAACAAGCATGCACGAATGTGTAATGATAATGTTGAAATGTGAATCATTTATATAGACGTAGCACGATTGTGCAAAATTCCTGAATGTACAGTACTTGCTGTTTGCCGCACTCGCTTTCCCCAAACATGTTTGCTACGTTTTGCTTGAATGATCCTAGTTTTGTAGAGCAAACTGGAACACGCGAAGTGGCTGTCTATGGAATAAATAACGCTGCAGTATGCAACAGAACAGAGCGGAGTTAAAAATCAAAATAATTCTCACCCTCCTCGTCTCAATTCCGCAAGAGCACATAGTCAAAAAATGAGAAAAAAATATAACAAAAATGACATATTTACAGAATAGCTAACGGCATCTCCATCTTCCGTGTGTCCTCCGCACAACACAAATATAATCAAAACCAGGCCTAATCTCGTTGCGAGAGGATTCACACAAAACTCGCGAGATTTGGATACAACACTTGCAGCACTTTCACAACAAATCACAGCACCAAAGATATAATGTTGTATTGGTTGTAATCTTCCCTACGCTGAGTTCACCTAGCTGTTTTAATTCCCTCTTCAAAAAAGACAATACATATATAGAACTTATGTTTATCCCTTACAATGTGGTACAAATGTTTTGAATGAGGGCGGGGCTTAAATAGCTCATATGCGGAAGTGAGTGGGCGTGTCATTTTCCATCCTGGTTAAGTAATAAATCTTTTCCCCATCTCAATGTTTACCCAGGTTGTTTAAAAGCTTATCGCGAAAATGTCATGAAAATCGCGTTGGTTAAAATGTTCATATCACAAAGGCATTAATTTAACTCCTACTATCTGTGGCTGCAAGTGTAGTTTGTCGCTGTACAATTCATTCGAAAAGTATGACGGCAACATTGAATGTTGACCACATCGTTGACAAAGGTTACTGCAGATATCAAGATTTATTATTTAATTTTGTAGCAAAACAACTTAGTTGGCTTCATTTTTTAAGTTGACGTGTGCAAACGTAAACAGACAAGCCAAATAAGGCAGGCACACTTCCGGATTTCTTAACTCTCTGAGATCTGCTCGGAGCGCGCATCGAAATGGCTGCGTTCTTGCGAGCTCGCAAATATGTTCGTTGCGTGGTCCGTTTCTCTGACCGTGACTTGTAAACGCCACGCTGAACGTTTTTGAAGACACACGCGCTTACTAAAAAGGACTTTCTCTGCCAAGTTGTCATGGTATGTCACGGCGCGAGTTAGCTGTTAGCACGCTCGTATTGACGTCAACTAGCTAGCGCTTAGTCAACACGTTTGTCGTCAGCTGTCTGCAAGTACACGAGTAACTAAATCAGTTGTCAACACTGGGACATATTTTGCAGCATTTTATTTCAAGACACTAAAATATCAATTTATCGAACTCTAATGTCATTAGCTCCATTAGCATAATTGTCTTAGTCATGTTTACCTCAATGTTATAATATCATCAGAAACACTAATGTGCCTGATGAGAATTATGTTGTTTTCCCACATGTCTTGTGTAGATTGTCAAACAAACAAAGTTAATCCGCAAAGTTGAATCGAGTGGACTGTTGTTTGTTGAACTTGTTTTCATAAACGTTCAAATATGACTTGGCAGGTTGCGCTGTTATGTGAACGTTATAGTAATAATTAAAAATCGGCTGTGTAGTTCCTTTCTGATTACCCAAGGGCACTTTTATAATAACTCAAGTGGGTAATAATAACGCCTGACTATTAATAGCCACCATCAGATAGCTGACTGTCTTGGCACCAGGGTGCAAGATTCCAGAAAGAGGTCCTTTAGGCAGGGGAGGCTCCTTGGGGGGGCTTTGAAGACAGCAGGGCAGTGAACTGATCAAGATGATTCAAAGAAAGGTCAAGATCAATATTGGCTAGTGGTGGATGTTAACTAGCTCCTCAATGTCAACATCCACTAGATCCATGCTTAGTGGATTGAGCATCATGTAAGAAATTACCCAAGTAAAATGTTATGTAAATCATTCACAATTAGTATGAATATGAAATCAGATTGTATATAATAGATTTTATAGCTGAGGTGTTTTCTAAATATACTTAGAGTACATTATAAATAAAACTGAGGGTACTAATAAGGATACTGTGCTAATAAGAGGTCATGCACTATAGATGTAGTAGCATTACTTCAGTAGTTTGAAATGATCATATTTAATTGGGAACTTCCCAACCTTTAGTGAGTTAATTGACATTTACACATTTTATATCACAAACATTTTGATTTCATATGACCAAATTCTCCCTGTCACCATACATTGCTCACATAGGTTGAAGAACAAAGATACAGTTGCAGTTAACAAATGTTAATTTGCAGACAAATTGAGCGAAATTGGATTGTTGGCACCCCGATTGTGAATCACTGCTTTAAACTAGACAGTCAAATAACTGTACAAGTTTGAATGTTATCAGCTTAAGCAGTCACAGTGCTAAATGCCCAGGCTAATATTTATTCACTTTTACTAGGCTGAAGAAAATGTGGATATCGGTGGCACGGTGGAGGAGGAAGATGAGAATTCTGATGACCCAAATCTTGAGGTAAAATAGCTTTGCTCTGTATAGACCGCCACTCATTGTTTCATAAGGCGCTCATTCTACTTAAACTTTGTGTTGGATGTTTTGTTTAATTAAAAATAGTCCATTTCCCTAACATGTAATGTTTCAGCTGCAGCTCAATGCTTTCCGAGCTAAGTGGATGTCTGAGCTCAAGCCAAGCTGTGACACGAGGCTGTTGCGAGTCACGGGTTCGAGGAGGACGCAAGAAATTGCTCGGGAGGAAGAGGTATTCCCCACGAAACTGATGACTGGGCCTGTTAATGTTGTGTGAGTTTAAGTCTTTATAATTTTTCCCGTTAGGCTGCTGAGCTGTTCCTGAGAGCTGTTCAGGAAGAGCAGAATGGAGCATTTTATGAGGGTGAATAAATGATCTAAATATATTTGTGAGATTGTAAACGTGCTTGAGCAATCAGTTCAATGCCTCGCTTTTTGTTATTGGCAGCTATCAAGTTCTATCGCCTGGCTATGCAGCTTGTGCCCGATATCGAATCAAAGATCAACTACAGCCACCCTGACGCCAATCAAGTTGAGGGAAACTAGTAAGATGCTCCACGCTGTAGTTAAGCTCTTTTGTTCGAAACTTTGACGTCACCAACTTAGTTCTGGACACTCCATTCAAAGATTTGGAGGTCACCAATTGTTTTTTATACAATACTCCCATTTTGAGTCAAACTCCAAAGACACAAAAGGCCAATTTCTCATGATTACTGCAAAGGTGCACTGTAGGCTGCCCACAATAAACACCCGCTTTAAAATGTGCAAGTCTTGCATTATCTGGGCTCCCTAACACAGCTTTGTGTGTTGTATCACAGTAAGGAGGAGAGGGATGCCGACGGAGAGATTGAGGATCTGGTTACCTACTTTGAGCAGGAGCTCACGTTGGCCACTTCCTTTCCTAAGATTTGTTCTCCTGAGTTTGAAAAATCTCAGGTGCATATGTCAGGTAGCACGCTTCCTCATTATGTCATCTTTTTGCTCCGCACGGTTGTCACCACATGCTCACCTTTGTATTGCATTCCGCAGCCTTGCCACGGGAGATCCTCATGTATATATTCCGTTGGGTTGTGTCACGCGACCTGGACATGCGAGCCCTCGAGCAGCTGTCGCTGGTTTGTCGTGGCTTTTACATTTGTGCAAGGTCAGCACCGCACAACATAACAACATTTTGAAAAGAACCGCGTTCTTCATGTTTACTACTTTTCTGGTTTTATTTGTGTGGCAGGGATCCTGAGATTTGGCGTTCAGCCTGCCAAAGAGTGTGGGGGCGCAACTGCACCAAGCTGGGACACTTCCTGTCTTGGAGAGAGATGTTCCTCCAGAGGCCCCGTGTCCGTTTTGATGGTATCTATGCGCCGTGGCAATGTTTCAATAGACCATCTCCGCCCCCCTTCCTCCAAACTTTGTTCTCGCATTGCCCGAGCAGGCATCTACATCAGCAGGACGTCGTACATTCGTCAAGGAGAGCAATCTCTGGACGGCTTCTACCGACCTTGGCACCACGTCGACTTCTACAGGTAGATTTGGGACTCACACACACTATTTTGGCTCTTGTCAACTTGTAAGTCAATATATAGTGTGTTTGTGTTTTTGTCAGGTACTTGCGCTTCTTCCCTGATGGCAGCGTGCTCATGCTGACCACACCTGAGGAGCCTCTCTCGATTGTCCCTCGCTTACGCACTCAAAATGTCAGGTGAGGCCATGTTGTTGTTGTTTTTTACTGATAATAATGCACATTCTTTTAATTGTCGTGACATATTTTGTTTAATGGAGTTAGAATGGACTTTACCCCTCGTCAGGAAATAGTTTTGACCAGGACTCACAGTCGGGAGTCTGAGTTGGAAATTGCAAGCGTGTCGGTTAATGAAAGCTGACGTTATTATTTCAAGTGTCTTGCTTCTGCAGAATGGAGGCCATCAAGTTCGGCCACTTCCGTCTGTCCCAGGAGACGGACAACCAAACCAAAGTTTACGCAGTCGTACGCAAGAGAAAGGAGGAGGTGAGATGATTGAACAAAGAATCTAAAGTTCTTGAATGAACCGCAACATATTTGGATTTATAAACATAAAGTACATATTTGTTTTAAAATGTTGATGCATCAAATCATTTACGTGAGTGTACTTATGGCCAGAAATCATCCGAGATGCAAAAGAATCGGTTCTGCAGGCGGAACCCAGTCCCTGAGACCGAGCACACCTTCCACGTGGGACTTCTTCTGTCCTCTGGGGGGCGCCAGAGTTTCAATAAGCTGGCGTGGATCCACCATTCTTGCCACATTACTTATAAGTATGAGCTGCTAGACACAAGCATGCTTGTTCTTGCAAAGGGAGTGAATGGTTGTAGTAATTTATGTTCATAACATTCAAGCATAATTGCCGACATGAACAATAATTAATAAAACATGATAACATTTAAACATTTATTTGAAAAAAATCCCCAATTCTTGCAGAGGAAAAAATACATGTAATAAATACTTTTATAATCTTTTTCAGGCTGACTGGGGAAACTGTTATCAGTGCATTTGACCTGAACAAGATGTACACACCTTTCATCTTCGGACGCGTCAAGAGTTACACAGCATTCTCAGATCAGCCGCTCTAAGACACCCAGATGATCATCGACAGAGACCACCTGGTTCACTAAACAACCCTTAACACACTAGCACATGATAATAACTGGTTAATCTTGTGATTTTCAGAAATGTTGCAAAGTGATTTGAACACTAGGTAATTAGCAGTCCTAGTTCGCATGCTCCCAGCAATGAATGTTCATTATGGTTTTGTCTCATGGTGCACTTTCTCCTTCAAATACACAAAGATAAAATGCTTATGTTTCAATTGTTTGACTCGACAGCATGTTATGCATAGTACACACTACGTCACATCATAGTGTTATTAAATATCAGCAAGAGAACGTCAAATGTTATAATCCTTTTTTTTCCCCTGAGAACAACATGGACGGATCAAACTGGATTTCTAGAGCAGGGAGGCAAGAAGTGGTTTTAAATATTTCAATTGTTTCAAGCCCCTCAAATGTAGAAGCAGTTTTATGACCATTTTCTTAGAGCCAAATTATTAGAACGTAATTTTGATGAATATTTTTGGGGTTTAATAAGGCAGAAGCATGCTTTAGACTAGTTATATATATAAGACTAGATATAATTTAAGTACGCTTAGGATACGTGTGATTAGGACAAAAGAGGCCCCGGAAGTCCGCGGGAGCAATGAAGGCGTGTTTTTTTTTTTTTTTGGCCTTGTCCGTATCCGGTGCTGTATGGGATCAACGGTGATTTTGCCATATTATGTGAACCTTCTGGTCCGTTCAACTAAGATGACACTCAGAGAGTAAACTTCAGCGAACGACTCTGAAATGCAAGAACTTTCCATGAAGTCTGTCAAACTGGTCGGGAAGTCGCCGCGTACGCCAACGACAGGCAAATTGTGCAGCAAGAGACAAGCGTGGACAGGAATTAACACGGGAGTGAAAGAAAACAATTGTGAGTACACCGAAGCAATGAAGGTAAGTAATGCATGCATTGGATAAGCCTCATTTGTCTATTGTAGCAATGTTGCAAATTGTGACAAAAACTGAGTGCTTTGCTGACATAATAGTTTGACTTTAATGCTTGCGTGTGCATCAGTGTTTCTGTTATTGATTACTCATATCCTGCCACGCCATTCCGGATGAGACCTGAACTGTCTTTTGCATCTGAGCACATTATCAATGTGTATTTTATGATTGCTTTGCTACACAAACATGACCTATTTCTTCATTTTTTTTTTTTTTTGCAAAAGATATTTTATTCAATGAGAAACATGTGAAGTACCTGAATGCTTTTATTTGTCGACTTGTGCAATTTATAACCGGAAATACATCAATTTTTTTTTTCTACAATAATTATAAGTATGATGTGTATCATACTTGGTAAAACTTCCTGCGCGAAATAAACCAAGAGGTTGTCTGCTTGTGTGATGTTAATCAAGCACACCTCTTCTGCTTTAAGTGTAATAAACATGAACATGATTACTTTCCATTCTTGATGATATTAAAACACAGTCAAGTCAGGCACAGAGTGAACCAGCATCAGTGTGGTGACATTAGCACTAGCAACCAAATAAACAGGTCCATGAAGGCACCGCATCTACAAAAAAAAATTCAAATAATCTAAAAAGTGGTGCTTATAGTGTTGCATGAGATTGAACTCTTAATAAATTAAATACATAGGGTTGCTGCATAACATATTAAAAATGAGTGCCAAGGGATTTGGTTAATGTTTCATATCAGTTTGTCTACTGTGCAACTATTTGACCAGAAGCATCTTGCCCTGTCCTGGCCGGCCTCTGCAAAAGGACATATAGTATTTAGAGATTACGTAACAGCGCAAGCAGGACACAAGAAGCGCGCTCTTGTTACATGTCAAGGACGGTCCAAAACGCTGCGTGCTTCAAATATAAAGCACGCTTACCGAAGCTTTTTACCTTCAGTCATTCGGTTTAAATTGAAGGCGCAAATACTGTAATTGAAGGCGTAGACCATGACCTACTGGACTTTACTTTTTGATTTTTAGCAGCATTAAGCAAGGTTGGGAGTTGCCATTGTTAATCCAGCTTCAGTTCTTCTTGATTTTGAGCACCGTGTTCCTTTGAGAGTGTCCGTTGGTAGACAGGGAAGCCCCGTTCTGGAGCTCTGTGGGCTTGTGTTTCTTGTACGTCTGTTGAAGGGCCAAAGGAAGCACAAGATGATTGTTAAAATGAAGGACAGAAGATACATATTTTCAAAAGATGTCATGTTTTCCTAGTTTGAAACCCTACTGTGGAACCCCAAGGCTAGTTTGAAACCCTAACCCTGTTTTTAAATCCCAGTTTGAAACATTGACCCTAATTTGAAACCCTACTTCAAATCTCTAACCTTAGTTTGAAACCCTACTTGGAAACACTAACCCTAGATTGACACTTTATAATTCATAGCTATGATGTTTCAGAAAGATAATTCACCTGTGGCCAAATCCTAATTCATAAATACAACACAAACTAAATAATAAACCATCTAAAAAGCATCTCTGATTTAAAGAAAAAAATAAAAATAATTTTCTAACGGGGTGAGGGGGTATCAGACAAAATGACCTGAATGTAGAAGTTGGAAAAGAAGACAATGAGGGTGATCATGTAAACAATTTGGAAGTAGAGCCATCCAAAGGGTACACCACACGGCCATATGATGGCACACAGTGTCTGCAACATCGTTAAGAAGAACTGGATCTGCAGGGGAAACATGACACACATACACTGCAGTTAGAAGGTGACGAGAAAGACAATATTGATCCGAGGCCCAAAATATCTAATGGATACACAGATGTGTTTTTGCCTTGACTTGAAGTCACATTTGACTAGCTTACCAGCTGGAGCTGCGTGATGTACTTCTTCCACCAGAGATACGGGCGCACGGCGGGGATAGCTGACAGGCCGTAGTACGAGTACATGACCACGTGGACAAAACTGTTGAAGGTAGGCCCGAAGTAGGCTGGAAGACACATGAGTCCTGAGAGTCCACAAGTGATGTCGCAATCGAAGACTTATGAGAGTTGCTGCAAGGTTGCCTATTGTTTTTCATCAAACAACCTCAACACTGATGTTTCATTGTGGTGCATCGATGTTATGTCATAAGCGATATCATCCATCCATCACTCACAATGACCACATGGGAGCCAGTTGATGACAAACCACCAAATGTTGAGCATGCTGACGTGGTGGTAGACGTGAAGAACGGTGATCTGGTGATTGTTCTTTCGCAGAATGAAGAAAAACGTGTCCATAAACTCAATGGACTTGGAGAAGTAGTACCACCACAGAACATTCATGATCTGAGGAAAACACACAGAGGTCAAAGGCAAATTAGCACGTATTGCAATCTGGGAAGAAGAAAAATAAATTTCTTAAAAACAATACATATTTTTCCATTGGCACATTACAAGTATGCTGCGACTCATTCACCTTGTTGTCCACTTCTGGTGCGCTGTACGTGTTCTGGCAGTACAAGTTGTAGCTGCTGTTCCACACAGCAGACACAAGCTGAGGACAAAAATGAGTCAAGGTATATACATTGCATTTCAGTATTAAATGTACAACAAAATAAATAAAAACAAAGCTATGAGGAAAAAATGCTGGTTACAAAATTACTGTGCAAATTGAAAGTGAAAAACAATCCAGTGGGCTTTAGAATATTTCTCGGGCCTAAAAAGATCTCATTTGAATGAGACTTCCTGCGGACAAATGAACTCAACTCAGTTAAAAGTAAATTGTGAAGTGTAATTTAATGCCGAGTCAACAAATCAATAATGATCAACCGCCCGTGCGGAAGAAGCGAAAGATTCAGTAGTGATGAATAAATGAACAGTCATTCATTTTTTTCTTTAAGTTTTTGTGTCCTGACCGCAGCTTGATTTTCTGTTTGAACCACTCGTGAAAAAAAAAAAAAATCCTGACCAATCATTTTGATTGCAATCGCTGTGTACTTTGATTATCAGAACACGCAACACAGGGTTTAATGAACCTTGGCAATGTAGATGGGGAGGCAAGAAGTCAGCCAGAAAAGGCGGAGACATACTTTAGACTCGTATTAAAAAAAAAAAGCTTCTATCAAGTGAACTTGTATTCTGATTCACAAGAGACCACAAGTGATCTCCAAAATTTCAAACTATATCTCCAACACAATCTGTGGTGATTAGGTTCCACGATTTGTAGCAGGACGTCCTGGAGTTGGTTGCCTGACAACGAGCCCCAGAGCCAACAAATAGCCTGATTGATTTGATCATGGATTAGAAAAAAAGAATCGATAGTTAACTGACCCACTGCAGTTTGAGTTAGTTTGTTACAAAATTCCGTCATCAGTGGCTGCGACGTACCTGGTAGAACATGCCGAGCGACAGAAGCGTAAGGCCCATGTTGTAGACCACGAGGAGGCCTTTGCACGAGAACGCCTGCCTGTGCTTCATGTACTTGGGTCCCGTCCACACCACCACAAGATACACAATGGTGAGGGCAACTGTCGGCGAGTAGTTGTCGAGCAGCGGCCAACCACGCACCCGCTGATCTGAAATAATCATAGGGAAGATTAGATAAACGAAATTGACGACCTACCAGCATTGCTCAATATTCGTATTTAAAGTTGCATTGTAATTAAACCAAACTACCAGATGACATAATTACATTGACATACCACGGGGACCCAACCATGACTCCAACAGGATGTTGAATCTTTGATCCAAGGCCTCCATGGTTACCTGAAAGTCATAAAACAACAACAGATACAAAAATGAATTATCAGCCTCTACACAAGCCAACAAAGGTTCGTGTTGGTGGTATAAACACAGAGGGATTACAGAATAATATGATGAATTGTCCATCAAATATAAGCCTCGAGGAAATTTTTACAGAAATAAAAAGGCACTGTTTACAGAAGTACAGTTTACATTCTTTCCATTGATATAATATCACACTTTCTATTCAGTATCAGCCACAAGCAATTTGCAATACCAGCAAATTCTTCCTCTATGGTGAAAGTGCACGATTGTCCCCAGCGACACATTCACACCGACATACATGCCTTTTATGACATTTATTATTTTTATACAAAGAGGGGCTTAAAGTTGGTTTGGCTCATGACAGATTTGTGCGGGTCAGGGGCCATGTTCAGATTAAAAGCACAGGAGGGTTACAGATTACGACAACCTTGGATGAAGCGACACAAACGTGCGTTGAGGGTTATCAAATTCAGCAAAAACATGAACATTTAATCCGCATGTGTCCTCTGCACAGTCATTGAAATACCGGAGCGCACGGGTGACTTTGTTTACATGATTTAAGACCAAATGTATTCATAGCCATCTCTGGTCATCGGTTAACTACTTCTCAAAGGCCATTAATATTGTAAGTCAAAATTTTATACAGAACAAGTTCAGTTACTTTGTCTTACTCTTTGTTTGAACATGTGAACTGTACTTTCTTTTTTTTAAATTTACCGTATTGGCCCGAATATAAAACAAGTTTTTTGCATTGAAATAAGTGGGGGTTGTCTTACATTCGGGGTCTAGACATTATACCCATTCATAACGCTAGATGGCGCCAGATATCTTTAAAGCGAATGCTGAACTTAATTCCCCAGGCCAAAGCGAACCCCTGTCACGAAGAATAAAAATAAAAATAGCGGTAGCACGAAGAAGAAAAATAAAAAATAGCGGTAAGAAAGAAAAGACAAGAAAATAAGAGAAGAGATAATAGAAAATGGAGAAACAGCAGGTTATTTACATTTCAAAAACCTGAAGCCATTCATTTACAAATGTGATTGCATTTTAGTTTACATATTTAAATGTTCAGATATTATTAATGTGATAGACAGTTTTTGCATGATTTGAATGAGGCAAAATAACCTGCTTTTTCTCTCGAATATATTGTTATAATCATTTGTTTCAGATGTACTGTAATTATTTTCTGTATAAAAATTAAATTTGGTGTTCAAACAGTCTTTTTTTCAAACTTGAGTCTTGAAAAAGAGAGGGTCGTCTTATAATCAGGGTCGTCTTATATTCGGGCCACTACGGTACACAAATCAATCTCTATGTCTATATCTATCTCTATGCATTGGTGCTTTTCAAAACAGATGGATCAGTGTTTAAATGTTCAGATAAAACAATGAATGAAAATCAACTTTCTTAAAAGTATAACAAAATGTGGTAGGTTGGGGGAAGGAAGTGGAGCAGACGAATGGCATTTTCATTCATTCCAATGGGGAAAGTTGACTTAAGATATAAATGATCTGACTTAAGGTTATGACAGGTTGAATAAAACTCAACTAAAGCAGTACAGTATTTAAACAAACTTCAAAGAGGGGTTTAATGCGAATCGGTCATAAACTGCCAGAAAAAAATGTGTAATGCAAAGAATATCAAAGCTTAAGTTGAAGATATCCAGCAGTATTAAATGTTGTTGGTAAAATGAATTTAATACGTGTAATAAATTACAATCTGAACTATTAAAATGACGTGCAGACAGATAATAGCTATTATTAAGCAACTAGTAAAGTGTGATAATTCGCATCAAAGTCATACATTCAGCTTTAACCCCTGGTAACAACAAAATGTTAAGCGCTCGTTTTCTGAGTGTTGGATCAAGTGGCGTTCACTAATAGCAAAAACTAGTAGTTTTCTGACGAAGTTAACAACACAACACACGCGCACGGTTCTAAACGCATCTCGCACAGGATACAGATCACGTCGCGATTTCACTCATCAGCTCAAGTGACATATTGCAAAGAGGGTTTGCACTCACCATCAAAGTCACAGAGCCCACGGACGGACACAAGAATGGACGCGACACGGACTGTGCACTCTCTCACCTCCCTATCTCTCTGTCTCTCTCTCTCTCTGTCTGACTCTTTCTCTCTGTCTGACTCTCTGTCTGACTCTTTCTCTCTCTATCTGACTCTCTCTCTGACTCACTCGCTCTCTGACTCTCTCTCTTTCTCTCTCTGACTCACTCTCTCTCTAAAAGAAGACATGTGATTGTACTGCGCGTGTACATTACGGCACAAAATGCGAGGAGTTTCATCCAGCACAGTTGCAATTTAATGAAAGTAATATTTAATAGTTTAAGAAATAAAAGGTGTTATCATTTGGAAATTTTCATTTTTCTGCCACACGCCCCACTAGGTAGGCAGGGTGACAAAAAGCACATCGAAAGCTGGTAGAAGATATTGGCCAAAATAAACATGAGCAAGGAACAAGGACATCAATGTGCAGAGGCTTTGGTTGGGTTTGGTCTTTAGCTCACTGCTTCCATCTCGTGGATTAAAAAGGTCCTGCATTATCGACAGGGGGGGAATTTATAAGGTGCATTCACTGCTTTTTCTGTCAGAACTTATGTAACATGTTAGACCTCACCAGTCGCAGTTAAGCCTAGGGTCACTGAAGGGCTACCCAGAAATGTCCATTAGTCCAGTTTTAGGATTCATCCCAATTATGTTTATTGTTACTATAATTGTGGCTTTTGAGGGGGTTCATGCAAAAGGGGAAAAAAATGTGCCCCCCCCTCCTCCTGTGCTTGACATATTATATCAAACTATTTAAATGACATGTACTGTAATGCTTCTTTTCCAAACGTTTATCATAACAGTCACTCAAATTACATAATGGCACTCAGGTTGTTACTGTGAAGAAAACTGAATCTCTCTAAAACAAAAACATGTAGATGTTTCATACAGATTTATTTGAAGCAGCAACATGTACACGGCCTCCACTTGAATGTCTGCAGCTACATTTCAGAGTAAAGACAGGACATTTTGGTAGAATCAAACGAAGCTTGTCCCCAAAGTAAAAGAAAGCTCACACAGATGTAGTGACACAAACACACAGCACGCTGTGTTAATGTTGCACCAGTACAGTATTAACAGTAGAGAGTACAACTCCTTGCTGCATTTAAATCATTACTCAAGGGATTTCCAGAGAAAAATAAATACGTCATTTCTATGACATAACCTTAACCACGTCTTAAACCTATTAAAATAGTGTTCATTCATACAAATCTGATCCAGTTTATGTACAGTACATAGATTGCTTTGATTCAGTTTTGTTTTTAAAATCAGTACTTCATCATAGTGTTTCAAAAAGCTGACCGATTTCAACATGAGCCACATAATTTGGTCGTTGTCTAAAGGATGTTGCCACAGCAGGGGAAGCTTCTCACTTGACCTTGTTGACAGGCTTCCCAATGAGCTCCGGGCATTGTTCTTGGCCCCTGGCAATTCTGTTGCACCTCACGAAGAGGTCATAGTTGATCTTGTCACTGATGACGCTGTCCTGCTTGTACTCGGGATGCTTGGCCACAAACTCCCTCATCCACTTGGCCATCGTCATCAGCTCGCCTGGACAGCAAAATCGAGAGTGAAGCTTGTAGTCTTATACTGGCGTTATCAGTTGCAAAATGTATTTATGTAGCAGATTCCCAAAAAAAAATAATCTGTCATCTTGAAAAGTTTAATTGCATCTGTGATTGAAAATATCAAAACTTGGTGGACCGGTGTTAAACTTGTGGTTCAGCAAAATTTACCTGAGGCGCGCTTCTTGATAAGCTTCAGGTAATTCAAAATGGTGCACCTGGTCTCCACGTCAACCTCCATGTTCTCCAGATAGCAATTGAGGATGGGGATGAGCCCTTGAAAAACTCCCTCCTAGTAATTCCAAAATAAAGCAACAATCACAGGATGCTACAACAACAGTTATTTGAGCACCCCAATATACGGTGTGTGCCATTGGATAGGCACCAAGTGCTGGAAATTGATGCCCCGCCCCCAAACGTGTGTGGGAGAAAACCCTTACTTTTCCATTGATGATAGTGTTGATGCTCATGAGCACATACTCGTTAGCTCCGTCCATCTCCAAGCCGTTTTGCGCCGAGGAGGTGCCATCCAGGCCTGGGTTACATCCTGTTTGAAGACAAATGTGTTGTTGTGCGACCGCGCCAGACTGAACACACCTCAAATGTCACACTCTCCTTGCTGGTCACCTTTGAAGATGTCCTTTCGGAAGTAGAACATTCCCTCCTGCACAGCGTTCCTCTTCTGTGCCACTTTCAGGTTTTCGTCCACCTGGTGATAGAAAAGTCTGCATGAGAGGACAAATAAAGAGCGAGCAAAACTTCAATGCACTTAGTCAACTAAAACATCTCTTCACCTTGGATAAGGGGATGAGGAAGTCCAGTTTGTAGGACAAGATGACTCTGGTGAGCAGGACGACAAAGACAACGTAGGCAGCATTCTCAAAATCGGTCAGCTGCACCTGAGAAGAGAAATAAAATCTCTGTGATTTTCATTTCAAACAGATCAGACCTGAAGCTGCACGACTTACCTCCATTGGGCGGAACTCAACTCTCCAGCCAATGTCAGAGTTGGGAGGTGGTGGTTTGAACCTCATTGTCTGCCAGTTGGTGGACTGGAGGTTCTGTCAAATATCACCAAGAAGAGTTGACATCTCATGTACAACGGAACACAAGTGCTCATTTCCACGCAGGGACTAAAGCCTCACCTCAAAGTGGTCCGACTCATTTTCGTCATCCTGGTTCAATTTCTCCTCGTAGACGCACAGCGGATCTCGGATAAAAAGATGAGCAATGTGCTGGGCCAGCAACTTATCGATTCCTACAAGGAGTTTTGCCACGTGGAGTACATTTTAAATCAAGACTACAGTTGACTCCACATGTGTACATTTCATACCTGCACCCAGCAGCTGCTTGTAGATGTCCTCATCTATCGTTAAGTCAATGTCGTTATACTTGTCGCCGCATTTAGACAAGTAGCTGTCGATGGAGTCGTATCTTGACTTGAAGATTCTATATTTGTTGTCTTTTAAAGGCTGTAATGTAAAAACAAGCAGTCATACAACTGATAACGTCTCCCGCATTAGCTGTAACTGTGAACAATGGAACCATTCATAATGAAAAAGTTGTCTGTGTGGCTCACCTTGAGTCCACGTTCTTCCTGTGTCCTGTCATCCACTGAGGCAGAAATAACCCCCCAGCGACAATCGATGTCTGACACGTGGCCTCTGTAGAAGGGGGAGGCCGCGCTCAGCGCCATCTGCATGCACACAGTCATAATAGCACGGGCAGCGTTTAAATCATTAGAGCTGCAATGCATTGTTGATCCCTGTGGGGATATTTGGTTAAAGCGACAGGACAATGCAATGTTTGAGTCGTATGATTTGTTGGTCTCAAATGTTAAAACTTAGTTTAAAGCCTCATAGCGTGCATAGGAAATCTCGTGGTAATCAAATCTATCCAAATCGAAAAAAATCTAAAAATATTGTTAGTTATGAAATCCAATTTTTAAACAAAATGATAAATAGTTGTTGAAATGACATCGTTACAAACTCAAAATTCTAACATTAATTTTGTGCACCAATCACCAATCCATGTTGCTCTGATATATTATCTAGTTTATTACAATTGTACATTTACCACATTTTATTGCTATATTAAATTACACACCATCCTCTAATAATCTCAAGTCATAAAAGTTACGTACATTATTGTTAAGATCAAGGTGAGCGACAAAGAAGCACAAACACAAGTATCTGGCACATGCTTTATCTACTCACCACTATTGGGCAGAATGTCGCTAGTTGGTCATAAAGATATCTCGCCTCATCGATGCTGCAAGCTTGGAAGGTAACCTGTAATGTAATAAACCAATTTAAAGTTTGTTCATGGCAGGATTAAAGCCGGCGATTCCAGACCAGATTGTGGCATTTTATCTTTGAATGATACGGCCATTCGCCTACCTGCAGACAGCAATTGCCCATCCCGAAGCCCATGGCGTCCATGTAGATGTGGTCAGGCAGTGCCGCCCTTGCCGACTCCCCGTCATCGCCGAGTAAGTCCTCCACAAAAGGAGACGGCGTGCACTTGTCTTTGAATACTAAAACGCAATTTTGTTGGCTTTACCATTGGGATCAAAAGGAATTCATGAGAACATCATTGAGACTTACTTGGTACATTGATTATGACTTTCTCTCCTCGCCTGTGACGTATGTTCCTGGTGAGGGTGCTGAAAAGGTAAGGCCACACAAACAGTCATCCACAACTGCCAAGCAAAAAAAAAAAAACCATTTCAACATTTGTAGTATCATGACATCACAAATGTATTTCCTCATTAGTAAGCTAAAGTACGGTAGTACAAAGTATTACTTTAGTTGGTACCTACCTGAATCTTGGGTGTGTGTTAATCGCTTCATCAGGGAAAAAGAGTGACTTTGACACTCCACTCTCAACAGGCGTAGGCGGGTATTCAGGCTGCGTGAAACCAGGGCAACCGAGCCTAATAAACAATGACAAATGTATGGATGCAAGAAATATAGTCGGCATTGGAATGTTTTTTGTGTGTTGCGTTTTCGACTATATGTTGCTGCTATTAGGGGTGGGCGAGAAGAAAATTCTTATATTGGAATATATGGGTTTTAACTTAAAATGATCCGTCATTGTTTTTTGGGGGGGGGGGATTTTTTGTTAAAAATACTAGTGGTGAAATATCCCTATCTTGTATGTTTGCACCTTGGGAATGAGGTGATTGTGCATAGTATTTCATTTTGGTTGAGGACAGAAGAGGCCTCTTGTCGTCTCTTCCTCATGTTGCTCTCGACCGTGTTAAACTCGGACATGGTGCCACCGTATGGCTGCCCCGGAGTTCCTTCTATCATGTAGCTGCCATACTCTGGTCTCCAAAGCGTGGGGTGGCTGCACAAAGGAAGAAAAGACACACACAAATATATCATTTTGGTAGTTGTTGTACCGTTTTCATTGCCACCAAGGTTTCACTTAATTAAAGATGGCAGCACAGATTTTGAACAATGTGGCAAGCACAGCACAAGGAAGCTTGCACAAACTCTATTGCGTGGCCTTCCTATGGAAACTAAGTATTGTAAATTCAGGTTGGAATTGTGCCTGAAACATTGCAAAGGAAGGCCGGGGACTGCCTGCCAAGTGGATGTCTATTCAGCATGAGAACATTATCTCCTTACATTTTTAGTGAATTGCTTAACCGTTCAAATGATGCAGCACTAGTTCCAAGCAAAAGGATTTACCTTGAGGAATTGCACAACAAACCAAAGTAAAGAAACGTTATTGGAGAGATGCTATTCAATACCTGAGGACGTTTTAGTTGAGGTGTACTTAAGCAAGCAATAGCCATCACCTCGTCTGTATGACTGTAGAATCTATTTTTGCATGCGGATTAGATCTGTATGCTTGTCACGCATGTGACTAAAATAAAGTGCCGTATTGAGGGAATGTCATCTGGTGGGGTTGTATTGAAAATATATTAAAGAAAATATGTATTTATTTTAGAGCTTTATAGATTGTAAGATGATTTTAAAACATCAGTTTTCAACATCCACATTAGAAATCCAAAGCGTATTTTGTCATTCACATAACTAACACGTTGCCGCACACAAAAAGGGCAGCATATGTCAAGCGTGAGGTATGTTGGGCTTTACAATAAGGAGGAAGGTGAAGCCTGGCGACTGGAAGTGATGCATCTGGAGCACGTCATATCACGCACATCTGCAAGCAGTTATGATTACAGAAAAAAATCCCCACACTGAAATCTAGAGAATAGAAGTTAAGGCGAAGAACAAGACTATTGAGGTCAACACAGAGGACAGTGAGATCCTCCCACTGAAACCGGAAGAATGAGCAGGGTTGAACAGTTTTGCATGTCTCATTCCTGAATGAGCATAGCTGTCAGCCACATTCTGCAAGTTCAAACTGCTCAAACCTGCATTCTGTTTACTTTTCACAAGTTTGTGCATTGGACCTTGAATGGTACGAACACTAGGGTGTGATGACAATTAGCTAAGAATGTAAATATGTGACAATGCTAGTGTTACACATGTTTCATGACAATAAATATGTAATTACAGCACAAGAGATTTTACAAACTATAGTAGACAGTCTAAAGTCCACCTCACACTGGAGAACTATACCTTAAAATTTAGACAACTTTGTGTTTAAACCTTCATGCGTGATATCAGTGAGCCTAGTTAAGGAGCTACTACGGTTGTGCATCTCCACAAAAACAAGTGTAAAAACCTAATTTACCCTTTTGATTAAGTGTAAAGTCTCATACATGCACGCTGTAAGAAAACAATTAAAATATTTCAATCTTATAAAGCTAAATGGCCAAACAATCTATGGAGTGAGAAACACAAGCAGTCTTAGGCAAAAGTTTCCTTTTGCTTCACTTACTTGGGATTGATCTTTTCACCTTGGCCTTGGAGGGTATCTAAAACGTCACCGCTATTCAACACCAGTCGAACCTTTTCACTCTTGTCATCCAGTTCCACCAACATGTACTCCACCTACAAATAATAAAAATTAATCAGAAAATTCTGGGCAATCCTGCATGACAATACATTTATATGTTTTGCTCCACCAGTCCAACTATGATAACTCATGAGTGTGTGTGCATTTCCTTGACTTTTGAACAAGCTCCACTTGTAATCCCTCTGTCTCAAAAAGGGCTTCATCTATAACAACAGCATTCCACATTGTTTGAAATCACATTCCACATGATGGATCAAAGTTAGTGACGACAACGACAGATTGCATACTTTTATTGATTTGTGCGCACCGTTAGTTTTAATAGCTTTGCTCACATGGCTTAATATTTAAATCTTGACTTGTCAGTGCGTCAGTAAAATACGTCCCCAAAACAATGAAGCCAAATCAACAGTAGTCTATCTGGTTCTCTAAATGAAAGAAAGAGTTTACCTCATCGCCCCATTTGAGTACATCCTTGTGTCGGTCCTTTAAATTGTTGTAAATGCTGAGAAATTGAATTATGCCGTGTGCTCGGATGTGATCCGCATACTTCTTGGTATTTTCCCAGTTCAGCGGAGATCCTTGAGTCAGTAAGCCCATCTCGCAGACACTCGGTCAGGGTGAGACGACGGCCGATTGCCTTCTTCTGCTAACTCAGTCCGAGTGCTAGCTAGCTTGGTCAGTCTAACTTGTGGACAGCTGGCATAGAGTTGCACACTTGAAAACGCAACCGGTGGGATGATCCTTAATTTACTCTTCGGGACAGTGTTATTCAATTAGATTACTCTCTTTTGGACTTAAAAATGGTCCCCCAGAAGAGGCAAAAAATGGCTCTTGCTCATTACTTGCTAGTATCTCCTTAGCCAAAAGAAACGCTGTAGATGCAACGATGCTCGGCGAAAGCACTTTGTGCCTAACTCTCACTTGCCTGCTCGTTTTTAAATATGCACTTACATATGCCTTGTGGGTTGAACCAATTTTGCCGTTGTTACGGAACCAACCCACTTCAACAGTGTCGTACTTAACGGACGCCCCCTCTCTCTTGCATGGCGTCACTATGACTCAGCATTTATTCAAAAAGCTACCCTCGAAAAAATATTGAAAAGTAATACAAATAAAAGTCAAATAAATAAATGATCATGGTAAAAATAACATAATAGTAGCTATTATTATACTATTACTATACTGTTATTATAGACTGGAAATGTCTCAGGATATTGATTAAAAACGAATATTAAACTGAGTCCTAAATGTCTATTAAGAGCTTTGCTTTTAAAAAAAAGTACGATTTTTTTTACATTTTGAGGTTTGTTTCTTCAGTGTTAGAAAGATAATCTATGTTTAATAATAAAGTAAATATTATTATTTTTCCCCCCTTAGGAACCTTGCCCTTATTGTTGTAATCTCTCTGGAAGACAAAGCAAACAAAGCATGACACAGCAAATATTCAGAGGCATATTGTACCTGTAAAGTGCTGAGAAAACATCTGACCCAAATACCACTGTGGTTTATTTAATAACAGAATGAATTGCCCTGCAATTAGGTGGCAACCAATGCAGTTTGTACCCAGCTTCCCACCCAAAGTCATCTGAGATAGGATTAAGAGGCAGCATGGAAAATAGTTTCATAAATAATAGAACATACTGTTGTTACTACATACTTTTGTTTTTTGCTCAACTTTGGTAAGTATTACACTCCTTTTTATATGCACATATACTTCTTGTTCAATGAAGCTGGATAAAGCAAAGCTGGTTTAGTTTCATGTCAACAAATCATACGCACTTAGGAACTAGACCAGGGTCTCATATACAGTGCCATATAGCTTACATCCCCTGACCCAAGAGCATTTGTTTCAGCGTGCCATGACATTCTGAAAACAAAGCTCGGAGGAACTCTTGTAAAAATACCCCAAAAATGTATCACACAAATGTTCAAGAAAAATCTTAGCTGATGCTTATCGAAAATAGAAAAGAGCATGAGAAAATGATTAGTAATGCTTACTCTAGAGGAAGGGGTGGGGCTTAAAAATAAGCAAGCTCAGGTAAAGCTCTTAAGATAAGACTGATGACTCAAATATCCTCAAACATAAGATGTTTTTCAGAAAACTGGTTAATTTTATATGTCAAGATTTACACTATAAGATGAACGCCAAAATATTGAGGGGGTTTTAGACAATTCAAAAGAGAATCATTGTTATGTATTTTGATCAGCATGACATAATGTTTGAAAGAGCAGAGAATTATGAATAATCTTTTGCATAAATGCGTCAAAGCAATCGCAAGTTTGCAAACATGCAAAACTGCATTTCTGATGCCTCCACATGATTGAGAACCAGTCCTGGGTGTAGTGTACCTGTGGCTGGAGGCCAGTTGAGATAGTTTGCAGCTACCAGTAACACTCAAAAATGTCTCAGATGGGTTTACGTATTTATATTTGACAAAAAAACTGTGACATTGAAAATTTGATCTCAGTCGATTATGATCCAAAACATAACAGAAATGTTGGGGAGATGGAACTACTTGTAGATAATCCCAGTAATAAGAATGCAGTTTAAATAAATATCCGTTTTAATAAATGAAGACAACAGTTCTGTGAACTTCTTTAATTTAAAAACAAAAACATATATATCATGAGCAATGAGGGAAATATTTAAAACTCCCAAGACAGCTCAGGCAGAAATATTTGTCTCCAGTTACAATACACAGATATACTTTTTACATTTTCCTCAAGACATTCATTCCTCATCCTTACAACATTTGCCAGGAGAGCCTGGTCTCCCCCCGCCCCCCCCCACTAGTTAGTGTTTGTGAAATTGCCTAAAACACTCCATCGCAAACACCTACGCCTGGTAGGCGTTATTCCAACATTAATACCAACTACTTATGCTGTTCAAGTATCTGAAAGTCACAGTAGAAGTCCCCCTAAACTTTCTTTTGAAATAAATATTAGCGATGTGAACACATGTACAGTATGATTGTCATGGTGTTGGGTAAATAGAGACAAACAAATTTCTTCACATTGTAACTTTAATTTCAGTGAAAGATTCTTTATATGTGACAGAATGAAGGCAAATTAAATGCGAATATCTGTATTGGCCCCTTTGAAAAAATAACTGCCTAATAAAAAGCAAACTATTGCGATGGATATCGCTATGACCAGTTTGTCTGCATCATAAACGTAATGAATACCTAATGATACCAAATATAACCATCCATCCAGCCGCCAAATTGTAACTTTAAATGTCTCAGTTAACACTTCATTTGCTCCTTTATTAACTTTAAAGACTCCATTAAAAACCTTTCAAGTGCTCACCACAGGGAGTTATGAGATCCAAGGCTTACATAACAGACAACCTGAGGCCAGGAAGCATGTAAACTACATTGTTGTAAGGATTTTACCGCTTATATACTGACTGGCGCAGATGAAACTGAGCTGGCTCTAGACTCTCGTGTTGTTTTTCGAGTGGGGATGTTGACGACGCAGCACGAAATGCCAACCGTAGCTTCTGGCAACTCGTCGTCCTCGGTCCATTCATTGATGTCAGCGTTGTACACCTGAATGCACTTCTTGTACTTCTTCTCACCCTCATTCCAACCCCCAAGGACATATACGTTGCTGTTCAAAACGGCAACGCCGGCCGTGCTTACGCCGGTGTGAAGAGGAGCGCAGTAGCTCCACTGCCCGGTGTGAGGGTTGTAGCACTCTACGGGCAGGACATCCACCCTCTCCCCACGACCCCCGAGCTGACTGCCACCGATGACGTAGGCACGATCTCCTACCGTGGCAGCGCAGTGCCAACCACGAGGCGAGCTCAGACTGCTCTTATCTTGCCAGCAGTCGGTGGATGGGTCATAAGAGCACACGGCCCTGGAGTAAGCATTGTTGATGTAACCTCCTGAAACGAGGATCTTTCCGTGAATGACTGAGCTGGCGTGACAGCAGCGGGGCACCTCCATGGGGGCTTTCATCTGCCACTGGTTGGAAGACGGCACATAGCACTCCACCGATGCCTGAACACCGTCGGTGTTACGCCCGCCGACAGCGAACAAAAGGCCGTTGAAGGTGCTGAGACTGAAGTGGGTGCGCCGTTGAATCATGTTGTTGAGATGAATCCAGGTGTTGAAGCGGGGGTCATACCTTAAGAATGTCAAGGTGGTTAATACTTTCAAAGACTAAACAAACCCTCGTGACAAATGGTGACATAAGAGATTGTTTCTTTACCTGCAGAAGTTACTGACGGCATGCTTAGCCTGGTTCCGTGCGTCATTCTGGTCCTCACCCCCTGCCACATATAGGAAGCCATCCATCATTGCCACGCACTGATTAAAGCTCTTTGCTGGCATTTCTGTCAACCGATTCCACACATTGTCCATGTCCCTGTAGAGGACGTCCTTGCTGAGTGATTTCTCCGTCAAAGCGGGGCGTCCTCCGATCGTGAGTATCACCTTGAGGCCGCCGCGCACCTTGGTTCTACGGGACTGAAGGATATTCTGTTGGTATGGCAGCAGGTGATAGTTCATGGCGTCCACGAGGAGACGGTGACACTCATGGTCTTGCATCATTCTCGGAACACTCTGGATGTGGTTAACCAAGTCTTGGGCGGAGATGGTGCCGAAGCGAATGTGAGTTAAGAGATCGGCGGCGTACTTTAACCTCTTCTCATCAAAGTCCAACCACTTCATGGCGATCTGGAAGGCTGTGACCTCCGAGGGAAGCTGCAGGGAATCATCCGAGAGGAAGTCGCTGATCTGCTCGTAGGTGAGCTTCAGGAACTGCTCCATCTCTGAGAACTCAATGAAGTTCTCTCGCATGTACTTCTGCGCCGCCGCCTTGGTTTCTTTGAGAGCGTAGGCATCTGCGATGTTGGCAATATACATGCAGTTCTCAACGCTGAGCTCCTGCATGAGGAAGTCACTGCACATCTTCACTAAAGTGCCGATCTGAAGGAGCATAGCTGCGGCGATGGTGCTGCCGATGCTGTAGAGCGACAAGGTGAGCTTTCCAGAGTACGCGTACGTGATGCTTGTGGCAAGACCCACTGGTGAGAGATCATTCAAGTCGATCTTCTGCAGGGTCGAATCCTTTTTCAAGATGTTGCGTATGTACTCACTGCAAGAGGCCATGACGACCTTATGGACATCGAAGGACTTTGACTTGGTGGCAACCGTTAAATCACAGAGGAAATTGTCATTCCTCATGGTGCTCAGACCCTCCAGAAGGTTGGGGGCATACACAGAATCTGTAACCTCGGTTGAAATGCAGCTGAAGCCATTGCCGCCCTCCAACAGTGTGTTCAGCCCGTTGATCTTGTTGACAGGGCTGTCCTCAACCATGATTGTCATCTCATTGATGTCTCCTTTATTCTTCTTGGTCGTCTTGTTCTTTTTGGGGGCCATGGCTGAGGTAGCAGAGTACAACCCAGACCTTTTGAAAATATAAACACAACTTGTCACATTTGGAAAAAACATCATTTATGCTTTAAATTTGAATGACCAAAAGCAAATTATCTCTGACCATTATCTCTCTGGCCCAGTCTCAAAGAGAACATGGTAAAATACTCAAGTCGCTCCTTGGAAAAGTATCTTTAGGCACTAGTGGGGACTGACACTTTTGAAACAGCCCTCGTTGCATCTGTCACATTTTATCAGTCGTATGTCCAGGAATAGCACACACTGGAAACAGCTCACCGCTGATGTTCCTTTTATAGACTTTGAGGCATCAGCAGCCGGGCCTTGTGTGCTCTCAAACTATTTTGGTTTAATATAGAATTGAAACTACTACTAGTTGTAACTTGTATTGAATTACTTTTTAGTCAGCACAATTTTAAAAAATGCTTAAGAACAATTAATTAACACAATTCACCTAGCATGCTGTCAGTATGTCACTATAAGAAAAATACAGAAATTAAGTGGTTCGACAACTTCAGGCATGGCGTATAACCACCGAAGCGGAAATTAAAGGGTAAGCAATATGTTTTTCACCATTTCACCATTCACCAAGTTATAATATACATTAAACATGACAAGCATGAACTTTACACATTTGAAAATAAATTCCAAATACCTGAAGAATGAAGTTGAGGCTGGGGGGGAAAAGGGAACTTGTGCCTCCACTTACTGGAGCAGGAGAGAGAGACCAGCAGTCACCCACGCTGGAAGAGAAATCCTCACTAACTCCTCCTCTCGGGGAGTGGATGTCAATCACACATTGTGAAATGCATGTTGCAGGGGGTAGACACAAAGTACCCACCTCCAAAACCCCAAACGATAACCTATAACATTTGTCTGTATCAGCACAATGCATCATTGGATACATTGTCCAACTTTTTAGGTGCATTGTGGGACACATTGAATGAACTTTATAAAAAGCACTGAAACCCTGAAGAGCATTGGTTGGAGTGGTGCATAATCATTCAGTAGTTTTAGTTTAGAGAAGGTTGATAGAAGGTTATTGCCAATTTTGGGTTCCTTGTGAAATTTTGCACAATAGACTAATTGACGTTGTTAATCTTTGTAAAAAATTGGAACCAGGGTGACAAACTAAATGACTACTGCTGACCCTCAGTGGAAAAGATAACAAAAATTATCATCCCCATTCATTCAACAGTTGGTAAGTAGGATAAATCAAGTGGCTGTAATTTATAGTTGTACAGAAAGGATCACAAAAATGGATTAAAGCCATTTGTGTCAAATATATATCGTTTGTGTATACTATTGAACATTCCAAATTCCACGTGCATCAAGTGTTACAATGACATCATAATAACAACTTCCCCGTACGTGACGTCACACATGACTGTAACCAGGACTTTATCACAGGAAACTAAAGTGGCCGTTGCAGCTTCCGTTACTGATAATTAGTGTCGCCCGTCCGTCAGGTGTGTGTGCACGCTCACACATGCCGCACAGGGATGGCAGGAAGCTCGGACGTGGTGAAGAGAGTCTTACGCTTCAAACTTCAGCTATCAGACTCGCCACAGTCTGCCACGGTAGCGAACGTTTTATTCTTCCTATATTCCTACACGTAGGCCGCATCAAACGCACCATTAATTTATTACTGTATCAGCACTTCATCGTGATGAGTTCAGTGACGCTCCGTCACCAGGCTACGCTGCCATCGCGTCGTGTAACGTTGGAAAAATTATTTTGTTGCACCAGAAATTACGTTTAACTCAGCACGGAATGATAAACAGTTCGTATGAATGCATTTTTGGCATGCATGTACGCACCTGTTCTAAAATTAACAAAAATAATATTTTAAATTAGATAAGAAAAAATCGGAAGTCATAAGTTCACACAATATTAATTTAAAATAAGAGAATAGCGCATAGAAAACTTTTAATTTGAAATATGGTAACAGTTTTCAAAATAAAAGTCTATATTGGTACCTCCAGGTGAAAATGTAAAAAAATTGACTTTTTAAAATTTATTTGGCTATTAATTAACAATACAGCTTGCTTGCATTCACTCTCCTTTTCAAAACCATGTTGATTATAAACATTTGGCTAGTTTTATCATGTGCACAATTTTGTAATATTTACATTTTAATGTCAAATCACTAATAAGGGCAAGGCAGTGCACCTATTTTACATTACCTTTATTAATAATTTTTAGCGAGGTTGCTTGGAAACAGTCACCCACAAGTAACCATTATGCATTATTTTTTTTATTAGATTTATAAATGATTATATTAACTTAGACTAAAAGCGAAGCAAGGTTTTCATTTCAAAATTGTGAAAATCCACTCACTCGTCAAGGTCTTAAAATTTGAACATACACAGTCTCAATGTAACAATGTCTCAATAACCCATCTGAATGGATACAAGTAATTTAGTCCAATGCAGAAAAAAATTCTTAGTGCATGAAATTGTCTACTATAAAGAATAGTAAGGAGTAGAGTCAATGCCATGCATGTGGCTGCCTCACTAGTGGTGTCAGGCTACGTAAATGGGAGGTGGTTTGCTGCTAAAAATTGCTGCGCCAGTTGCCAGTGGTTTAATTTATGTTGTCCACCATTTCTATCAGTTGTGACATCCTCCACATCTCCTGGCCTTTTTACAACTGAAACATTGAAAGTAGATGGTATTGAACTATGTAAATATGCTTAGCTTAAAGCCGCACACTTTGTGTAAATGTAAATAATGTATGTTAAAGGCCAGAGGGCTTGTCCATTTATAGCTGGGAGTAAGAGGGTGTGAAAGATTCCCATACATAGCTTCAACTTTGAATGCACAATCAGCAACTGTAGCAATCCAAACCCAGAATGCCATATTTGGTGTGTCAGGTTTTGTGTCGGATTAAAATTTGTGTTCACTAACAAAATATTTATGGTTTAAATGTTTAAGTTGCATTCAACTTCTTTATAAATTTCATTTCAGGTTCTCAAGATCTTACAGAAGCTCAACCATCTAGACATCACAGTAGATGTTCTTGCTGTAAGTGGCCAGTGTTTGGATGTGAATTTGATTTCATCGTCCATTCATTAGTGATTGCTCTTTACGAATTAGGAAACTGGAATCGGGAGAACTGTGAATTCCTTTCGCAAGCACAAAGAAGCTGGAGAATTAGCCAAATCACTGGTCAAAGGTTGGAAGAAATTAATCCCCAAGAAGTCAACAAGGTGTGTGTGACTTTTTTTTTCCCCCAACTGAACAAAATACAATTTAAAATGTATTATGTTATATATATTTGTCTCCTAAATGCAGTGATCCAGAAGATGGAAACATATCAGACAATTTGTTCATCAGTGACCAAAATCACCTAAAAAATGGAGCCCATATAGTAGAGGATTTCAACAATAATTGCAAGGATTTAAAAAATTTGACTGAAAAATGTCATATTGAGAAAATACATGATCCTAAAAACAAAAAGGACAAGTGCAAAACAAGTGACAAAGATGACCCAAAGACATTGGGAAATGGGATCTTAAGTTTAAAAAATGCTTTTCTCGAGGACAAATGTGATTATTCTGTTTCCAAGCACAAGAAAAATGGAGATTGTAAATCTAGGTCTTACCATCTGGCACAAGTGAGACACAAAAGTGGCTTAGATTGTGGGGGCTCTTCTTTGAAAAGAAAGAAAGACAAGTCAAAGCCATCAAAGAAACCCCAACGGGACTGTGCGGAAACCTCATCTCATGACAAACCCTCCGAAAAGTCCCCTGATTTAAATAATGCTCGACTGAACATATCACCAAGTAGCTCAGACAACCAAAACAGGAAAAGGAAGAAAGAGCAGAAAGAAAGGAAAGATGAGTCTGAACATGATGACGTTACAGAACCCTCAAACAAAAAGGCCAAAATACAGCAAGAAAATAGTGAGAGTGAACTGGAGGAGCCATCCATGTCTTTTGAATCGTACTTGAACTACGACCAAGAGGTCTCAAAGAAGCATGATCGCCCCAGAGGAAACAAAATATCTAAAAGGATCAATATTGTCATAAAGGAGCTGCCTCCTGTCAAACACACCGAGTCCCCGAGGATTCCTGTTTCTCCCAAAAAGGTCTTTCACTAAAAGTAAACATTTTGCTTTTGAACAACTGGTTAAACTTTGATCAACTTGGATTTCAGATGTTTCTGGAATCTCCAAAGGACCATCTTCACATTCCTATACCTACCTTTCTACCGGAATGTGACAAAGCCTCCAGTTTTGAATACCTCGAGAAGAAAGGTATAGCACGTCCCAAAAAAACGATGCATTCTACTTAACTAATATATAAACCTTACATTTTGGTTGCTTGTTTTTAAGTTGAGAAGGAGCCTGATTTCGAAGACCTACCAGAGGACTCTACATTCTTCACAGGCCAGCGGCTAAATAAAAAAATGCAGGTCTATTCTGGAGCCAAAACTGTCTTCCTCCCTACGATGATGAGCTTGTACCAGCAGTGTATCCGCACGCTGCAAAATAACATTAACTGTGAATGAGGCCTAAATTTTTTTTTTATTATTTTAATCATATTTTTTTATAGATATTTTGAGGTTCTGTTGCTTTTTTGTATCTTTCTCTTTTTGTCAGTGCTCTATGAAACTGGCGGAGTCCCGTTTGAAATCCTTGAGCCGGTATTGGAGAGGTGTACGCCGGAGCAGTTACTGCGTATTGAGGAATGCAATCCGGTAAGAAGAATTTTAGAATAGACCTTGGAACCAGACGCCTGCCGAAGCCTCTTCTGTGTAGTCTGCATAAATCTCCTAACTGCAGTCTTTTATTGCTATTGTCACACAAGAGGAAATAAAAGCTACAATGTCTTACTTACTTTGGTTGAACAATAGCTTAACATTCTGACCTCATAAACAGCGAGTAGGCATTTAATGGGCCGTCGATGAGCAGACCTCCTGACTGCTTGGTGAATGATTCAAATATACTGAATATTTTTACATTCAAGTTGGAGTGTGGAATCTTTGTTTGTGTTTTCAGGTGTACATCGGAGTGACAGACCACCTGTGGGGGAAACACTGCCAAAGGGACTTCAAGGATGCCAAACTTCAGCAGTACGAGTCGTGGAAAGAAATGTACATCAGACTTTCTGAGGAGCGGGAAAGAAAGTTCCAGTCGTTGGCCAAAAAAATCATTTTGGATCATTCCAAGAAACCTAAAGGTGTGCACAAGATTTAAAAAAAATAACACAAAATTCACAACTCGAAATCTTCTCATCAGATCCTTAATTCTTGTCAATATTAATATTCAAAGTTGAATTTTTTTTCAACTTGCACTTCCCTCGTCTCTGTTCAGGCCGGCAAGTGAAGATGGCATTTATTCACACTGTTGCTAAGCCACCGAGAGACGTGCGTATCCAACAAGAAATCCACGGCACTGCGGTTCAGCAGCCTCAGCAACCCAGGAGCAGGTATGCGTTGACTCTCCTAAATTATTTGTGACACTGATAGTAATGTCTGAGCTCAAAGTGCCTAATTTAAGGGTCATCAGTTAAAAATTTGAATAAATGCTGAGACAAACAGGTCTTGTGCTACGCTTCGACAGGAAGTGGATATAAATAATCTATGTGCTCCAAGCAGACCAGAAGTTTGTCAGGAAAAACCTACGAGAACTTCAGAACTTTATTTGCAGTTAATCAGAGGCCTTTGAATGGTGGCCTGTGTGTGCTGACTCCCTTTTAACATGTTACAATGAAGGTTAATTTTGAACCCAATTTTGTTATGTAATAGGTTATTCTAACAGAAAAAGGTTATAAATTATCCGGTTTGATCTTTATGCCACAAATTTGAACAGAGTGTGTAGACTATATATGTACTAAAATGAATGGTCGGTGAGCACTTACCACACACTTGCCACACATTTTTCATACACACGCCCCTGGATTATTCAAACCTGTCAAGTTTGCTTAAGAGACTGGTTTTCTTGTTCTTGTAAGCAACTCTTGTCATGCAGCATAATAGCATAATTGGTTCAGACGCAAATCCACTGTTAGCAAAACAATAAAAAGAATCATAGTGCTTGTTTTCAGAAACTGTCATAAAATGACTTGGCCAACTATCAGGCTTTAGTGGTCGGAGCCATGCTTTAAATTGGCTTAAAAGTACAAAATTTCTGCCAACTTGTGTTTTATACACAGTGTCAAGTCCCAGGACAGCAGATCAAGACTGAGCAATGAATCCGCAAAGAACAACAGTAGCAGCAGCAGCAGCAGCGGCACACAAGACCCTCGCAAGAAAACAAGTGAGCTCCTATGAGTATTTTGACGGAATTTTGTTAGTTTGTTGCAACTCCTCCAAAAGAGCTGAGTATTTTTATTGCATGGTCATCCCATATAAACAAGGATGTTTTAATGAGTCTGTAGGCCATATAGCGAACTCTGCTCATTTTATTGCAGCTTGCATAATCTTTTGTCATGTTTGTCAACACAGGGGTAGCGCCAATGATGGCAAAGTCCCTAAAGGCCTTCAAGAAGCAGCTGGGTCGACGATAACTGCAGGCACTTGAATGATCTTGCACTTTGTGTTGTCAGGGTCATTGACACTGTTCACTTTGGATTACTGTGTGACAACAAATCCAACTGAGTACTATATTTCTTTGGAAATGTTATTTTTCCCCACGAGTGAATAATAAACAGTCATAAAAAGCAAAACTGGTCAATTGGGGGGGTATAAATCTCCGAATTACCAAAAAGGGTGTGGCTCCCTCTAGCGGAGTTTGGGGAGATTGTTTCTCTACAGTTAAGGGCACAACAGACCCCTCATACTTTTAAATACTACAGTACTGTATTTCAATTAAATACATTTAAAATTGGACTGTCCTCCATGCTAATATTCCTTTTTCTGGTGACTTATTTTAATCCATCTGGTTTCAACCAAGGACTGCTCCAGAATTTTATAAAAACGTTTTATTTATATAGTAATTATGTAGGCCTGCTGCTCTTTTGTTACAGTTGATTTGGAAGTGCCTCAGGGTTTTACAACTAGTCACTTAATTTATCATTGAATCACTGGACTACTTTCCTGTGGGCAGGACTGAAAACAAAGTGAATGCATTGTATTAAAAAGTAAAAAGGGCATGTTAGTGCGGCAGACTTCCAAAAAAAAAAAAAAGGAAACAGACGACTGCCCGGGGCCCCCACAGCCCCAGATTTGCTCGGTGGTGAACTGGTGATTATTTTTTTTTATTATGATTTTATTTGAGGTTATTCATCATATTAATGATCACAATCAAGATAGTCAGAACAGTACTGTGGCTCTTGCTTCATATCCTGAGGTGCTGTCTACATTAATGTAATGATGCTGATGTGGCACCTATTATTGAGATCACTTCTCAGAACAAAATGAATGTTGGGTTAATGAAGCAGGGCCCATCATCTTTGGTCATGATGTCGCATCGAGCTACTTAATTTGCCTGAATGAGATAAGATTCCAGGCAATAGAGGCAGTGATGCATAATGATAATTACATTGGCCTACTGGACCCATTCCCAGTGATCCAAGCACCAGCTGGTTCCATGCTGCAATGCTTAGTGATATATTGCAATAATGGTGATATAAAATAGTGATATTATTTGATATGATGTGGACATCACAGTACAAAAACCAGACACTGTATATAGTGTTATAATATAATATAGTATAGGATAATATATAATATTAATTTTCAGTAATAAATTCCCACTTTAAAGTCAGAATCCTGACTTTAAAGTGGGAATTCTCACTTTAAAGTCAGAATTCTGAGGAAAAAAGTAAGAATCCTGTCACCCCCTATTTTTCTTCACTGGCCCTAATCCTCTTCCGTATATATGATATTATATTTATCAGTATCAGTTGCCCCCAGTCGCGGCCCGCTCCGTCCCAACATGGCGGCCTAGGGAGGAGAGTGGGAGGAGTCGCCAGGAGTGATGACGTAGATTGGAATGAGGGAGTGAGTGTTCCGGGTCAGAATCGGAACGCGAGAGGAAATTAACTTCGGGAACTACGTGAAGACACGGCAATGGTTCTGTTTCCCCCCCGCCCCACGGAGATGTAGCCCGGCTTCCATGCGTTAAAAGTGGCGGTGTTTCCCAGCGGCGGTGGCGGAGCGGTGATAGGCGGGTGCCTTCAAACTAAGCAAATTGACGACAGACGGAGAGTGATTCCCATGTTGATCGCCACTTAACAAACACCACCTTGGACTTTACAGCTGGAGTTTTGCAGCGAACCACCTGTTAGCATTGTTTGCCGGTATTTTTTTTCAACCCGGGACTGTCCCGTCACGGCAATCTGTTGCATTCCCCCAAGCAGGTCTGTTTGTTTCTCGTCTGGGTACGACATTCAGCCGCACCACCCCCGTGATGTTTCACTGTATCCCCCTGTGGCGGTGCAACCGTCATGTGGAGATGATCGATAGACGCCACTGCTCGCTGCTCTTTGTGCCAGATGAGATTTACCGCTACGGACGCAGTTTGGAGGAACTTCTACTTGACGCCAACCAACTTCGAGACTTGCCCAAGGTAAGCGAGCGAAGAGTAGCTTCCGTGCACCTTTCCCCCACCCACTCGCTCATAAGCACAAAAGGCCGCTTCGATTCAGTGTTGAAGTTGTAAGTGGAGGTGACACGGATCAGCAGGCCGCTGAGCTGATCCATCCATCCCGTGAGAATGCACTGGGACCCGGGGACAATCATTACGCAAGATCAGCAAGGCAGGCAAACCCGTCAAGGTGGAAATTTCCTGCACAACACGCCGCTCCACGGGTTAACTGTCGGCCACATGAATTATTGTGGCCTTTAAACGCAAAGTGTGCTGCTGTCAGACAGAAGCCAGACTTTTTAATGTTTCTCCCGTTAAATGTAACACTCAATTATTTCTGCAAATTTTAAAATAAAACTTGGGCATAAACTGTCATTTCGACCTGTCAGCATAACAACCACGTCTGTATTGCATTGATTGATCATAAATGTAACATGCAGTCATTTTATGGCCTTATTATTATTGAAAATACATTTAATTGATTCTTCTCTGAAAAAGTCACAGACATGAGTCATGGCAAGAACATCTCCAGGAAGTAGACTGTAGGCCTATAGCTTGAGGTACAATCAGGAAGAGATGGCATATAAAGTGGGTCAAAGTAATTAAACTGTGATAGCCTATCTATTTGCTGTTTCCCCCTCCAAGGAAACAGAGAGAAATTTCTGTCGGAAATTCACTGAATTTAAGATTAACTCAACAATATGACCTCTCTTTCAATGCCCTGTGTGAAAGCCAAATACTGCACGTGACCCCGATTGACAACTTTGTGTGATAAAACAGAGGTTCAAGTGGCCAAATAGAAGGCAAGATTAATAGCTGGCCCCCAAGGTGGAAAACATAAATTTGCCCCCATTCCACCCCGGTCTTCTGGATTAAGTTGGCTACTTTTAGGATTTGCAACATTAGTCCCTATTCAACATTATTATGCATGCAATCTGAAATTCAGAAGCGGTTTCTGTCCAACAACTTTACTTTTGCTCATTTCCATTAGTTCTGTCACTTTTAGCTGCCAAACCAGTTCTGCTGTATTGTTGACCCTGACAAGTGGAAACAGGATGAAGGCCACTTGAAACTGTTTCATAATATATTTTTTACAGCCTTATTCTAGTGGTAGGTGTTAAATAATACCGTAGAGTTGTGCTTAGGGTATGTCGATGATTTAGGCTTTGTACAAGTCTTCAAGGAATTTTTAAAGTCCATCCATTTTCTATAGTTCCAGTCATTCAGTGAACGATAAATCCAAGATCACCTGGGTTGTATCTTCAAGTCAGAAGGCATTGTGCAGCTAAGACTGCACTTCCACCAAAGTAAACATTTTCTTTTAGCATACTGTGATTATTGCAAGTAATGCGACAACAATAGTTTGCAAATTCTTCTTCGTGTCTACCTTAAATCGTGTACGTTAAACCCACAGGTTCATTTTCAATTCCTCCCGTGTCCATACCAAATCACTTGATTGACTCGAGTAAAATTAACTCATTACTGAGCCTTATACCTGATCCTTCTGATTTAATTGGCTAGGAGAATTCACCTGAATGTGAATGAAGTGCTGCATCGATGCTAGTGTTGCCATGGCAACGGTCTGAGTGGGACGTCCTGTTACTTCACTTCTCATAGTTGTGGTCAAACTAATGAAAACTTAATATTTATCTGAAAAGTACTTGTAGGCCATAATTATAAAATTGACATAGGAATGATGACATCTACTGACATGTATTTCTACTTCATTTTTTAAAATGTATTTATTGTATGTAGAAAAGTCTATAAAGTTGTCAGCATAGTTACTTCTGCTGCCGGTCTGATCATACCAATAAAGGTGAGCATGTTTTCTTTTTAAATAATCATTGAGCTGAAAAGTACAATCCCGTGACGCAACACATGAACGCAGATAAACTTTATTGCTAGTTTAAATGTGAAGGACACATTTCTTTTATTGCGTGTGAGGACGCTATTGACATGGCGTTCATACATTCACGTCACAATTGAGCAATGTGATGTGTCAAGTGCAGTTTGGCAGTATTCTATGCATGTTTAGTTTAATGATGGGTTTCTTAGTAGCATACCCACAAAGGGAAGCGGTTAATCATGCTTGGTGGCATGTCACTAATGTCATCAATGCTTGCTGAGTGAACTCAAGAAATATAACTGGATGAACCCTCATATTAGCTCTCTATCCACTTCAGTGCTTGCTGACTGGAATTTGCCTCTGAGGTGGATAAGTGGACATGGCTTGGTATTCACTTTTCACCCAAAGGAGTTATGCTTTTCCTCAGATAAAATATTTACCAGCACATTTATAACCATAAGTGCCGCATTGACCTCAAAATGTTTTATTTTGGGGTCGTGGAGTGGTACTTGTAATAATGTAATACCCTTCCAAGCAATTGATTTAGTATAGACAAATACCAAAGCGAGGAACTCCCAAATACCTCTTTCGTGGAACTACTTGAGAATGAGTACCGAAAGCATTTTAAGAAAGAATGAAGAACGTGAGTTTTGCTTAGTATTTAAAACATCCCCTTTGCTTTGTTGGAATTGAGGAGGGGTGATTTGAATGTTTTCATTTCATCCGTTTTAGTGAAGCAACTCACTTGTGCAGTTGTGCGTACATATTGCGGACATATTTCTGCATAATACAGTAGAGGGGAATTCCTCCTGGGCAAGTTTGGCCACTTGGCATCCATCTGACTAAAGACTCGGTATGTTATTTTGGACCAACTTCATACCTACATGATTATAGAGTGAACCATAACAGCATTTGGTCAGCCATGTGATGTTAGAAGAGGCACATAAAGTCATGTAGTGGAGCGACTCGAACAGAGTTGCATCACCAATTGGTCTGCCAGTTGATTATTATGCTTGAGTAATAGATTATCTTTATTTACCTTCGCACTTTGTAATTGTGTTCAACACTTTATCGGCCCTTCCCCTTGAACCAATACAATTTTTTTGTGTTGATACTTTAGCAGAGCAAAACTAAATCAAGACATGTCTGAGTAAGCATTTTTCACAATTGTCCTGTGTTTGAAAGCATAGTCTTACATACATAATATATTATGAGATCACAGAATTCACTCGAGAGTGTGTTAAAGCTTATTTACAATACGAGAGTGTGTTAAAGGTTGTTGCTGTAATGTACAATACAGCATGCCGATGAAGTGTTGTTGTATCCATTTGTATGGCTTACGGGGATCTTGTCAGTCGAGCGTGGACAACCACGATGGCAGATTACCAGGAACTATACAAATTGCCTTGCTGTACTCCACTCCACTGTCTAATTGGCTTGAATAGCCATTTATCTCATATGCTGAACGTTCATTGTGAATGACCTTATTTACATTCTGTGCAACCATCTGCTGCTCGCTCAAATCCAAACAGACAGTGCTGAAGGTGAAACTAACATTTCAATCATTGACTTAAACTCTTGACTCACCCTGTTGGGGTTTTTATATTGCACGTGAGGTTTTTTTTTTTCTTCTCTTTTTCCGTTCAAGGGGCGTGGAGACAATTGATCAACAGGAATAACTGGTTTGAACTTGCAAACATGCACTTTTCGTCAGCGTCACTGTCAAGCTGATTACAGCGCCGCTATGAAACTTTTCTTTTGAGACGCGTGTTTTGGTGACAAGAGTCTCAGTCTACTATTGTTTGCCTGGGATTGTTGTTTGACACAAATGAATGCTGTGAAAGGAACACATGTTCAATCAGATAAAGTGCATATAGGAACAAGTCCTTGATGCGATTGCCAATTTGAGATTTGCAGTTTTGGGTGCATAAAATGTGATTTGTTTGTTTTATAGGTCCAAATACTTGGCGTGTCTGCTTGTACCCATGAAGGATTAAGGGTTGTTTTAACTGACTTAGATGTGCAGCAGTTTTAGGGTGGAGTCCAGACTTTGGTATTATTGATGTTATTCATCATACACTTTAGGACAGCACACAATTAAATTGTGTTCTGTGTCTGGCCTATACATTACAGTGTCTTATTGAAAAATACTTATTACACAATAATCAGAATGAGTCATCTGTTCTGTCTGGTAAGGATCTTTTTTTAATGTCTTCACTCGTTTGTAGTGTCACAAGTTAATCACGGCATTATAAAAAGAATCGGAGACTTCGGTGCTAATACATCTTTTAAGTGCTGCAAGAATCTTTTTGTCTGAATAAAGCCACAGGTATTGGCGTTATTTTTTTCCATCTCTGTTTATTATTATACCGGCTTCCAAGTTTGCCACAGCCAGTCAGAAAAGTGCAGGTGGAACTGATAACTTTGGCTACGGATCATCCTAATGTGTGATGTTAATGGTTTGCATTACTGAAGCCAAATGGAATTCAGACCTAACTCTTCATATTTATTGCACGTGTTTTACTTTCTTTGTTTAAAGAGAAGAATGATTTGATTTGTTGATTGTTGACGTTTCTGCCATTTTGCAGTTCAGCTGTAATATTTTAAAATGTCACAGCGATTTAACTGAGACAAGGAGATTAGTCTTGCAAGCTCTTCTGATGATTGCAGTCATCTGCATTTAGTAGGCCACCCATCAAAAGATATTTCATTCATCCCCCGGGTAGAAAGATAAAGATAAGACTAGATATCACCATCGTCCGTAAAACAGACTACTTGTGATATAATAAATGTCAATATTTTTCCATGTAGATGGTCAAAAATAATTCCAGTCTTTTATCTCTTTATGGGTCAGCACTTGTTTCCCAAAGGTGGTGCCCCTCCATTAAAATTCTGTAAACACAAAGTGTTCAAATAAACCTCTTAGATGTAAAACTTAAAAACATTTGGGACTACTTTTCACATATTTTAAGCATAAATTATTTAGGGAAAAATAGGTTATGATAGATTCATTTATTCACTGGGAAATTCTCATTTTTAGTCACATCAACAAGGGAGTAAAAATAATGAAAATATAACTTCCTAGGTAGAAATAATAACAAATATGTTATGAGTTTTTAATTAAGCATTTCTCACTCCTTGAGTCAGCACAATAAAAATGAGACCAAACTGTTTCCTTTGTCACACAGGCATGACTGCTGCTTCTGGTGAGCCGTGTCAAGTATGTGCATGTATCAACTACATGTGCCTGCCAGTTGGCTTGCGCTCAGTGCAAGTTGATTCAAGCTCTTAATTAGTTTCAGTCCTGTATATTTCTTTTCCTGGTGCATACTGTACAGTTTTGCGTTGAAAAGAAAAACACATTGCACAGCAGAGAAGTTTACTTTTGTTTGGAGTTTGTCAAGTGCAGTCATAATAGATGAGGGGTAGATTGATACATGGAAACTTAGCAGGAGTTTGCATGAACGGTAGGAACTTGAATGATTGCGTTCAATTTCATGCAAACCGGCTGCACCGGTCATTTTTAGCAGTTGTAGACTTCTTTCCCTTTCACTTTAACTGTACTCAGAGATTGCCACATCAAAAAATCCTTCCCCATCACCCTGTGTCCTCTGTTCTACCTCCAACTATCTGCAAATCTTCCCTCACAATCTCAGTAATAAATCTGCTTTTTAGTCTTCCTAAAGGCATTAGTTGTAAACATTGTTGCAAATCAACAAAGCGACCTTGCTGATGACGTCATGGCACTTTATCCATCGGTGCTTATCTTGTTCAGGGACACGGGAAACTGTCATCCAACCCAGGTCATCTTAGCGCACAAAAACACACAACACCCTGGACTGGGCGGCAGTTGAGTTGATTCAGTGTTGGCTGCCTTTGGAAATTAATGGGTGGGGACTCAGATTGATGATTGATTTAAAAATGGAGCTACCGTGACTAATGTAAATGTAGCCTTATTTGAATTAAGGTGTATTTTTTGTGGCATTTGAACTGCATTTTGTCCTCTGTCAAAATTTCCCACTTGTCAAAATGTAACAGCCTGCACGTTTTAATTCTCCCAGTATGTCATGCCATTATTGTAATTGTATTTAAAAAAAAAAAATTCAATTATTTTCAGAATAACTTTCATTTTTATATTTATACTTGTATTCAAAGTGGCCCATATACACAATTTGACGTGACAAAATATATATTTGTTTCTTATTTCATTCATTTATTAATTATTTTTTTTCCCTTTACAGCCATTTTTCCAGCTGGTGAAACTAAGAAAACTCAGCCTGAGTGACAATGAGATCCAAAGGATTCCTCCAGAAATAGCCAACTTCATGCAACTCGTAGAGCTGGATGTATCACGAAATGGTAATTACTCACGTAAATTTGGTCTCTTGCTTGAAAGTTTTCATCTTTTTGAGCACCATTAATATCATCATCCTGTCTGCTTTGCTCTACATCCTTTGCTCTTTTGTGCAGATATTATGGAAATCCCAGAGACCATTTCACAATGTAAAGCCCTCCAAGTGGCAGATTTCAGTGGGAATCCATTAACAAGGTAATTTGACAGTTATTTATAGAAAAAGGGAAATGAAAAACACATTTTTGTTGTCGGGGAACAAGGCGTGACCACGGTGAGCATTTTAACTGTTGTGAGATGTGCTGTAATGAAGATAATAATGCCAACGCCTGACAAGCACGAATGGTTTGGAAGTAACACAATTAGAGAGGGAGAAAATATGTAAATAACAGTCCATTAGGAGACCAGAGCCAAAGGGTTTTATTGCCTCATACGAGATATCACTGTTTTCTTGGTGTTTCATGGACTAAACTAGGAACATGTACCAGAATAATGCTAACTATTTCATATTTTTTTGCATCTTTCCTTGTTTTGTCAGGCTACCTGAAAGTTTTCCAGAGCTCCGGAATCTAACATGCCTTTCCATTAATGACATCTCATTGCAAGTCCTCCCAGATAATATTGGAAAGTAAGTCACAGCATCAGCGTGTTATATTTGCCTTGACATCAGGCAATACATCACAACATGAATTGTATATTCTTTCATTGATACCACTTACTGCTGGCTCTTTTGAAATGAGGCATGAATAGACAAACAAAAAGCATAATCTGAAACCAGCAGAACTGAGCTCCCATCAAGTATGCTTCAGTCGAGCGTGATGACTTCCATAATGCCAGTTGATCCCATTGGAATAAATTGTGTCCAAAAAAAACAAAGAGTCAAAGATAAAAAGGAAACCAAATTGATCCTCTAATGCTTGCTGAGGTCAATCTGGAGTTCAAATGCAATAGAGTGACGTCCCGCTTCATACTTTGTGGTGCTATGTGTGTTATTTGTCTGAATTTTAAAAGAAAAAATATTAAAAATGTAATATATAGAAATTGGATGGATGACCTCAGTGGCCTTCATGATGTATGTTGGTAATATTGTAAACTTCCAGCCGTACAGCCTCTGTAGCACTTGATCCAATTATCATTATATCATCTAAAAAAAAATACATAGATAAATACAAGTATTTGACTCTGCGAGGATAAAGATACTCAATTACTACTTAATATTTAATTGACTTGATTACACTGTAGCTTGAGATGTATAATGATTAATGTACATGGTATAATCATCTTGTGATGAATTAAATATTGAACAAAATTTTCAGGTAAAATTAGCCACTCCTTTTTCATCCAATGACTCATGTGCTTGTGCAGTCTGCAAGGATTACAGCCGTGAAATATAGCACACGGGGGTCAAATGATCCCCCTGCACCTTGTTCCTCTCGGTACGGCTTATGCACCCATATGTCCCATATCTCGGCGCTTGCGTAATGCTCAGAGTCGAGTACCGCTCATCTCCAAGACGCCAGGCTAAAGAAAACAGTAAGGGAAGATTACAACATCCGAAGAGGATAAATGGATGTTCTATGGGTTGGATGGCATCAGAGGAGTTTCGCCTGATGAAAAATGTCTCCGGCTCAGACATGAAGACTTTGCTTGAATCATTGACGGCTTAAGACAGAATCAGACTTTGTCTCACTGAAATAATTACCATACATTTCCATTTCAGATGGAACTATTATAGACTCTTAGTCCTGTGAAGGGTGTCTAAAATCTTGACTAAAAGGATAAGGTGATTTTTTTAGCCACAGAATTTGCTTGTAAAAGCAGGTCGTTTTGAAAAACACCTGAATGACGTGGAGTATTTTTCCATGTGGTCACTCAATGAACTATTCTACGACTCTAAACTCATGAAAGTACTTTCCAAACACTTCCATGCCATCTCTGGAAGGCAGCATCGAGATTAACTTTGTGTGGTGCGAGTGAAAGCTTGCCTTCATAAAAGTGTCCACTAATCGGGTACAAGACGTATATAAACATCACTCAAAGATAAACACTGTACTGTACTTCGCTCTTTTGATGGCCCATGAGACATTTTTTTTCAAGCCATTGGGTTGTTTAGGCTGCTGCCGTTTGCGATAAGATGGGACCGGCCTCTGTAATGTTTCCTGTTCCTTGCATCAAGATGGCAAAGAGGTCTTTTATGGCTGTTTGCGGGTCGACTTAATTCATCCCCTTTCTTTGTTTTAAAAGCACTCTGAGTGTTTATGTCAATTTAAAAGTGTTACTCAAACATTGCCTTGTCATTGCAGCCTCTCCAATTTGGTATCACTAGAACTCAGAGAAAATCTCTTGACATTCCTCCCGGAGTGAGTATTCTAACCATTTGCCTTGTTGCTGTGTTTTTCCCAAAGACTTCAACCTGTTAACTATGGAATGTTTCTCTTTGTATCCACAGTTCACTCTCCTTGCTCCACAGACTGGAAGAACTCGACTTAGGAAATAATGAATTATATAGTTTGGTAAGTTTCTTTGCGGATTCTGGGAAAGCTGTATTCCCTGACACGAAACTTTTCTCCATTTCCTTGCTGTCATCACACCAGAGTAGATTAGAATTCCTCAAGAACAGCTTCCCCCTGTCTTATCACGCAGATGGGAGGGGGCCATCTGCTTCCAGCTTTGGTTTTAGGGTGTAATCTTATGTGAGCGCTCAAAATCGTGTGAGTGCGATTTACTGGCACAAGAGCCAAAAGCCCGGCTGCAGTGACGTGGCTGTTGTGTTATAATTTTGTCTGTGTGCGACAATCCACAGACGACTCCTTACGTTGTCCAAAATGCAAGAATAGAAATATTGTTTACATATTTTTGAGGAATTAATCAAATCCACATTACAATCAGATGATTATAAAAGACTTGTATTCGCTTGTGTTTTGTCGTGAGTGTATTCTTTTTCTCGCTCATTCCATTGTGACATTCTTTCCCCCCACACAGCCAGACACAATAGGCTGTCTTGTCAGTTTAAAGGATTTGTGGCTAGACGGAAACCAGTTGGCCGAAATACCTGCGGTAAGATGCAGTTTATGTCCAGTTCAGTTCTTTGTCTCTTATCCATTCACACATTTAAAATTGCCAAATAATTACATGAACCATGTATAGAAAATGGATGGATGTTTATTCGAGTTTTACCAAAGTAATGAAACTTCAAACATAATTTATTGTATTTTATTCATTTATTAAGGGTAAAATTAGTCAAGTCAAAGTCCTCTTTGAATGGATTGTGTTTGACTTTCGTGGGTCCACTTTACCAGATACACTCAAAATAGATTTATGTAAATTGTTGTTGGGAGAGCCACTTTGAATCTTAAATGTGTCTATTTTTTTTATTTAAATGAAACCTCAGGAAATGGGCAACATGAAGAGCCTCTTGTGTTTGGATGTGTCTGAAAACAAACTGGAGCGACTTCCGTTGGAACTGGGAAGCCTGTTGGCACTCACGGACTTGCTGGTGTCGCAGAATCTCATTGACGCGCTACCAGAAAGCATTGGTAACGTTCCTCAAAATTGAAGTGTTCCCTATGTTGTAAGACTTATTTTTGCTCTTTTCCCACAGGAAAATTACGCAAATTGTCCATTCTGAAAGCTGATCAGAATAGACTATCCTACCTGCCAGAGAGTATTGGTGACTGTGAAAGTCTTACTGAACTTGTGCTCACAGAGAATCAGATACAGGTTTGTTTGGAACACACTACTGTATTTGAAGTGGAATGAAAACATTGTTTGTACTTGGCGCTTTCAAAAAGACTTATGGCAATGCTTGCTTTCAGAGAAAGGCAGAAATGTCTATCTTGCATGGCTATTTTCGAATGTTTGTCTCTTTTGTTTGTTGCTGAATAAGTAGAACAAAAGGTTATCTTTCTATAAACTGTCAGGCATTCATGCAATTCATTCACTTATTAAAAAAAAAAAGAAAAAAAATGGTGTGTGCTGGAAGATGATGTACCCAGAATGTGGTTGGATTATAAACATTGTCATTGTCTGCTGCTATAGATTTTACCAAGAAGCATAGGAAAATTAAAGCGGCTTTCCAACTTCAACTGTGACCGAAATCTGCTCACGTCATTGCCCAAAGAGGTTTGTCTTCAAATATAAACCATCAATTCATCTAACTAACTCATTGAGCACTATCTGAAAGTCTCGATAGCATCTGCACGTGATGTTTTTTTTCCTTCTTCTAGCAATGTCTGCTCTGATGCAAAACTAAGTCAGGGGCTCCTCTGGACGCCATACAATGGTCTTGTGTCTTAATGATGCAGAGCTTGGAGAAACATAATGGAACACTTGGCCTCTACAATGATGTCACTGTCATTGTTTTGTCAAAGAGGCAGTTACATGACATCAACGCTCACATTGTAATCACGGTGCACGGCGTTGATGTTGTGCTTAGCCGAGCTACTTGACGGTCTACATGTATAGATCTCATTGACGTTTCATTTTTCTCCCACAAGCTCTCAACTGAGCGATACAATTTGGCACTGTCAGGTCTTTGCCAGAATATTTACCTTTTGACACTAATCCACACTGTTGAAGCATTTTACTCACATTTAACCTTTTAACACATTGCACTCCGTTTGAGCAGATCAATAGATTACTTGTCAGATTAGATGGCTCATCAAGTGGGAGCCTAATTGTTCCTAATTTTAGGTCGCACTGCAACATTACATTGACTTTTAACTGGACTAGAGTGCCATTGATATATCTGGAACAAAGTGTTCCAATGGTACCCAACAGATTTTCGCCCATGTTTCTTAGTGGGATTAAAAAGCAGCTTTTTCATTCCATTTTTCTTAGTCAACAAACAGATACAATCTCCCGCTTTTACGCGCTGTTACACTTTGTTGATTTGGTTCCCAGGCTGCTGGTTGCATTCAGTCCTATTGTTTTTGTTCCCCAGATCGGAGGCTGCAGTGGCCTGAATGTCTTCTGTGTGCGGGAGAATCGACTGACGAGGATACCGTCGGAGCTGTCGCAAGCAACTGAGCTGCACGTGCTTGACGTTTCTGGGAATAGGTCTGTTCTTTCACTCGTAAAGTAGTGGAGGATGATTTATGTCATTTCAGATGTTGCCCAAAATTTTTGGTCATTAGAAATTGTTGTGGTAAATCACAAATTTTGCTGCGATGTGCTGTGTGTATCCAACAGGCTTGACCACTTACCCTTGTCTTTGACCACGCTTCGCCTGAAGGCTTTATGGCTGTCAGAAAACCAGTCCCAGCCACTCCTCACCTTTCAGACTGACAAGGACCCTGATTCGGGCGAGATGATTCTCACCTGCGTGCTGCTGCCCCAACAGCCATTTGAGTCTGATAACAAAGGTACATGCTGTTTTATTGTAGGGTTAGGGTTAGGGTTAGGGTTAGGGTTTAGGTTAGGGTAGGTTTATGTCGAGCCGCAGACGTTTGGACTGAACCTTGACAATTAGTTACTGTCTGTGAATGACCCTTGCAAAATTTGCTGCTCGTCCTTCAGATTAGATGCAAAGGATATAGTGCGACCCCTGGTGTTCTTATTGGTTAATGACATCTTGAAGCGTCGCTTTTATTTTGTTGAAACACAAACATGGCGTGACTGTCGAGGTCTACTGTGGCGTTTACAGTATTTAACAAACTTGATTAATTATATTAAAATATTGTTGAAACAAAGAATGCAAATTACGATAATATATTATTCTTGTATTACCGGTACACATTTTCATTTTAGTTTTATACTGCTACGACCATTAAAAGAAAAGTTGATTTTTATAACTCAACTTCTCTCCATGGTTTGCCAACTCCAACAAGTAAACGTCCCTCCCTAGTGACATTAGAGTGACCTTCCTCATCATCCTCTCTCATCCTCCATGATCGCAAATGTATTAGATGCCCACTTCTTGCTCTTCTGCTCTGATCCTTCTCGAGAGAATCTGTTGATCATGAGTATATCCTGTATAGGATCACAGCGCCTGAAGGAGATCACCCAGGCTGCCCCTTGAGGCTGTCTTAGGAGATGTTACTCAGAAATGCGGTAGATTGGACAGCTAAAGAGGCTTAACAGCCACTGGCTTACTTCCATTATAAGCTCGCCTTCTCTGTATGAAAACACGCCTCAATGCTGGCTCTTTTGCCGTTGGAAACAGCAGTTTACGCGTTATTATACATCCTCGGGTTGAGTTTTTAATGAATTGTTTCCTCCTGAAAAGTGGTGGGTTGCATTGTTGTACGTCTGCGACTAAAACGGGATTTGAAACTGTGATCTGGCAGTTTGACCACAGTCAAATGAATAATGAGAGCTTTCGTTTCATGACTTTGCAAAAACTCAACCAATGCGTATTGACTGATATGTACTCCATTATTCACCCACTCGTTTCGGTCTCAATGTCAGCATTAAATAAATGGTGTTGTTTCTTGTCAATAACCAACCGCAGGCTCTGATAATCTCGCCCGCTTCGGAGCTCTGGAGAGCCTGGTGAACGACATGGCAGATGACACGTGGGACAACAAAGCCATGAACAGGATCAGCGCCATTCACTTCCTGAATGATGATGAGGAGGAAGACGATGAAAAGGTGAGAGCCTTGAACGCAAGGGTATGACAATGTTGCCAGCATGGGCCAACAAAAACCCATTTACAGGGTATCGCATCAATCTGTCCAACACAGCCAAGTGCACTCTGTTTATATGCAAATGAGTCCTTCGGTGCGCTGTCCTTCAACTTGGTTGCAATAGACAGCTCTATTCACTGATTAAAAATGTAATACAAGCAAGAATAATGGGCTTTAAAAGAGGATTAGGGCAAAAAATAAAAATCAAGAGAATAAAGTCAAAATATCACAAGGACAAAGTTTAAATTTTACGTCACATAAAAGGACGTTCATCACTTTGAGTTCAGTAATTCTTTTGGGTCGGAAAAAATGACATTAAATTTATATTTCAAACTTTAAAATGTATCTGCATTAAGATTATATTTTTATAACTATACACCTTTATTGTTGTCGTATTGTTCATAGTAAAATATATTCTTGTATATGAAGCTTTTGTTATGATAATAGTACCCCAGTTTTATAGTATTAGGACTTAAAAAAAAAGAGTAATATTTTAGAACATGACTTTTTTTTTAAAGTTATTAAATAACCTATTTTTTTTAATCCTTAACACCTGGAACACAAATATATGATTTAAAGGCAGCACATTTGATTGTTTTACAATAATTTGTCATGTAGTATTTATTTACCTTTACAAGAGAGAAGAATTTTCAAGTTCTCAAGTAAGTTCTTCTACTCTATTATTTTGTTTCTGCAATGAATTGATGTCTTACTAATAAAAAAATAAAAAAACAGAGACACCAGATGTCAAAACATGTCAGCTTTAATGGAGTTGCGTTATAAATATACGATATCAGAGAGAGTTCAACTGAAACGGGAGACAATCTTTTTCTTATTTGTTTTTAAAAAAAAAAAAAAATCCGGTTTCCACACTACCGTCACACAAATATACTCCAGATTGTCTTCTCTTATGAGCAATGGCTTTCAGAACATTAAATACTATTTGTCATCTCCACTTGTTGCTCAGGGAGAAGATTTAACTGTTAAAAGCAATAATATCCTCAAGAGTCAGCATAAACATAAGCCAGTAATCCGCCATTTCACAGTTCTTTTTTTTTTTTTTTTTTAAAACAAACCAGTTATTCATATCCAATTGTGCTACAGTATATGCACATGAAAGTGGTTACAGGCAAACCGGCTTTTACGCTGGTGTCTGTGGCAGCGTCAGCAGCACTTATGTCGGCCACAAGTGCTCCGCGTGCACCATTAACACAAGTTTGCGTCGTACTCCCAGGGAACGCTACTGCGCCGCGCCACTCCCCACCCGGGCGAGCTGAAAACAATGAAGAAAGCTGCAGAGAACCTCCGCAATGACCTGAATGCCGCCAAAGGCCTGGACTCCAACAAGAATGAGGTCAATAACGCGGCAGACAATGTGACCACGTCTGTGTGACCTATACTTTTACCTTTTTGGATTTGTGTTTTTACCTCCCTTACGTGTCTTACCAACTCGACCCGCACAATCCAGCAACTTTTTTTTTTTTCTTTCCCATCCTTCCTTTAATTCGACAAACCCTGCTGTGGCCTTCCCGTCCTGTGATTGAACCCTGGAACGCCTGTAAAGCTTGGTGCTCCCTCAGGGCTGCTGTGCCTTCCTGTTTCTAATTCACATCCACAGCAATAATGCTCATGTTTTTAAATGCCTTTTAAATGAAAGAAAAAAAAAAGACACTAGGTAGTTGCACTATTATTTTAAATCTCTATAATACAGTCAAAGCATTTTAAATGTGTTATGTATGTGTTCTATATCTATTTTTATTTTTTAAACACTGGGTGATTTTTTTTTTCCATTCTGGGCGTATATAAAAACAGGTTTTGGATCTACTGATTACAGATTGTTGTATAGTCTCATGTGAATACTTTTATATTTTTCTTGGCAGCTCCAATGTAAATAGATATGTATAGCAAATTTATTTTTTGTTTTTAAAATTTTTCTTTCCTTCTTGAACTTGGTACTTTTTTGTTCTTTAAAAATCAAAAGGAAACAAACAAAATCTCATTCACTCATGTCTTATTCAGTCCATTTAGATGTCATTGAGTACGATGGCCTTGAAGCCTTTTTTTGAGCATCTGTTTAAATAACTGCACTTCAGTTAGTCAAATGACAAAATACAATTCACTGCTTTGTCATGTTTCTCAAAATAGATGCCAAAATACAGCTGTTCTTTCTTTTTCAAGAGTACTATTCAGAATAAATAGTGAAGGGTTGATAGGTCTGACGTTCGCTCCAGAACTAAACGAAAACTTTAGAAATGCAGTTAGAGAAATTCCAGCGTAATGCACAACCTCTTTCCAATCTCTCTCTTTTTTTTTTTTATAAGACACATAGTGTATGATGTGGACCAGGTTCATAAAGAGTTGTTTTATTTGTTTTTAATTATTTCTTGATCAAACTGCACAAATTCAGATCTTAGAGCTTTTTCAACCTTGAGATCTGAAGGACGTTTAACCACTGATCAATAAAATAAGTGCAACACTAAATGTTGTGTTTCTAATTACTTTGACTTTCATCATGCAATACTTTAAGATTAATATATATTTCATTTTAAAAGTTACACTATCTAATATAACTGAAAAGAAGTGAAGGGTGTTCCCCCCCACCTCAAATATTCACATCATTTTAAAAGCCATTATTTTAAAATGATGTCAAATTTTCTGGGACACCCTGTGCATCCATAAAGAATAGTGTCTTGTTAATTATTTCCTGCCTGTCTATTGCTTGCTCATGCTTTTGGAATGCTCTGTTTGTCCACCCTGCATGTACCAACACTTGCATGTTTTTACTTAAATAGACAATGAATGTCTTTACTCTGTTTAAACATATCTCTTTTATGCCTTCATCGTTTTCATGATGCAAATGCGTTCAGTAATTGTATTTTTTATTTTTATTTTTTTTTACATCTGATTTTAATGACAGGACTTTTCTACACCCTGTTTATATTGACACAACTGCTTGGTTAGGGCGAAAATGTCCAACAGTGCGGTGCCTTTGTGTGCAAGTGTGCAGGTCGAGTCAAGTAACATATTTGGGCGCTCTAATCGTAGTCAGATCAAGTGTTGATTCTTTAAGGGCTTCTGTTTCTTGTCTTGCTAGCTCTAATTTTAACTAACTTTAACCTCTAAAAAAAAAATACTAAACCAGGATTCACCAACCTTTTTAAAAATCCAGACATACAAGGTAGGTAAAAGATAATTATGAATATGCAATACAATTTGATAATAATTACTGCTAAACATTTATTGGAAATCCTCATGCCCAATCTTGGGTGTGTTATTTAAAAAAAAAAAAAAAAAGTCCCACTTATACGTATGGTCCTCTGGGGCTGTACCTGATGCCCAGTAGCACTATGATGGTGCTGCCTGCTCTAAATCACTTCAAATTTAACCCCAACCCAACTTTAACCTTAAACCAACAACTTAATCCAGGGGTCACAAACATGCACCCCAAAGCTATTTGCAGGCCGCAGGATAATATCAGAGAAACCTTGACCCTCTGGTGGCATCAATCACAGTAAAACATCAATTGAGTGTTGTCCATGTGGTTTAACTGTCACTTGTCAGCAGGGTTCTTGCAAGCAGCAATCAGCATGGATCAAGTGTCCTTCATTGACTCCTCATCACCATCTGCAAAATGAGCATGATAATCGCTTAAACGTATTGAATTAATCATCTGATCCTGATCACACCATAATTATCACATTTTAGCAGCAGGTGGCGTCTTCCAATCCACCCCAGGAGAGTAGAATCCATCAAACGGGCCAGTCCATCAGGACCACCTGCCAAAACTGGGCCCTTCCAAGCATTGACAAAGTAGCAAAAGTGTGTCTGCACAGGGGCGTCCACTTTCTTCCGGGCAATGATGGTGTGTGTGGTCGCCGTTCAAAGAAAACAACTAAGGTGTGTTTATTTTAACAACGGGTTTGCACATTTTAAAATGTTAGAGACCTCTGCAGGTAATAATCATGCTCCCTCCACTATATTTTGTTCTATTCTGTATGTGATCCCACACCTGCACACACATTTTTTATATCACTCATTGCTTTGCTGTCACCACAAAATGCATTTATTGTCACAAGTCTTGTCATTCCTTATCAGCAGGATACCGCTAGCCAGCTGACATCGAGCGATAGCTTCCCACATCGATTTCGCCACCAGAGAAGTGGCACTCAAGAAGGACGGAAATTTCAGCCGCAAGGACCTCGTAATGGCTCATGCTGTCTCCATGGAGACCCCGCCCACAGTTCAAAGCTCCCCTCCATCAGCAGGCATCTGAAGCCTGTTTTGCAGAAAGATCCTCATGAATTGCTCACCTCGCAAATGCCATTAGGGGTACCTACACCTTTGTTTAATGTCACAGTATGATGTAATTTATCTCAGGGAAGCAAATTGATGGAGGAAAATGGCTGCTTCTAGTTTCTATCTTGTTAATTTGCTCTGCTTTACTGCTTGAAAGTGTCTATCAAGATTATATATATGTATGTATGTATATATATATATATATATATATATATATATATATATATATATATATATATATATATATATATATATATATATATATATATATATATATTTTCCCTATGATTATAATTTATATGGCTGTCTGATTAGTTACAGATCAAAGTATCTGGTCAGAGGGACGGGCTAGGTATAAGCATCGCTGGTGGCAAAGGTTCCTTGCCTTACAAAGACCATGACGAGGTACGCAAACAACAATGAAGTCTTTTAATTTCCTGCAGAATATTTGTTTTTCACCCCACCCCCCCACCCCAGCCTACAACTCAGCATGAGTCTGATTGTTTACCTTGAACAAATCAATTTTCTGTAAGGTTACTGGAAAAGACTGATCTCAGCAGTCACTCAAGTGTGCTTATTACCTTTCAGGGTATTTTTATTTCCAGAGTCACAAAAGGAGGGCCTTCAGAAAAAGCAGGAGTACATGTTGGAGACAGATTACTCGAGGTATTGTTATTATTCTTGCCGCCTCGTCTTTGTTGCTACTTTTAATCAAACTTATATTTAATTATCATTATTATTTTTGTTTCTTTTGTTTTTTTAAATCAGTGTTGTTAATTACTTTCTGCAAAATTTCCATATGTACCTCTGGAAAAATGCTAATTTAGTTCCCCATTTGCACAATAGGGGTCACTAAAGTACAGACAGTTGTCATTCAACTGCTGCAGCCTCCATCAATGACCAAGTCAATAAATAAGTGAAACTGCTTCACTGACATTTGGCATGTCACCCTGCAGGTCAATAACCTCAGTATGCAGGGAGCCACTCACTTGGAGGCTGTGCGAGCCCTGAGGAATGCCGGGAGCTGCATTAACTTGAAAGTGCTACGGGAAGGATCGCAAGTGAGACGGCAGGTGACAAATAACACCTGTGATGCTGAGGATGCTGTGAGCCGGAGGCCATGCAGCCACAACGACGCCAAAGGCCACAGGAGCACGTTGGAGAAGGCCGAAGAGAGGGAAGACTGTTTGCCCAAGAAAATGGATGTGGTGGTGTGCAACGGCAATGGCATTGTGGGTTGTGAAACAACTGAATGCATTTAAATCCCATTAGTATTTCTTAAGAGTGTCTCATTAATAAGATGCCCTCAGTAACAACCTCATAACCGATTTCTCATTCCTTTTTATTCCTGTTTCTTTCAGAGTGATTTGAGGAGGTCTCAGATGGAAGCAGAGGCCTTGACCGAAAGAAATGATTTGCATCCAGACAAAAACACAATGAAAGTAAGATTTTTTTTTGTAAATTGCCATTTTCATCACCATTTTAAACACCTCCGAGATATTTAGGTAACATGTCATGTATATATAGATTGATTGTGTGTGCATGTGTGTGAGTTTTCTCTGGACATTCCGGTTTCTTATGCGTGTGTGTGTGTATACGCACACACACATACATTCAAACACAATGGATTGACATGCATAGGTAATTCACTTAAATAATCTTGGTGGTAATTGGCAATTTTACACTTGGTGGCCAGTCACTCCAGAGATCCACTTATTTTTATGCCGTACAAGCAATTTAAAAGTCAATTTCCTATTACATGTCCTCTTGAAGTTTAGAATTGTATATTGTCATGTACGTGCCACAAGATGTTGGACAAGAAGAACTGCAGTTTGAGGGAAGAATTTGACAAGTGCTACTTTAGCTTTCCCTTTCCATAAATCATCATTACTTTTTTCATATTTGTCTTACTGATGTTCTCGTGTAAAGGTGTACACAAAGATGATCAAGCATGAATAACAAAAGAATGAAAGTAGCATGGGGAAAGACTGGATACTTTCTTTGGATTCGGGACTCTTCAACAATTCTTCAAGTTTTATGGAGAGTTGATTGTCTGTGGATTTGAGCAACTTTTCATGTTCAAATTGTTCCTTTTCTTTTTTTCCTGAGGTGGAACCATTACACAGTGTCCATCTTCAGAGATGATGATAATAATAATAATAATAATAATAATAATAATAATAATAGAGTTAGAATGAATTAGAATTTCTGTAATCCACCACATAGAATCAAAAGTAAATATGCAGGCTCACAGACAGTTTTCATCCCCAACTGATATGAGGGTCAATGTCCCTTAGTTTTACCTCTACCAGGTGCTCTTTGTAGCCATCAAGAGAGTTAGGTTAGATAGTAAACTACATATAAGTTTTATGAGAGTGGCATTAAAACATGAAACAGATTGACTAAATTTACATGATTTGTTATTGAAAATACTTCCATCCTAAATTTGGTACCTGTCAATTCTTTGACAGATTCCGCGGATCATTCTCACTCATCCCTCCACATCTGATGAAGACGTGGACCTCTTGCCACAAGCGCTCAGCAAAGAGGATGCAGGCATTTCTGAGAATAGTGTCCCTTTGCAATGTTTTGACAGTGCATTTTATCCGCCTTGAGTGCACAGAGACTTTAAACCACTGAGAGGACTTGTGAAAGCACACTACAAAACTTTTGCTCCAATTGTATTATTATATTTTTTATTTCAGTTGTTGATTCTAGTCATTAAATTAAAATACTTGATCTCCCACCATAAAGTTGAAACGTTTAACATTATTTTTCCCCCATAGTTGATGTCAACTTTCCAGCTATGATTACAAATTTCAAATTTTAAAAGTAATAACGAACTAATTTCTCTACAAAGACGGCAATATTGTAAAGAAACCTATTACGTTAAAATGCAAGTAACAAACTATATGAAAAATATCACATTTGCCCAATTCTGTATGTGAGTAAGATATTAAATGGCCCAATTTTGCAAGGATAAATACTAAATGGACCAATTTTTTACAAATTATCTGCAGTAAACAACTGTTCTGTGTGTCGAATATCCCCCACTTGGGGTCTAAAAGGTGTCCACTTAATTCAGAACAGTCAGGAGTCTAAGTATAGTTCCGTGCAGGCAAAAACAAAAGCAAACCTAGATGAGGTAGAAGACAGACTAGAAAGTGGGAAACTAAAAGCGCTGAGACTAAAGAGGAGACATTGGCGGGTAGAACAAAAGGAGGCAACTGGGAACTGATAGCAGATGAGGAACAAGGTGGGGGTTTGAGTGACAAGGCAGATAAAATCAGTGAGAGACAAAATATTGCCCATATCATAGAAAAAGTCTCAACGCAGTGAAAATTAAAGTGCTCATACTCCACATAGTCAACAGACACCATCTTGTTAGCACGTCTTTTACTTTACCAGGCTCTCTGCGAAGCACATTAGGCCCTGAGTGCATTGAAGTAAAAAAGAAAAAAAAAATCAATAAGAAAATCCACTGAGCTGTGCCCATTTGCACACACATTCAATTGTGAGGTGTGTACATTTATTTTGCAACACATGGAGCAGTTAATAAAAAGGATTACAAATCTCTCATTGACTTTCAGCATGACTTCCGAGTATCACATGAGGTGCAAGAGCCCTTTTGAATTGGATTCTCTCAAGGGAACCCAAATCCCTTCTCAAATTTTCTTTTTTGCCATTGTATTATATAGTGTATTTTGTCATATACTGTAGTGGCTAGGAGTGTTTATACAAAATAGTTTAGTGTATTGAGGCCTCGGCCTTTGTTAGAAGTAACACATTTGAATGATATTCAATATTTAGCAGAAAAGATTTTCAAGCTTTTGCTCGACAGTGTAATTCAAGGAATTTAAAATGAAGAAAGGTTTTTACAGATGCCTGAAAGTTGAAAGTGAAACAGTTGCTTTACTACCCAAGGCGGGCACACGCAACTGATGCACCTTGAATTACGATTGTCACAATCTGGGTTGCTGGAGTATAAAATATGGTGCCATTCCCTGCCCTTTCGATATATCTGTCATCGCTGACTTTATAAATGATCCTTTGATGAAAGGAGAGACTGCTGCAGACACACTCCTTGAACATGCATCACAACAAATTCACCTCAAAGGGTGCCATGTGCACGGATATACCCTAGTGGTGCACACACTCTTGCTCTTTTGACGTGGATGAGAAAAATGCTTCATCTGCTGCCAGTTTTCTCTTTATTCATTAATATTTAAAAAGTAAAAATGACCCTTAACCCCACACCTAGCCGTGCTGAGCGTTATAAATGTAGAGCCATCGGAAACATACAGAAATTCACCAGAATATCCGAGTGGTAGCCTGCTCTCCCGGTGTCCTCCAAGAAAATTTATTCAGTATAAAACTTCCTCCAGGCAGATTGTTATTACTTATGAAATGCATTGTGTGATTTCAAGGCCTTGCAGTATCAAAACCTGCTTTGAATCTGATTTAAGTAACTTCCAAAGAAGAGGCCGACAACAGGCAGAGTGAGTGCTGCAGTAGTAGACATAAAGGAGAGGGAAACAGCAGGATGGAAATAGACAAGGGCAGCTGTGAAAGGAATGAAGAATGTAGTGTATTCAAAAGCTTAGCAACCTCTTCAGAGCTCTGCTTTGGCACTCTTGTGGGGCAACAGTGAACAAATTGTAAACAAGCAAACAAATGAATATGTTTTCACATGGCATCACAGATGTCTTCCATAGGCTAATAATAATGAATCATTTGAAAACAAGAGCACAAAAACACATTTGACAACTGCACTAGATGACAGTGACAAGGCAGTTTCAATAATGCATTCATTGTCATGTCCGTGTTGGGCACTTAAGATGATATTTTTTTTCAGCTGTCACACACTGCTTTCTGAGCTGTCAGTGCATCAGGCAGAACTAACAAAAAGATGTCTTCCAAACATAATAATGAGAAAAGAAAATTATACCCAGGCAGTGGCGTGATCATAATGTGCAATTTGTCACTGTCCACAACAAGAGAAAAATATTCGCTCGACACAACCGTGGACCCTCCAATGATGAACGCCATCCATTTTGGTTGACTTCCAAGTTGTTTGAATCAGAAGTAAAGACATTTTCCAATTGGAAAGAATATCACCATCGTAAAACTCTTATGTGCAGGCAATGCCTCAATTAACATTCTTATCTACCAAACTCTCACTACATAAAGTATAACTAAGCCAAAATATAATCACATTGAACAAAGCTACATTGAAATAACTCTTTACAAGTGGTCCTAGAATGAATGTGGTATGAATTGCTTTACTGTCTGGCTTTCTTGGAATTGATAAAATTAACTGCTCATAATGATAAGCCAGACTAATTCCTGTCAGCATCAATCTTGGTTTGACCATTTTCTGCACGCTTTTCTTCTTTTGTCCCTCCCTACTGAATGGAGGGGCAATTTCAGGGTGAATTATTTTCTGACATACTAGTTTGAAGTTGACTCAAGGAGTATATTTTTTTGTTGAATTCCAAATTGTATCACATTTTGGGGGGTATTTGACTAACCACTGTAAAAAGTTTCTTCATGCAACAGATTTTCTTATCTAATTTCATCATAAATAATTCATGGAGATATAGTACAATTATCATTGAAGGAACTACAAAATACACTAGAACAGAGAGTGAATTCTTTCAATCACACTATGTTGTTTGCAGGCTTCAGGGTGAACATTGTTGGCGGTGCAGTAAAGCCTCGCCTGCTGTCCGCCAGCTATTTGTGTCTATTAAGAGTCTATAAAAGGAAGTGGGCACGGCGGCACGGCCCACATCAAACTCCAAGCGGCGAAGCCTAGAAGTGGTCATGCTGCTGTCATCAAACACGCAAGAGAGCTGCTCTCTTGATACGTGAGGCCTGACAACAAACAGACCCTTTGGCTTAGAGCGCTATCTGAAGTAGAGATGAGGAGCTCTAATAAGGTAGGAGGCTTTGCATGGGAGTATCAATAATTCACAATTCAAAATGTGCACCAGCTGAGAAGAACTTGGGAAGCATTCATCAGTATTCTCAGATACCTCCCCAGCTGTGGCATTCTCTTTCCCCACAGGAAAAGAAAGCAATTTAGATAAGTCGTCCCCGAATCGCAGAAACATTAGCCATCACCCTCTCGACGATATGTCCTATTTTATTTTTTTTACAATCAATGTTTTCTAGTGGTTTCTATATGTAATCTGCCTTGCCCCAACATTCCCAAATGTAGCATTAGATTAATTTTAAATTCTAAATGGGCCTCAGGCGTGAATGATTGTTCATCTGTATGTGCCGTGTGATTGGCTGGGAACCACGGTGTAACCCGCACTCTCAATTTCAGTCAGCTAAGATTGACTACTGCTTACTCATGACCCTCCTGAGGACAAGCAGTATGTGGAATATTGGTGGATACGTCTACTACCTTATCAGAGCAGTGGTGCTTGTTACCATCACATATGCACTAAATTGTTGAAGTTTCAAAGATTGTTGTTGTGTAGCATGTTATTTGGTCTGTACTGTAGCTGCAGTGTTATCGGAGCAGTTGGAGCTCTGCTATATTTGCACTTCCTATCTACGCTAGAGGGACGGGTTGTCTCGGCCTGTAATTAAAAGCTTTCCTGAGACACACCCGACAGTTTATGCTATTACGTGCACAACACAAACCACAGTAGGAGCTGACGTAGGGATCTGACAATTTATTGTTTACAGAGAGAATTGTGCTCAAGGGAGAAGCTTAAAATGTACATGAGTCACGGAGATGTTACAGTATTCAAGTGGAAATCAACGCACATTTTTTTTTTTTTAACAATATGTGTCATAAGCAGTCTAAAAACAAGGTGTTCTGATTATTATTGCGTTGTTTGGAATATGAAAAACGAGGTCACAGTTGTTCCGGAAACGGCTAATTAATAATAAGAAATTTAATACTAACATTTTTTCCTAATAATCCGAAGGTATTCTGAAAAAAGATTTTTTTCTTGTAATATTCCAACCTCATTTTCACCTTATATTGTCACTCGAAATATTTTTAATTACTGTGATACATTTTTCCCCCCCAAAAAAGAAAAAAATCTTGTGTCAATAATCCATCAAATTTTAGTAGGTTTTGCTTATATTTAAAATGTTTGTTTGGCATGAAAGCCCATATGCACAATTCTTTGGATTAAAATGCCAACAATATTTACAGGTTATTATTACTATTGTTATTTATTTGGCACTACTGCTTTCACTTTCCAGTAGGTGACTATTTCGGAGTGTCTCATAGAGCGTGGTCTGCTTAAGGAAATGATGGAAGTGTTGTGTATTTAGTCTTTGGAGGAGGCCTGACATGCCACAAAAAAATAGCTGAGGGTCTTCTGGCGCACACCCGGTGAGGTGACACATAGCAAGGGAGATCCGGCATCTAGGAGGACATGTAATCTATGGGGACGGCATGACCTATGCCACACTCGGCACTATCAAATGTTCAAGAGAGCTCTGCCGGACAAGTAGGAAATACTTTTTAGTTTTTGTCGTATCAACTTTCTCTGGTTTGACTACTGAGGACATTATAAACATGTTTTTATGGTGGTGTTCTATTATTTGTTGATCCTCATCTGCAGCCAATTAAACATGCTCTGGAGAACTTGTTTAATTTTCCTGCCCTTAGGGGTAATGTGGCTTGTGGGGAAAACAGTGGATGTCATTCACCGCTGTATCTAAATATATGTATTTAAAACCGCACATAACGGAGCTAAAAATAAATGTGCACCAATTAGACTTTTGCAACAACAACCTTTTTAGATTTCATTTATGATGCTCTGTTCCGTCTTTGACATAACCATTTGAAGTTAAAGCACCTTGTCCGATATAATCAAAGGTTGTTGTTTTTGAGTGCAGATTGCTGCACAATTTCAAGTTAAAAGGTACTGTGATGATGTTTTTTTTATTTTTGATTTTAGTCATTTGATGGCAGAGCACATCTCCCCGGAGATGGCTTGCCGGTTGAAACAGAATTGAAACACATACTGTATTGTAATGTTTGTCAGATCAAACCTGCACACATTCAAAAGCTATGTGTGATGTTTTGAAACTTTCATGTTTGGACTTTGAGACGGCTGCCTTTCTTGACATATAATATTACAATACCTGAAGCAACTGTATGTGGCAAGCATTCTACATAAAAAAGGATGGTGTTGCCAGTTTTCCTATTCACAGGATTGACACTCGCATCACTGTCATTATATAACACTCAGGCACAGACACGTTATTGGCTTTACTTCTGCAGCTTTTGACTGTCTTTGTTGTGTTGATTCCCCTAGCTCCAAGTTAGTTAGCTTTTGAATATCCATCAGAAGCTTTGAAAAAAAGTAGTAAATTATTAATGATATTTTTAAAAGAATTGATTTGCAATGTCAAGGGTTGTGCTCTCTATCATGGAAACACTTAACCACATGAAAAAAGGACACATTTGAAATAATTCATCTTTAAAACACAGCACGTCTCTTTTTGAGGCTCCTGTTGACCACTTTGTCTGACTAGAATAAATTACATGTGCTGGGAGCAGGGCTGCCACCAGGGATTCAGACCTGTGTAGAAAAAAAAAAAACCTTGAGGGCATCATACCTTAAATGCCATATAAGAATACTTAATACCAATAATATATTCTGTCAGACAGGGATCCTTAGAATTGTCCAAAATTTCCAGTACCCTATGGTGACCCTAGTTGTGGGGCTAATCTGCCTGCTATTAGTTTAGGTTACTTATAAACTAGCAACAAGTTGTATCTAATGATCAAGACAGGAATATGTGTTTTTGTTGCAAATTGTGGGTTCTTTCTTGGCATATTGTGCAATCCCTCCACAAAATGTCATTTTAATATACTAAATATTTTGCTTTGTGTAATCTGGCTAATTTACTAACAAGGATCTCACCTAAAATATTCAACATGAATATTTGTGCTTTATAAAGCTTATAGGTCAGGTGACTGTGTTTTACTGTCTTCTACATCAACATGCAAATCCAATACAGTATACTAATCATATTGTAACAGAAACAATTGTTTAAAGGTTAATTATAATGAAAAGACACAATTTCATTAATGGTTCATTCGGTTAGGGACTGATTTTGAGTGCGTGCCTGAATGAAAAATTACAAAGCAACCTTACTAAATTTTATTAAATATCATTAAGCTACATTACAGTCGTTGATGGTGTTCGGGCAGCGTGGAGTCGATTATTGCTTAGTGAAAGCGTGCATGTGGGTGTGGCTGTTTCTTCATCTCTATATGTATGTGCCCAAGCGTTACATGATTAAGGCCAGATGGTTTAGTAATATGCAATGAATAGCATACTTACATTGTATGCATAATAGCTGCAATTACATCCAAAATAACCTTGGAAGACTATAAATTAACCACCCATACTCGACATGTACCCACAATTCAAAATCGCAAACGGTGTAATTTCTGCACAGTACATATATAGTTCCTTATATACAGTATGCTCCCCACATACCACATTACCTATTAACCTTAACAAGACACAGATTCAGAATTTTTATTGTTATTCATATTAATGCAGTGCACTTTCCTCCATAATTATGTAAGGATTGAATGATATTGATTGCGTTTTAAAAATGACTGTTATCCTCCGTAATCCTTGCAGAACATCTCAGTGCTTCATCTTTATTTATGCAAGTAGCACTTGTTCATCAATGTGAACCCTAATCTTAAAGCACTCCAGGAAGAAATTTGGATCAAACAACTCCTTCCTGTTTGATGATCATCCATTTCAGACAGTGTCAGAAATCACTAGAGACGCTGCAATGTGCCTTATCGTATTTCAATTTGGTTTTGATTCTATTTTTCATTTCACTAGTAGTTCTTGAAATAAAGAGATCATCACAGATTAAAAGAATATAATTTAGAGGGTGGCACTGCAGGGTGTAGGTTAGGGAGGCACAGTGACTAATTTGGAGGAGTACGCCCATGAATGCCCCTCCAGTGAATCTGACACTGAGCAGAAAGACCGTCTCCATGTTTTTTAAATTTGTGCAATTGATAATGACATATTTCTCCCAATAATATCGCTCATTGATTGACATTGAGGCTGAGTTACCCAGACAATTCCTTAACATTTTACATTGAAATCAACGCATCTCATAGTGCAATTGCTACATTTAGATTTAAATTCAAGAGCTAAGGTGTATTATAAAATTTAGTCCCACTCTCCCCCGCCCTGAAATCGGTTCATGTTTTTGTCTCTCCTATGGGCTTAATTTTTGCAAGTTGCTTCTTTAGCAAGTCTCTTCCTTGACTTCAGTACATTCAAAAACATTGCCCGAATCCTAAAGACAATGAGGAGGTATGAATATACTGTATTACATCTTTTATCCTCTTCACTGGCTCCCTATCATCTACAGGATCAAACATATAACATTGCCTTAAGGAACCCACAAGTTCCTGGCATGGAAATGCTGCTCCATACCTAAAGGTACCTCAACCGTCAAACCAGTATAGAAACTTTCAAAGACGGCATATGAATGCTCTTATCTATTTTCAGTTAAAAACGTGCGCAACATGTGAAAAGCGGGATACAGCACCTGTACTGACTACGGGTCAATTAGAGCTTTCATATAAAATTCCCTCAACAACTCTTTTGGACTATTGGAGGTGTTTCACAGTGGGAACACACGAACTCCACAATCATCACCTTTGAATGGCCAAACAAATAATTTGCAGGTGATACTGACCCTGTTTGTCTTGCTAGGTCTGCAAGAGTTAAATGTGCTATTAGGAGTGAGTAGAAGACCAAATAAAATAGCGAATGGGGGTTCTGGTAAACTGATTGCCTCTAATGTCCAACACCAGTTTACTGGCTGGATATATGACTTCAAAGATCATCTCAGTGGGGGGGTTGACATCACTCGCTCGCTGCTCAGCACCCCATGCTGAGACTACCTGGGTATCAAAATCAAACCCACAGGGGGCAAAACTAAGCACACCATTGGTCATGGGCCGAACAGGATAAACAGTTATTGAACAAACAAAATCAAAACACTCGTGAACATAAATCAATAGAAGCAGTCTACAACATTACAGATCTTAAAATGCGTTGCTTTGAGACTGCACTTCATGAAATGACCAAACCCGTTGCCACTCTGATTTTGGACATTTGTAAAGTGAGCAGAAATGATTTGATGGGGTTATGTAAACCTGACACATCAATGAAATAGGTGGCTATCTAGTTAGTACTTTTCACTGCCAGAGGAAGGATTGCAAATTGGTTATATGAGAAGGAGTCAACAGCTAATTAATACGCACGATAATGAAATGCCCAAGATGCTGAGTGATCTTTAAGAAAATGCAAATGTGGCCTTTTAAATTTCCATTGAATTATGCTTGATGCGTAATATATGTAAGGACTGAATGGTTGCTATTCCGCAAAAAATCTGGGTTCCTGGTGGGGAAAAAATCCCCCAAAACCTTTGGGACCACTATATTGTCGTGCTGAAATCAAACGATTTAAAAGAAAAATATATAAAATAATTCATGTGGACAACTGTTTATACATTGTATTTTATGAGCATCATCAAAGCTACACAATGTAATTACTATGAGAGCACGACGTATAATAGAAGTAAACACATAATAATAATAATAATGATAATGATAATGATGATACATAATACACAGCACCTGTGTGAATATTTTTGCAATTTCTTGTGATTCTCGTTTCATTTAGTTTACATTATGATAACGCTAAATACTGTAGATGTTTTCGGGGGGCTTGAAATGGCTTTGCTTTTGACACGCAATCTGTCAAGATATCATTTGTTAAAAGCTACTTCATCCGTGGATTATTTTCCCAGGATAAAAATGTCATATCGCCTGCCTCAACTGTTGTGTATCTATAAAAAGACAGTGCCGTCATTGATCGATTAAATGCAGGGTTGTCATTTTAGTGTCATTATACATATATATATAGAAGCCCACTTAGCGTGAATGTTCTCGTCTATGTCAAAAAAGATTAATGGTAGAAGCAACCAGCAATGTAGGCCAAAAAAAAAAATAAAAGAAATGTCTTGGAAAAAGATTAATTCCCTGGGGCATAAACATAATTATTTGGCACTTGTGTTGTTATATAATCTCCTCCGAGTCATATTAGAGAAAATGTTGCTCTTTAATCCCGACTATTTGTTTAAAATAGCATTAAAATATTCTTGAAGGTACTTTTTCACATGCAATTTTTTGCAAGTTTGTTTATAATTTTCAAATGTTATTAATGTTAATGTTGAAAGGGATAGTAACACCACTGCCACTTTTCCTCTTAAAAACAGGACATGCAAATGAATCTTAAATATTAAATGGGATGAAAGCGCTTTGTCACCACAGTAATAAATGTTCAAAATCAAAGTGTTTGTAAGATTGACCTTTTACTAAACTAGGAGGGAGGACTCCACCGGTGCCTGGTATTTTTGTTTTCTAATGTTGACGAATGGAATTTAAAACAAATTTGCAATTTCCTCCGACAGATCAAAATGAATGAACTTTAACCTTTTACAGACAGTCATAAAAATTCTTGACGCCCAATAATAAACTGTGTGCTGTCTGTGTTTACTTGACAACTTTTGTAAACAAATGTTTCATTTAAACTCAGTGACTGGGAAGTGCGTGGGCTTCTACCAACCAAACTTTAGAGATCACTGCTGTCTCCTTCACTCTGACTTCTCTCCCTTTCTGTATGGATGCTGTTTATGCATTTGGATTATGAATTGCCCAAAAATCGCTACAAGTACAACAGAGTAAAGAGATCATTTTGATTACATACAATTAAGAGATAAAAATGCTTTTGTTGATTACAAAATACTTCAAATTGACTTAGACACATTGCTAATTTATGCACCCACGGGGGACGTCCTTGCCCCGCATCAGCATGACATATTTTGAGTACATGTGAATTATATGTGTGGGACATGTGGTGCCTTGACACAGAGCACACACCCCCAAGCTCGTGGACTCGCTGAAGTTCAACTCAGGCTTTTCTCATATTTCACCCTCTCAGTTTCTCTTTGCATTTCTCCCGTCAGAACTTAGCTGGTTCCTATGAGAAGACAAGCGGCGAGACAATGTCGGATGGCAAGATTTTAACAGCGGAGATAATCTTTATCAAAGAATCACTGGAGAGCGGAGAGGGAATTGAAACAAAGATAAATAAGGTAAGAGAGCTCCCTCAGTACAAGACTGTTATAAAGAACATGCTGTATATAATAATTCAAAACTTGTACAGCTTTAATATAAGATTAAAGTCCAAACTTTTGACAGTTTATGACACAAAATGTAAATGCGTTCGGATAAATGGATGGATGAAGTCGCAACATGTCATAGTCCTATCTTTAGTCTTGAAATGTAAACCAAGTTAATGCTTGAACCAACTTTGACCAAATTGAATGTAAAAATTTGTTCTCGACCTTCAATAAGAAAGTGTCAATCCACTTTTTATTCTGCTGCAGTCTCCACTGGCCCAAGAGAGTTGCTCCCAAGCCTCCACGTCACTGGGTGGCCAGTCTGAAAATACACTCAAACACAGCGGCACTGCCTCCATGGAGACAACTGCGAATAAACACCAGAGCCTTTCCCAGCAGTGGGGTCACGATTCCGCTGGACATGTTGAGGTTAGCTCAGGTTACTCTTCCGAGAAGCCTCCCACGATGAGTGCCACGTGTTCGGCGCACGTGTACCCCACGCTGGCTTCATCCAGAGAGTCCATCCTGTCAGAAAGCTGGGACAGAGACAAGTGCTGGCCCGCCATGCCACTTTCCTCTGTTGGTTCTCCTACTTCCCTCAGCCGCACTGTTTCCCCCTGCTCGTTGGTGCGCTCTGGCGTCTTCTCCCCTGCTGTGGTTCAGATCAGAAAGCATGCTCTTGCCCCGGGCTCCAGTCTGGTTCACATCGCTCAATCCTGTTTCTCTTCCTGCGACAGCCTGGCTTCTTCAATCTGTCCGCAGTCCCCTTCTTTTCGGCACCGGCCTCCCCTCACCAGACTCTCTCTCCTGACAGCCATCTTGAGGAAAGGCCGTCTCCCTGTTCTGTCTGCTTCCCTCCGGAGGCCCTACACCCCCTGCTGGCCTGTTAACCCGGTGACCCTCACTTTCTGCAAAGCATGTTCAGCGGCTTCCAGTGTGGCCTCCATTCCCCTAGAGCTTTCCTCTCCGTTCTCATCATCTACATCCTTAGATAGTCAAACCTTTGCACACAGGGAGCCTATTAAGTCTGTTCCAAGCCACCCAACTGAGTTGCCTAATGAGCACAGCAGGCCTCACACTCCAGTTAAAAGGTGCTCAGGGGAGATTCGCCCAAGAAGCGTGCCAAAGTGGGAGCAGGTTATTTCACCGCCGAGGTTAGAAAGCAGCGTGCTGTCCAGAGACCCACCACTGAGGTTGTGCTCAAAACTCAAAAATGTTCCACCGAGCTACAAAGAAATATCACTTCAGCACTCTTATGTGTTCAAGCGTCCTGAGCAAGAGCCCAGTTTTGCTCACATGTACCTCAGCAGTACAGGAGAGTGCATTCATCCCACACTTGTGCAGCAACCGGTGGAGAAAAGTCGGCGGTCAAATTCTTCCCTGTCAAAGCTTCGTGTGCTCTCTGAGCGACTGCGATCCCCTTCCCCCTGCTCCCCCTTGTCTTCTCCATCACATTCCCTCTCAGCCAGCTGCACCACATCACCAGCTCTTCCTTCTCTCCCCAAAGCACCCAACCTGACGCCATCTCGCTACACGCCCGTCTCCTTTTCCGGGTCGCCCTCGCCCATCGGCTCTCCCACGCCTACGCCCTCTCCCGCCACGCTATTTCGAGACCTCACACCGTCCCCTTCCTTCTCTCTGCGCTCCACGCCCTCCCCGAGGCCGGGGAGTGGGATATCAGACTGCAGTGACAGGGAGGGTAAAAAAAGAAAGGTAGCCACTCTGTTTGCCACGTGCACTCCTTGAACACGCTCAAGGATACATGCTGTTCTTAGTTTCGGCTTTCACTCGATTGATATATACAGACATGCACTCTCCAGTCAAAATATTGGCTATGGCTGAATAGTCGACATAGACCAGACAAAATTCCATTTTTACAAAGATGTGTCGCTCAGAGAAATATTAATTGTGAATAATAACAATTCCCTTTGAAGACACGAGAAAACTGTATGCTGAGATGATTTTTTTCACATTTTTCCGCCATGTTTTGAGTCATGTTTCATAGATGTGACATTCATGACAAGTCAAGTCAAAAGTGTCGAGTCAAATTTATTTATATAGCACAAAAATGTCTCTGGCTCAAAGGGCTTCACATGCCCACAAGTTTTCAAACTAAAAGTGTGAAGGGTGGCATTATTTTTTTAGAATCAGTATGTGTGGTTACAATTTATTTTAAAGCCTGATACTACTACGACCATGCGTCATTGTGTTCTTTCGTTGTTCTTGAGCAATGTTGTATTCAACCTTGGACGATAATGCATTTCTAATTTGCTTTTAGAGGGTTTTTTTTCTATATTTGTAAGATTCTGTTTAGTCGCTTTGGTTCTTACAGATGTGAATGAAGAATGCAGGGAATTGTTGTCACACGCACACGCACACATACACGCACACGCACGCACACACACACAGAAAACCCTGCAGCTCCTTCTGTTTTGCTGTGACCAAACAGCCACATCCCCACCAATAAGAGAGTGCACACACTTGTGCACAAACACAATCTTATGTTTATTTATTTCCACTGCTGAAAAGATTTTTCTCCCCTGTTCCATTCAGATTAATAGCAAATAAAGAGGACCTGCTTTTTCCCATCACAAAATCTGGCATTTGAACAGAGCTGTGTGGACTTTTTACATGATCCACTCTATGTTGGACATCCATTAAGAGCCAATTCTCTGTCCTCAGCTTCTCAATTTCACCAGCACTCCCAGGTGATGGCAGCCAATTGAATATTTATTGAGCATCAGTCACACTCGAGTCGTTGGCGTCTGTCCAAATGACTGAAAGGTTGAGTGTATCCTGGAGCAATGACAGATAAAGATGATGACTGTCCTATATGATCATTCAGTTGAACTGTGAATTAATTCTTATTCATGCGTGTTCTTCCCACTCTGCATGCTGAAGCCTTACAAGATTAAGTCAAGCTACAAATCACTTGCTGCAATCCCTACAAACACCGTACTCTTGGATCAGCAGGTACTTTCACCTCCTGCAATTATATCACAGCACATCATTACGCTGTTACTGATCATCTGATGTTTTAGCGCTGTACAGTACTTATACATCCAAGGCACAAGGAGATAACTATTAAGTAAATGCAGATTGTATATATGCAAATTGTGCAGGAATGGTGTGTGGGGGGTCCAAGGATAATCACTTACAGATGATTACAGTCTGTTGGCATCCACTGTGCTTCATATTCACAGATAATAGATGAACAGGTGCAGAGTGAAAAAATCTTGGAAAGAGGATATCAGTCTCATGAAGACACTCATGCCGAGGTATTTGTGCATCGATCACTGAACATTTATGCCATGGATGTCATATAATTGAGATGAAACCTCAAAGTCTTTCTTTGTGTGTTCATCAGATGTGCTCACCTGCTCAGCTCCGACAGCAGTCGGAGGAATTGTATGCGACCATTGATGAAATATTGGCAGATTCCAATCCACAAGTGGGTGCAGCACAATCATTTAGTAACTCTCACGGTGCTACTTTGTTAATTACAGATATTAATTTTGCTCCGTTTTAGAACAAAACAGCGACCAAGGTGTTGGTGACAGACGGCAGTTTACGGGTACAGTGAGTTCCCCTTTTCCCATTCTCTCTAATGCCTCTTACCGATAATAAGCATCAGCGCTCATCATTATTGACTCCGTTGTGGTGAGATTATAATCTTGACAGTAAACTGATTTCACATCAGAATACAGATCGGCAGCATCAGATTTATCAGCATCGTTTCAGGAGATAGGATGAACATTTTCATTTCAACATGCCAGAAGCAAAATGCAACGGATATTGGTAAAGCAAGGCGCTTTATCTGAAATGTAAAATCACTGCAGGTGCGAAGAGCAAATTGTCGAGTATGGCTTCAGAAAGACAGCAGTCTTGGCTTACTCTTGTATACTTAGTTTGACTGACTGGACAAAGTTGATTCCCAAAGATATTTATTTATATTTATTGCTATTTAAACTTGTGTAAGTAACCACATTTGAAAGCTCTGGGCAAAACACTGAATAAAATAGTTACAGCTGAAATTCTCAAGTGAAAACAGTAATTCGATTGAGGAAATGTTCCCTAATGAAATAATAAGATAAAAGTGAATTTGAAGTGAGTAATCATCAGGATGATGATTGAAGCCATCTGTTCATTATTGATCAAAAGGAAGAAACCTTGTCATCTATCAAGTGGGTGCACTTGGAATATTTGCATGAAGTATCGTTCGTGTATGTACTAAGATCACTCTGCAGTCTTTCTACTGAGAAATGACAACTTGCGAAACAGGCACAAAAATCCTTCTAAATCCAATCGAATAAGCTGTTGCTCATAGATTACAATCTTTCTTTCTTTCTTTCTTTCTTTCTTTCTTTCTTTCTTTCTTTCTTTCTTTCTTTCTTTCTTTCTTTCTTATGGATGACGACCTGTCTGTGGTGTACTAATCAATTTGTTTTGTCTTTGTTGTGTTTCCAGAACAAATCTGCCAAATCCTTGGGACGTGAAACCAAATATGTAAGTGCAACTGCAATTTTTAACCTTCAGTTTTCAACCTTCATTTAAAATTTTAATTATCATCTACTGTACAACAACATACTGTGAAGGAGAGTGTAGCATATGCTAAGAAAGGACACATTACTGGAGGTGGAAAATCCAGGATGAGATAGGAAAAAAAAAAAACTGCCACAGTTTTATACCCCCCTACGTAGATAATTTTTCTTTCACGTTGTCATCAGGCGTCTTTAAGCAGCATGCACCCATCTGGAAGTGTTGAAAAAAGACTAATGGACTCTAAAAAGGTAAAGGCATTCAATGTTTTCTCAATTGTAGTCCTTGTTTGGAAATGTAATTGCATAAGAATTAATTCAGAAAGAAGCTCATGTCTCTTATTATGTCTGCTGAATCACTCAGACAAATCCTGGGATTGTTCGACCCACGATGACCATTCCAAGATTGTCAAAGGAAGATGGAGGATATCGACACTGTCCCTTCAGAGAAACAGATGTCTATCGCAGCTTAAAAGGGAACCCCAATCCATGCAAGGTAGATACAAACAATTGTTTTTTCTTCATTGTGCCAAGTCAAAATAACTATTGGACAAAAGTACATACTATGGGACAGACAAAAATAAATTGGACAGACAAAAATAAATTGTACTCACACGGAGTCAAGTATAGACGACGAAATGAACTACATCACAACTAAATCTTCAAAGCATGGGAAAACGTAGCAGCTCGCAGTCTAGAAATTAATCCCTAATCCAATTACCTCTGTCTTCCAACCATTTTCTATAAGCACTTGTCCTGTTAAAGGTCATGGAGACTGTAGCCTAGTACCTCAATGCCTGTCTAAAGAATTACTTATGACCTACTTTACAGTTTTGAAGCCAAAATTTACCTGTGTATAAAAACAGCCCACACGACAGTGTATGGTTGTGTTGTTTTATTTTTATTGTATTTGACTCTCCAAGTGAATAAACATTTGCTTTATAGACTATAGAATATTCACTCATTGCTGAGGAAGCAGTTGCAAAACAAAAATTTGCAGTCAAGATGAGCGTCAATTAATTAAACCCAAAATTAAATATGAAAACTCAAACACCTAACTTTTTATAGTGCGGCATTTTTTGGGGAATAAATAAATCGACCAGATCCACTAAGGAAGAAAGGCTTTTCAATAAATGCTTGTGTGGCAGCTATTGACTGTACTTAAAGTAATGTCAAAGAGAAGATTGACATTTTGCTGCTATTTTCGTCTTTCAACAGAACATATGGCCTTCTATGCTGGTCTGTCATTTAGTGTCAAATCCGACACTTGGGAAAGGTCTTTTACTTAACGTAAAGAAGATGTGATTTGAATTACTTATCGCCTACATCAAGCGGAATCCTTGCATCTTAAAAAAAAAGGACTTTTCAGGAAATAAACAAGCAGTACAGAAAATGGATGGATGGTATACAAATTTGTGCAACTACATCAACACACCACCGCAAACTATGCTATTTGGATTAGTTGAAAAACAACAACTTAAAACCTATGAGTAATGCAATAAATGACGTAATGTGTTGTAATTGGCGGAAATGATTCTAAATGCAAACTCAACTTCGTGACCGACCAGTTCCTCCTGCTCTGAAACATTACAGCTATCAATTTCTAACAAAACAGACTTACTAAAATGTGGCAAATTTAACAGTATTCGGTCATTTGGAATAACACTTCAGTAATTTTTGCATCATTCTGCAAACTAACAAATCACAACCTCTCACACTGCGCTTATGGTTTTACGCAAATTGTGGTGATAAAGAATTGGTTTAATATTCTATCATGGCAGAAAACAATCAGGACAATGGAAGACAAGAAAATAATTTCAGCTAATTTAACAGTGAGACAAACTACTTTAAATGTCAAATCCAAATAGGAAGCAACCTCAATTAAAGACTCCAGGGACCATTATCTGATTGTTGAGTTATTCACCGGTAGTTCAACCAATGAACATAATTCCACAGCATTTGTGCCCTTTTCTATTTCAGGAGGAAAGTGTGGGCCTTGAAGACACAAGGGGAAATGGTCACACAAGTAGAAAACATCAAGTTCTGCAAAAGGAAAGGACATTTCAAAGAAGTCCATTCACCGTGTGTGAATTGCAGATCATTGAGCCCGAAGGTCAGCTCGCTCATTTTGAGGACGATGCTTCCACCTCTCTCTGTTCGGAAGCTCATGGAACTCACATTTAATTTATGAAACATTCATGACGTGAATTGGAAGAGAAGACAAGAAAATACTTTCCCTGTTTTTAGCGAAGAAGCCTCCTTCTAGCCAAATCTGTGCTGCATTCATAAATGATTTTTAAAAGAGGGGTTGTGAAAAGCTGTTTCTTTAAATTCCTTGATCTTGTGCCAGTGGTATGTCAGGACCAAAGGGCAAAGGCAAGGAATGAGTTGGAAATCATTTAATTTCCATGTGCACAACACAGAAATAGTGAAATGTCTTCAATAGTCCAAGTTCAATGTGGAGTTTCTTTTAAGTAATTTACATATTGACTTCTTTTCCACCCATCACCAGTAGTCAATAGGTAATTATTTTCTTGCCTTGCTGCCTGACTAGAGTGTCCCTTCTAACAAAAAGCTTTCATTTTTGTTGTTAATGTGGCTCTTGAAATGATAAAGACAACTGTGGTTCAGGAAAGTGTGGAAGAACTTCTCAGCTGCAGTCCAATATGCAATCCAGTTACACGGCTTGACTTGACGTGTATTAAATCAAAATGGGCAGCTCGGGCATTAAATTGTTATAATGTATGCTAATGTATTTTCTCCATGCGTAGGCAGCCACTTAGTAATTTAGTTTGACAATTTAACAATCCACTAATTCATTTCACAAGTGATGTCAATCAGGGAATCTTCCTATATTGTAAACAACCAAAATTACCCTGAAGACAGTATGGTTTTAATTAGAAAAGAAAATTAAACAGTAAAGTTGGAATTACTTTAAATGCAAAAAAATTGTGTTGTAGGTGAACTTTTTTTAAATCGCAATTTGGCTAACATATGATAACAATAAAGACTGCCTTTGCATTGCACTATATTGCTAATGTTTGATTTTCAGATCCTTCAGCATGTAAACACGACTTTAATGCTGGCTTTATTAAAAGAAATTATTCATAACACAGGTGTAAAACTGGAACTTTAAAAGGCATTTCTCAGTTGCTGCACAGGAGAATCAAGTGTATAGTTTCCTGTTGCTAATTAAAGCAAAGAAAATCCATTGCACATAACATGAGACCAAGAATGATGGAAGTGGCTCCTGCACTGGACCTTCAACACTCTTGTGGTTTCACATCCACTCTGGACTGTTGTTGCTAGCATACAAATATGTATTTTAATTAACATTCTCTCAGTTGTTGCACAATTTACTTTGGTATCAAAGAAGACAATTGTGCTCACTGAGCTCCTGCTCCTCTTTTTCCAATTCTTCCCAACTTGATCTTGTCATTATATTATGCATTGCATCGAGTGAAACGTCTGATAAAATATTGTTTGAACATTTCAATTTTCTCAAATTGAATGTCCTGACTTATCTCCTCAAAAAGACAAGATCTATTTAAGATGCTTTAAGTGGAAGTAGATTTGAAATAACATTTTTTTGATAACATACAGCTTAATCAAATATTGTTTAAAATAAATACCATAAGTAAAACTGTTCGATTTTGTTCATTAGTTTAATCGTATGCTTTTAAAATGCATGATCTTTGTCTGACATGTTTTTGCTCTTAATTCAACGGGCTATTTACTTCCACAAACCCACAAAATTATTATTATATTATCTCTTATTCTAAAAAAAATGACCATGCAAAATCAGGCTTTTTTTTTTCATTAGAAAAAAATGACCAGCACGGTGTGACGCACTAGTAAGCACACCCGTCCCACAGTTCAGAGGGTGCAGCTTCGATTCCACCTCCGGCTCTTCGTAGGTGGAGTTTGCATGTTCTCCCCGTGCCCGCGTGGGTTTTCTCCGGGCACGCCGGTTTCCTCCCACATCCCAAAAACCTGATTGAGCACTCCTCAATTTGTGGGCGTGAGTGCGAGTGCGAATGGTTGTTTGTCTCTGTGCGCCCTGTGATTGTCTGGCAACCAGTTCAGGTTGTTCCCTGCCTACCGCCCGATGACTGCTGGGATAGGCTCCAGCATGCCTGTGACCCCTGTGGGGACAAGCGGTAAAGAAGATGGCTGGATGGGTGGAAAAAAAAAAAAAAAAATGACCATGACCACATAGTAAGGCTTTCTTTGGGGGGGGAAATGACAATGTATTGTAAGGCTGTTTTTTTTCTTTTTAGAAAAAAAATTACCATGTATAGTAAGGATTTTTTTTCTTCCTATACATGGTCATTTTTAATTTTAATATTCTGATTGGGGTCGAAGCAGTTCACCCCCGAGCTTTGATTGTTGTGGTGCACTCAGAATCACAGCATTGATTATTGAGAGGCTCTTATGGGCTCTATTCTTGTAACCAGTTCAGGCTAAATCTGTACTGGTGCAAGCTGTGTTTAAGGTGCACTGCGTCTTTGCCTGCGAAATAAGTGTTGATACTCACAACGACACAAACTGCTCATTTGTAACAACATGTATCTGTGGAAATACTGAAACCTGGTGCTCTAGTTTACTTTGCATTTTGGAGCTGGCTCTGTCTCAACATTGCAATGTTCAGTAGTACAAAACACGTACTTTGAGACAACCTCATAAAAGGTTCTATTTTGAGCCTTCATACCCATCAGGCAGTGATTAAGCAGTAAGGAAGTCATTGTTGAATTAATTGCCAATGTCAATCAAACAATTACAGTACAAAAACAATTGTGCATAATTTATTCTGGGTCAGTTACTGTGAAAAGCCAGGGGTCGACTTTGGGGTCAAGTAATAGTTGCCTGTTGACGCAGATGCCTGTTTTTTTTTCATGGGCTGTAATAAGATCCAGGCAAAAACTTGTTTTCGAGGATAAATAAGAAAAAGAGATTATCCGGCAAGCTTCTTTATAGATTGTCCAGCATTTTTCATGGATTTATTTTCCTTTTTGAGAAACTCCATCTCTCTGTGTGCTATCGGCTCTCCTGCTGCAGGACGTCTAGGAGAGACCATTTCATGTCTGTAGAGTCAAGGATATTGAACAACATCTCACACAAACCAAGAAGTAGATGGTTATCCTTCGTTTCTTCTTTTGTTCTTATTTGTAATCACTCACAAACGCTTGCTTTATCTTGATTGTTATTGGCAATTGGGGCTAATGAGATCCCATTCATGTTATTGTCGTTATTATTATTATGCACTGTGCATTTATCCTCCCTTAACAAGTCAGATGACAGGAGGCGAGAGCCACGACAACAAGGTCAAACAGCATATTTACGAACCACAGAGGAAGATATCGCCAGTCATATGCTACAATCCGGTTAAACAAGTCACCTTCTTGTTCTTAAAAGAACATTTGAAGGAAATCTGATGCAGTATTTAACTCTCAGCCTATAATCTGAATCCGGAAATATTTGCAGTTTGACATTGTAGATGACCAACTAAACGATCCCCTCAAGTCAGAAACAGTTATCAAATATCGGTGAGAATATTCTCTAACTCAGCAAATGAAATCCGTGTTAATAAACATGTAGCACGTTTATTAAGCACATGCTGTATGGAATGATCTGTTTGAGTTGCTCCTTGCTGTTTAAGACTAAAAGCGCACTAAGCAAACAAAACATAACTCGCCCTTTTTCCCAGCAAGAAGAATCAAGAAAGGCCTGCAGATGTGATGATACAGAGATTAGGTGTCTAAAATGATGACTCAGCCCTTCAGGAAAAGAAACTCCCTATGACTAAATGCTCGTTACTTCAACTCCTCACACCCAAAAACTGAACGCAGCCGAAAAATCTTGTTCTTCATGTTTCGTTTTGACTTGGTTTCTTACGATGTTACACAGTGTTGTAGTGAGATAGCACGCATTGTGAAATATCACAATCACACGAATTTCCTTTTCATGTACCCAAATGCAGTGATCATAGCAATTATATAATTTCTTGCACTTATTAAGTTGATGAAGTACTTCATTAAACTGACAATGGGGATCTCATTTCCTGCTCCTATACTCATTAATTCTGCCAAAATTCAAATATGATATAAAGTACAGATAAGAAGAATGTCAGAGGTTATTTTCTAATTAAGTGACACATAATAGGAGATATGTAATTGCTTGTTGATTTTTCTGAAGATATTTGATTCCGTTTGTTGTCATCACGTAAAACAAAGCAGTATAGTCTTTCTGTCATGCATGGGATTCTTTCTTTTTTTTTATCGTTTTTGTAGACTGTTAGGAGTTAAACCTGTTTGTGTATTGGCTGGGCTCTGAGGTTGAGAATGTTGCAATGTTTGTTTTTTGTCCTTGTTTAGTCCAGCTTTCACTACTTTTCCAGTGTTGGTCATTTTGACAGTAAGACTCATAAAGGATGAGTGATTTAAATGACCATTTTTTAATCTGCTCCCTTTGTATCACTTAGCTCTCAAAGTCATGCGAATGCTACCAGCAGTTGTCACCCCCCCTGACTTCCCTGGGAAGGACGTGAAAGTAACGGATAATTAACATAAACGCCAACGGTTTTTGCTGCTATACATTTGTCGGCAATCGAGTTTTGCTCCTACCTTACTGATTGGTATAACTTTTCAGTGATTGAGATGTATGTTGGACACGACTTGTGTAATCAGTAGATGATTTCTCAAGTCAATCAGTAAAGCAACACAACTGATATCGGACCTGAGAAATGCTTGAGGGCCTACTGTTGATAGTCTCGAAGACTGAAATCCAAACAGGGAAACAAACATTCCTACAAGAACATTGGAGTCTTAAAGGGACTTTTTGACTCTTGTCATTTGGAACATGAGAAGCCATTGGAATATGCAACATATATTGTGTGGCTTGTGTGTGATTGAATAACCAAAAGACATCCATCTGACCTCCTGGTGCGTCGGGCCCTAAGGGAGTACTTGCTAACAGTCTTGGGTAATCGAAGCTCCACACATACACACACGCACACACACACATGCACACACAGCCGTGATGCAGGAATGCAGAGGTTACCCAATTGTACAATTTCTCAAGAGGCTTTTTCAGTGCTGACCCCACGGAAGTAATGTGAGCAGTCCATTTATTGCGTCATTTTCTTCTTAAGAAATACAGGCTACAAAGTTAACAACTATAGAATCAAATAAAAGATATCATGCCCAGATACAGCTTTGACCTCAGCATGTCATGTGTTTGCAACCAGAAGAGTGATTGCAAAAAGGCAACCTTCTCCTCGGTGAGGGAATTCAAAATAATCTTAACTAAAACATCGGCATTTCCTTTTTCTCACAGCTACATAGCACATACATCAAAGTCCTTCTGTGTCCTGTCATCATTTTGAATCGTGCGGGGAGCTGAACTTTGCCCCTAAAAAAGAGGAGAGAGAGCAGAGGAGAGGAGGCGAGGAGGAAGAGGAGTGGCTAAAAGTTTCAAACAGGTTTACAGTTGCCTCTGAGCAAGTTTCCAAGCAAGACCGACCATTTGCATGTCAAAACTAGAACTCACATGCTCTCTCTCAGCCAGCACACTGCTTATCATGTTCAGACACCTCCTTGTCTCTGTGGCTTCCAGCTGGGGGACTGTATCCTCCCCAAACATTGAACACAATTACGATGCAGATGCCTGCACATGAACCTCATTGAGATATGTTTGGGAGCGCTCAACAGGATTTTCACACTTCAACTGTAAGTCTTATCATTCATTCTCTAAGCGATGTTTTTACTGTGACAGTCATAAATAAGATGTGCAGCTACACTCTAATTTATCTCCTTGGGGCATATAACTGTTGAATAAGGTCTTAACCGCAGTATCTTACAGTCAAAATTTTTTGTACTTGATAATATATTGCTCTTGAAGGTGATACTTTATTAAAAGAGACATCATGATCTGATTTATTATGCTCCACTTAAAAGCCATGGAACTGTTTTAAGAGATGAATTTTACTCCATGATGGGAATTTTGCGCTGTCACTTTCAGTGTAAAATGGTTTTCACAACAATTTGTGGTGTTCTGATGAAAAGCGAGCACACACCCACAACTTGTGACATCATAATATTGTTTATTGGGCTGGGCCTGTGAGCCTCCTGTCAGAGAACGTACGACAACCCTCACAACAAACGTCATATTGCTATTTTTGTATTGTTTTTTTTTTTAGGCATATGGTTTATGCATTTGGGGGTTATCGAGTGTTTTTAACAAAATTCAAAGATGTGAAAATGTTTAAACCTAATATTTTTTTTCTATTTAATAAATCAAAAACCACATCAATTTCAATGTTAGTAAATTAACTTATTTGTTCCAAATGTCACAAAAAATATACTTTTTATTAACAGAAAAGGCAATCTTTAAAATCTAACATTTATTTTAACAGTCGTGTAAAAACAGAAAATTTTTGACAAAATACAATAAAGCACCTTTCTGATGAAAAGAACTGTTTGAACAGAAAACTATCACCTTCTAACCCCCCACCTCCCTCCCCAGAGGAGTTGGGTGTCACATTGTGAAACAGTAGGATTACTGTATTGTTAATATTCCTAAATTAATTGAATGTCATAGCTATAGCTGTAGACTGTCATTACTTGTGAAAGGAAATGATTAGACATTATTATTATTCATAACTCAAACATGATGACACATTTTGAAACATTTGAGCTAAATAGAATCTACTTGCTTAATTGTGCCTATTGTCCCTGACTGACTCTCTTCTGGGGTGCACCTCATTAAAAAACTCTGACAGTATTATTAACTCGATTCCCCTGTTGACAACCAAATTATCAAAGCATTGTTGAAACGTTCTTTGCTGTATTCAGTATGCATGGTGTCATTCATCGATTGAACATGACCTTGAATTAAGGGGCTTGTTATGTAAAGTCATCACTTTGGCCATTCGGGCCCTCGGTGTGTGTCACCTGGTGAACAGGTTCCAATTTGTCTTAATGGTTAGGGAGTTTCTGTGAGTCACATTTTCAACCCACAGACAGAGCGTCAGCACTTACCACAACAGAAGCGTTTAATGACAAATGTTCACACTGTTCAGTTTGCTTAACTATTACTGAAAATACTACAAACATTAAATATGAGATTTTGTTATTTCTATACTAGTACGTGAACAGCGAACATAATGACGTCAGCGACTTTTATCTAACTTTCATATCACTTGCCCAAATTTCCGGTTTTATTCCTTGGGAATTTCAAAACCATCAAGTCACTTTGTTTGTTTTCTGAAAGCTGTAATTACAGCATGATTACAGGCTGGTTGTGTTTACACTTGGATCACAAACAGAATAGTTAAGAGAGAAAAATCAGCTTTTTGCTCAGAAATACCATGGGCATACAATAATATATATAATAAAATAATAATCTTATGATATGAAAACACAACTGAACAAAAAAACAAACCAAAATGATTCTGTGTAAATTGTGATTACATTTCCCACTGGATAATTCATGCGGTTTCGCGGATTAAAACTCCATCAAAAAGTTCCTGTCTGCATGTATTACTATACTTCCTCTCCCTGAACTTGTGTCTTTTTCTTTTATGCAACAGTTACAAGGGAGGGTGACTGGAACAATGGACTCGGCCCAATTTTCTTCGCTGTCATCCTTGAGAGGAGAGCACGCAACAGGGGATTACATGCAAGCCCACTATAAGGAGTCATATCGTCTGGCCATTGATTGCCTGTTAAGCAAGGGCAGAGAAAGTTACGCAGAATTTCTCAAAGAAGAACGCATCGGAAATTTCCTGTCTGAGGAGGAGCTTGTCTTCATTACATCAAACGCCAAAGAGCTCCCACCTCAGAACCACGAGGAGGAAATCAGTAGCCCCACGGACAGCCAATCATCGTCCGGCACATATTGGCCCGTCCACTCGGATGTGGACGCTCCCGCTTTGGAATTGGGATGGCCTGAGATCATGCATGAAAAACTGCAGACCAATATAGATCTCCTCTATCATCCCCCAAGACCCAACAGTCCCACCATTAAAGAAGTGATTCTAAAAAACATCCGGGATGCAAGACAGGTAAAACAAGCTGCACTGTTGGACTATTTTGTATAATTCTGTTCAATGTGCCACGCTCATCCTGAGGCTCTGAGGGCAGCGCTATCCCCACACCTCCAGCATACAGTGACAGGGAGTGTCTGCTGACATGTTCATGGCCCAAATCCAGTTTGACAACTCTCATCAAGAGTATGGGAACATGCAGTTACTACTACTACATTAACTTCTCTGCACAATGACAACGACTCACAAATGGTCGCTAGTTTGTATTCTGTTGCACATAGCTACACCCATTTTTAACTCACAAAACCTTGCAGGAGTTCTTTTGTTTCTTCTTGATTACATTCATGAAGGTTTGTTTTATCAGGGGGAAACAATTGTTGGCATCCCAACAATTGCCATGTGGGATGAAACAGATGGAATGACTTAGGAATGGACATCATGTCCAAAGAAAATCCCTTCAGATGAAAGAAATAACTAAATAAATGTATTACAAATTTTCTCATGTGAAAATAAGCTGGTCTATCAAATTTGACACACTTACGACCATAATCGAATGCTTGGAAAATATTGCCAAGTATGTAAAACGAAACTTCAAAACCATACCAAAATCAAGCCATTTTCGCCACTCTCAGATGAAGCAGGCGTGTCTGCCAAATGCGCTGAAACCACGCTGCGCTCAACTGTCAATCATGTGCCCCTAATACGCCTGGAAAATGGATGCTACTTTGTCCAGCATCATTTTACACGTAACCACATGTTAGAACTGGAAAAATACACCAATTAAAGCCTTGTGTGGCTGCAATATCTCCCACCGAGAGTCGCTTTTCCGTGCTGCAACAACGAGGCGCTCTAAAGTAGCCATGCGAATACGAAGCCCACATCCACATGCTGGATAGAATGGCTTTCTGTCAACAGGGATTGAAATAATTGCACACACAACATTGTGGGGTGAGCGCAGAGGGCATGGTGATTTTAATCACTTCCTCCATGTGGCTTAAAACACTTTTGGTGCAGGGAACTCGTTAAATGAGTGATGTTTACGTGCCTTGTTAGTGGATACTATTTCTGTTGGCCATACCAGTAGCAATGGTGGATAAATGGTCTTGGATGTTGTCTTTGGTGTCTATACATGTCAAAATTTGTCTATATAAGGAGAGATAATCGCAGCTACAGGAAATAAATATATATTTGAAGGTCCATGAGAAGTCTATGTCCGCTATGCTCAGATATGTGTCAATATTTATTTATTCACTTTATCATTGCAGGTTATTGCCATTGTGATGGATATGTTTACTGATGTCGATATTTTGAAAGAAACTGTTGACGCCTCTACACGAGGAGTTCCTGTCTATGTGCTTTTGGATGATTTCCACTTGAAACATTTCCTTACAGCAGCTGCGAATCAAGATGTAAAACTTCAACACCTCAGAGTAAGCGATTCTGCAAACATACTTGCAATGTCATTTTCTCTCCTTGTCTTGGATAGTATGCCTTCCTTGATTTTAATTCAATCCTTGCTAAGTGCCAGAGCTGTTTGTGTGTGACCTTGTCATTTGCGCTGCTTAAATTCTTGGCCAGTGCTTTTGTCATTATCTTCATGTGCCCTCAAGGATGTCCCATTAAAACATACTCAGACACATATGCAGGCTTCTTTGATATGTTTTGAAAAAAAAAAGGCTTATTAGACATCATCAATACAACACTGAAAAGAGTAACAATAATTACAGCACATTACTAGAATAAAGTCCTAATTTTAAGAGAATGAAGTCAGAATGTGATGGGAGTGAAGTCATAATATGTTGAGAAAAAAGCATGACATTAGAGTTTGAAATTCTTAATTTTATGAGTATGTATATTTTACCCTCGGCATCACACAAAACAATTAAAATGTATGAGATTACACTTGTTATCTTGCAAAGAGAGTACTGTAGAGTCTATGCATACTAAGTGTGTTAACGCAGGCAGTCTCATAAAACCTGCATGGCGTACTACTTTGGTTTTTGTGTAACAATAATATAGACAGATATCACAAATAAAATTGTTATGGATGGGGACTGCCACGCGTTAATAGGTTATGGATTGCCTCCCAGTGCACTTTTGATGATTAGGTTGTTTTGTTTTTTCTTAACATACATCAGACCGCACTTGTAAATAAGAACTTGTTCTTAATTGTTTGCCTGGTTAAATAAAGGTTAAATAAAGTAAATACATAAAAAATAAAATTACTCACGCTAATTATCATGAATGTTCGACCTTGATCCTGAACACATTATTTCATGCACTTTTGTCAGACTTGAAACACTTCCATATGGTTGCCCCCTATGTTCCAGCCACATACAGACATGTCATTAGGGATTTGAGCACTATGAAAGGAAAAGAAATGAGAGAGAATGTCAGTCATTGGCCATATGGGACATGAAGGACATGAGACTATTTTCACAACCAACAAAATCCTTTCACTTATGCTGGTGGGCTTCAGATGGTCTGATTTCGAAACATCTTTCTCATCTAGGGACTGAACACTTTTTGTTGTAGCATCGTAAACACAAGAGATAGAAAAAGCAAAACATTTTTTTGGCCTCAAAATTCTTAACGAGCAAGGTTTCACAGAACATCAAGTAAAATGAAATACTTCCAAGGTTTGTTTTCTTCAAACTTATGTTTGGAATCCAATCACACTTGACACTCGATAAGCCATAAAATATCTTCAGCATTATGAAAACAGAGAGAATGTTCTTAGATAGGGATTTGTCTGTTTTGTGGTTGAAGTGAAGGAGCGAGTGTCATCAGTGGTACACTTTTGTATTTTTACATTTTACATTTGTACAATTCAACAGCGTTTTTCTTTGCTAATCAGTGACATTTCAAACTGAGTCTTTATCTTTTCTTTTCCCACAGAACATGAAAGTGCGCACCGTGAAAGGTGAAGATTATCTGAGCCGAACAGGGACTAAATTTCATGGCGCAATGGAGCAAAAGTTTATTTTGGTTGACTGTCATACGGTGATTTACGGCTCCTACAGGTGAATACAAATGCTTCATGTCACACTCTGATTTCTGCTTTGTGTTTGGAATTAAGCAATTTGATGGCTTTTAGTGCGAATAGCAAAAATAAAATTAGACGGAGAGTTAATAACAGTTTTTCCCATTTATGTTGCACTTAAGTGATTGTATAACATGTCTCACAGAATGCCTTCCACAAAGTTGAGCAGTGAATAGAAAACAAACAATGCTCAGGAACAGCAGGGTGTGTAGTGTTTGAACTCTACCTATACATAAAGTTTTAATAATGTAGTTGTGAGCAGGTCTTGCCATATTTTAAGTTAAACCATTCATTATTGCCATGCCCAGTTATGAACAAAATTAAATACATTTCTGTTATATAAAGGAGCACCATAGGTAATGTTATTAATTTTAATTAAATAGCATATTTACAGTAATTTTTACCAAGTCAATACAATGTAATGATTGATTGCAAACAAAATGGGGAAATAACTCTCACAGAACTGTAGTTTAACTGTTATTTATTTTTAAAACCTATTTTGTGTTTATTTTACTGAAGGTTTTCTCAATAACGCTTTACCCATTGTCTCACTGGTAATAACAATAACGATGATATTAGTGACAATCATAAGAATAAATATCATCCACAAGACTGAACCTGCAGCCTGAACTTTTGCTGCAAGATACTATTTCTCAACATTCATGGATGAATCATATTTTGTTTGTTTGCAGATTCACTTGGTCATGCGCAAAGCTCAATTTGAGCATGGTGCAGGTTATAACAGGCCATTTGGTGAAGACTTATGATGAGGAATTTAGAACACTGTACGCGAGGTCGACAGTGCCAGCTGAATTGTGCCAACCAGATCCTTCTCTCCCTTCTAATGGCTCCCACACACCGCTCGGCTGGCCAAAATATTCCCCTCATTCCTCGATCGATCGGCGCGACCAGTTAAGGCACACGTTGGACTCTGTCTACCGCAAGACATGTGAAAGGAACCTGTACACAAGAGACTGCAATGATAATCACTTTGCGCCTTTGATTGATCATGACATAGGTTTGCAGAACTACATGTCCAAATTTGAGTCTACAGCGTCAATAAACTACTTAAAAAGGCACAGCTATGCTGGGGAAAGACATGATGGATATGTCCCCCAGAATGTCAGAGCCAGAGCGAGCAACTGGAATATTTGCCGGGAGACAGGAATCGGGAAAAACAACTATCCGCTGGATAATAATTATTTAGTGCCGCAGATGTACAGGAGCCAAAAGCTTCGTCAGTCATACAACGGCAATGACAAACAAATCCTGTCCATGCAGCAAGACATGCCAACGCTGGAAAAAACATCAAAGTCGTTCATGCGTACATGGAGGATCGAGTCCTACCTTCAAAACCCTGACATGCCTTTTAATGAGCCGTCTGACTATTTGGACCAGTTTGAGCCGTCTAACAGCTTCATGCAGGGAAGGATGCGGTCTCTTGTTTATAGGCCCACCATACCGGAGCAATTGGAGTCTAACTCACAAATCAACAGCACGCCCTCTTTTGGTAGCCACTCATCTGCACTTCACAACCCTTTACGCTACTCCTCAATGCAGTGGAATCCACCAGTAGCATCTGAAAGCAACAGAATAAACAATGAAGATTTCATACTTAAGAGAAAAAGCCTGCAAATTATGGATGATTACAACAGTGGGAAGAACTCCTACCCATCTGCATACGCCAGCTTAGGTCGAGTCAAGCGTGGGCCGATCGCTACAAATCCAGACGTGCGCTCTGACAGTTGGCACAAAAGGCACAGCGTGGCTGATCCTAGATCCAACTCAACATACACACAGGACTCCTCAGGTGGCATGTATGGAGCTTTCACGAGGATGCAAATGGACAGAAGCTCCGCTGCAGTCAACGCAAAGCACAGTGGATATGGGTCAAATCTCAATGAGGATCAGCGATCTGTATCTCATTATGATGTCAAGAGCATGACCGACACAAAGAGCCCTTGCACTTCCATTTGGCGGGATCCTCCTTCCAGAAGTCTATCTGCCTCAACCCTGGGTGTAGACGACAGGGATTTGGCTACTAAATCCAGCAGATTGGGCTCGCAGCATTTCCTAAAGAAGAGCACCAAGAAAATAAAATCGTTTTTGAACATACCGGGAAGGAAGGACGATCAAGTCGAAAGTGTGGGAACGCCAAGCGTGACCTCAGATGATAGCACGGACACGATCAAAGCCGAGGATGAAATTTCGGTCAAACATCACTATAGCAACACATCTCTTGGGCATCAGCAGGACGAAGTGGCTGATGTGAAGTATTCCAGACCAAGATTCAAAACGGAGGATCATCAGCACACATCTCAGTTGTCTTCCTCTGAAACAACATCGCAAAGTAAGCTCGGCGTTGGCGACAAAAAGTCAATCCCAGACGTCGACATCCCGGGCTGGAGTAAAGACAGAAAACTTGACAATCGCCTTTATAGCAGATTTGAGCCTTTTTGTTCAATTCAGAAGAAACAATCTTCGTACTCCCCAAATAACTCTCTGGAGAAAACAAAAAACCCACCGAGTGATCACAACTTTGGCCGTCTTGGGAGAGGCCATCATGAAAATAAGCTTGAGAAATTCTTTCATCGAGTGGGCAACCTTATTCACAAGACTAAGTAGGGTAGGCGGCACTGTCTGGAAAAAGACAGATAAATTGGCATCTTGCAAAAGAGCAAGACGCACTTCTTATTCTGTTTTGACTATTTCCCAAGTACTCTTGGTTTCAAGCTTCTACAGGTTCAAAAGTACATTTTTCAATCGTTTCCAAACTTAGTGGACATGAACCACAACACAATGTTGATATAGTACTCTGCATTAATGAGTACACCTCACAAATGTATAAATTTAAAAAAAAAACTTGAATTGCCTTTCAGCATCACCATTTTTAAGAACAAATAAAAACTCACTGGGAAAAATGTATTGGATTAACACAGAACAAATTTCCCTTTGCTACCTAAACATAATGCCAAAGCCATCATATTATGATTTATAATTGCTTAAATTGAAGTAACTGTATCTTAACACACATGACATCATGACGCTTTGAGTTACTTAGTTTTATTTGTACAGTCGGTCTTTACCACTTTGTTTACATTGGATGTGTTTCCAGCCAACTGTTTACAGTTTTGTTGTGCACTTATTTTTGTACTATAAATTTATCCGCTGAAATGTATTTGATATGAAATGTAGCAGATACCTAAACATAAAACACACAAACTTGAATCATGGCTTTTAAGCAATCTTATGCAAATCAATCACTGCTGTATAGGCATTAAGTACGGGTTGTGTCAAAATGTCATAACCACTGCAATAAGGAAAGATTTATGAAAATACCAAAGCATTCAAGATGAAGCCAATGCAATAATGAAAAGCCGGTCACCATCTTCACGGTTGTATGAATTGTAGCTGTAGAAATAAATTTTTCCTTATATGTTTGTCTACTGCTTTGCATTAAAAAGAAAGAGAAAAATATATGTAAAGTTAATGCATACACGAGGAGTGGCTACTCTTGACTTTATTCTTTTGCTCAAGGAGACGTGTAGAAGACTCTCCATTTATGAAAAATTTATTAAAATACTCAAAACAAGCTTGGACATGAATAATGTTTTTCAAGTATATTGAAGATATTGAAGGCACATTGAAATGAGTCTTCTCTTTCACCTATTAATGATAAAGGAGTAAATGGGAGTCCATTCAATGATACTTTTAGTCAGTGGAGCTAAAGATCAAACCAATAACCTTCAGGCTGGGAAAACCACTCAATAACCTGGAGTGAATATTCACATTATATGTGTGTTGGCGTAAACCTGTTAGTGTTGGAACAATGGAAATATTTTATAAATTTGCAAGTGAAAATATATAAACCCTTTGTAGTTAGCTGGATTTCTGTAGAAATGTTTTTATTGACAGCGCTTCCTTCTTCTGTGGTGTTCCTTGTTCAATTTTTTTTTAGATATCAGTTTTGTCAACAGAGGTTTCTGCAATTCTAAGGCTTTTCTTTTAACCTCATTGAGCATTCTGCGCTGTACTTTTGCAGTTATCTAAAATGATGAAGACAGCCATTCATTGGGCGACTATAGCAACAGTGCGATTCCATTTCTAAGCAATCTTTCTTGCAAAGGACTGATGCATATCATGTCTTTTTGTGTACTTCCACCTTAGAATAAGTTTACAATTTTAACTGGAGGTACACTGAGACCATTTTTGTGCAAGGCAGGGTTGCCCAGCAATGCTTCCAGAAAATAGAAAACTCAAAACTGCTCTGTGTGTTGTTTTTTTTTTTTTTTTTCCAATATGGCAAACGCTATAGGTGATTTCTAATCGTTAAAAAGACACACCTGAAAGGCAATAGAAACTGCACTATATTTTTTTCACATTTTTGTTATCTGGCTCGGAAGTGTGTGGTCCTATGCGGGTAGCACAGATGAAAAATTGTGACTCCCTCCAGCATTTAAGTTTCCCTCTCTTGAACCTGAGCGAAATGAGTCACACAACAAACAGTATGCTGCATACAATTCTCCAACGAAATTAACCTACATAGACGAGAGATTGATGTTCTTCTGCAGATTTCTGAGCGAGAACAAGCATATTCAGGATTCCATCTGAGGGACACCTGTCATGCTTAGTAGTGTCATAGTCAATAATGTTCAAAAGCACTGATTTCCAAGCTTCAATACACAGAGGAGTTGTGTAAATTATATCATATCTAATGATAACGTATATGCCAGATGTCTGGCGATGATTGTTATCAAAATTGCAAGGCAGCCCTTTTTGCAAAATATGAGGTAAGGCAAATGCAATTCCATCATGATAAAGAGCCTAAAATGTCACTGTGAAGAGGAAACATGAAATGATGGCATTGCTTGAGACAGTTATTTTTTGTTTTTTTCTTTGTTTTGTATTTAGTTTTTTTATCCTAACCATATTCCGTGGTTAGAAAATGTATAACATGTGTTCATCATTTTAGAGACTCATGAAGATCACAGGCATATGCACTTGTCTTTGAATGTTGCTCCATATCGAACCGACTCAAGGTCAAAAAAAAAAAAAGAAAAAAAAGCCAAAACAGACACACACACACACATACACACATATCAAAAAATGCATATAGAAGGAATAGAAGAAGCAATGCATCGTCTCATATTCAGAGGCAACTCTGCTCCTCTCAAGCTTGCTCTCTGCTTATTATTTGAATGATTAAAACATACACGTAGATCTATATATTTGGTGCACTTGGGAGTATGTAGACTTGTCAGCAATAACTAGTCCTCAGATGGATAGCATAATGTCAGCAGTATGATTTAGAAACAGCTTCGCATTAAATGTTACATTACTTACCACGGATCGCCCTGAGGTTTGAAAACTGAAAAGAACAAAACCAAAACAAATTGCTCCCCAATCTCTTTGAGTTGATGAGGTGTCACTTGTGCAGGTAAAACAAAGCTCACTATTAAACCGTAATATTTACTTAAAAGAACAATCAATCAAAAACAAAAACAAAGAATCACAGTACGTAAGCATATTCAACAGTAATCTGCAATCTTTGCAATATGTGGTGTGCTCTCCTTGTTTCAAGCCAGCACATCTTTAACATGTTAATGAATCTTTATGACATAATACAAATAATAATAATAATAATAATAATAAATGGTCACAAAAGAAATGAATTATTATCATATTTCTTCAAGGGATATGCAGTCAGGTCAGGTAGGAGAGCCAGAGCATCCCTGTACTCCAACATTATTTATAATTGAACAGTATCTTACAGCATATTTTTTAAATGTAAAATACTATTAAATATTCACCCCACATGTAAATTAACAGGTAACACTTGACCGAAAATCTATATTCCACTTCTTTGTGAATCACATTGCATTAAAAATGAACCATAGGAATCGCAGGTGCACTGTTTTGGCGAGTACATGTCGGTCTAGACACAAAGACAGGAACACTAGATATTTATCATCAATCCCCAATACGGTACCTCAAAAACGGCCACCAGGGTCCACTTCTTTCCCCGGCTACTCATTTTCACCTGAAACAGACAGACCTACTGTGATTTACTATAATCCAAAATACAGTAATATACTGCTAAAATAAATTACAGTAGATTCATTGTAAAATAACAATAAATTACTGGCGTCCCTGTGGCAATAATTTAACAAAGAAATGCTTTACAGTGAATGTTTATGTTAAAATTGAAATGCTGTCTTCGATTTTGGCTTCAGAATTTTCTACCTGACTCCAGAGGAGTCAGTGCCTCGCCACTCACGAACCTCACCACATTCACTGTCACGTTGCATCACTGTGTATTTCCCCTGGTGTCAGTGAGTCAGTGATTAAGTCCGGTGGACACTGGCTTATCTGCTGCGTATTGCCGGGGTGCTTGTGGCCCCCAGGCACGAGAGTGAGAGAGAGAGAGAGAGAGAGAGAGAGAGAGAGAGAGAGAGAGAGAGAGAGAGAGAGAGAGAGAGAGAGAGAGAGAGAGAAGAGCACTATTCTCAGCTTGACTCTCACTTAGTGAGCTCAGCAGTACCTGTTGGCAGTCTGCACTGGCAGCATCCACACTGCGACTGTCAATATCCGATTAGACGGCGGACGCAACCCAAGCAACCAGAAGAAAAAGCAGGATTATCATACAGAAACACACTTATTATCATGTCAGGGGCCACCGGGGACTTAACGTGTGAGGGGTGTTTTTCTGCACATGGGGTCAACAGCACCGAGTCACACTCCACCGTGGATGATGATGAACTTGTACGCTACATCTGGACGGAGTATTTGCACCCCAAGCATTACGAGTGGGTTCTAATTGTGGCTTACATCTTTGTGTTCTTTGTGTCACTCATCGGCAACTCGCTTGGTGAGTTTTCTCTTTTCTTTCTCTTTTTGAATTTGCCCAATTTGATAGACTAATGTGTTTGCAAATGAATATTTTACTGAAGTAGACAGGTGCAAGGTTCAATTCTGATGTATGACATTGGAATGAGAACTCAAGACAAACTAAAAAAAAAAGCGTTGATTTCAAAAATGTGTATCCCAGAATGCAGCAGCACAAATTTGAATGCTTAGTTTTTGATCGCATTGATATGTATACATTATGCATGAACTGAATTTTTCACAATTGCATCTCATTAGCCTGTGTGAGTGTATCTATGCTGTGATTAGTGAGTGGTGAGTATAATACATGAACATTACCTATGAGTTTGAACAGTTTTTATTTCTAGTCCTTGCTGTCATCAAGGCTGATTTTTGCATCAATAAAGCACCCCTGTTAAGGTTGAGATGTCATTCATCAAGTGAGACCATACGGTAGGTTTTTCGAGTTAACCCCTTCATACATGACCACTTTGCTTTTAGCAGTTTGTCTCCTGGGCGGTCTCTCTCTCTCTGCATGACACATTATAAGATCTACAAGGGGTACAGAGGTGTCAGTTCATTAATTTCTTGGAGTGTTACAGTGTCACAATAGTTCTCAAGGGCTTTCTTTTCTATCCTTTCTCTTTTTCATTGCTGACTTAGTGCCACGTTTTCTTCTTTTATGAAACTCCAGAAGATATAATAGCCATGATTCCATACGATGAATGAGTCAGATAGATTACAAATCCACATACTGTACCGTTATATCACATTGACTGCATTCAGACTGCAAGTGTAACTGATTCCAATTAAATTCCTCCAAATCTGATTTTTAGAGCTGACTATCCACATTATTTTTAGCAAGGGTCCAAATAGAATCTGGTCCTGTTCAGACTTGGCCACAATAATGACCCATCTAACAACGATGATGTGTCATTTAGCACATGCAGTGTTCGACGTCACAAAATTGCAAAAGTGGCAACAATAAGAAAAAACATGAAGGTTTCTCACCGGAGTATTTTGGCAATATCAATGCCAAGTTGAGGCGGAGAAAATCTGAGACGTTCCCTCGTCTGTCCAGGCATTGATGTTTTCAATTTAATTAGTGTGCTTCATTTTTGATTGGTGCTCTCTGTTATGGTGCATTGGGTGGACTGACGTAACAGTCAGTCATAATGGATTAGTGTGTATGGAGCTGGTCAGACTGAGATGCATCCTGTTCAAATGCAATATGAAATTTCCTCCAGAATGTGGTTTTAATCCGTTTTTCAAGAAAATCTGCTTTGTGATTGTTCAGACTACACGAAAGAGACATCCAGTTTCCACTGGTTTGGGCTAAGAAGCAGACTTGGACTGAAAGTTTGAAAACGATCATTGATTTTCCAAATAACCTTTACCAATGAGCGTAATTATATTTGGAATAATTTGTGACAGAGTTCAAACTATCTGTAACATTTTTGACTAACCACTGGGACAATACTTTAATTCTCATTCTAAATGTCATCCAAACAGTCCAATGCTCAGTTCAATATGAACCAGTTAAAACAAATTGATGCACTACAGAAATAACATTTTCCAATGCGATAGCCTGTCTTGGACATTGCTCCAATTGGGCATTTTCTTTCTTTCAGTTTGTTTTGCAGTATGGAAAAATCGCCACATGCGTACTGTGACCAACTATTTCATAGTGAATCTTTCATTCGCTGATGTCTTGGTGACCATCATCTGCCTTCCTGCAAGTCTAGTAGTTGACATCACGGAGACATGGTTCTTTGGACAGACGCTTTGCAAAGTTGTGCCCTATCTGCAGGTAAGAGGCCAACTCATGAAGGCGGATGATCTCTAAAACTATACTCAAGATGCGTTGTTGGCATTTGTATACCCTGCCTTTGCCCGGTCAGCAAGAATTGGTTTCAGGTCACCAATGACCGTAATAACAATCAACAAGACTCAAAATTAATCTTAAATCTCAACACAACATTGTCTTAGTTTGAGATTATGAATTGTGGTTGACTTGTCCGATGTTCCCTGGCTTACTTTTTAGACTATCTCCGTCTCGGTGTCAGTCCTGACACTGAGCTGCATTGCGCAAGACCGCTGGTACGCCATCTGCCACCCACTGATGTTCAAAAGCACAGCCAAGAGAGCTTGCAAGAGCATTGTTATCATCTGGATGGTGTCATGCATCATCATGATACCTCAAGCCATCGTGATGGAGAGCAGCAGTCTGGTGCCAGCTCTCCAAAACAAAACTAGTTTGTTCACCGTGTGCGATGAACACTGGGAAGGTGCGTGACGGACCAATCTATCCATCTTTATGTTTTTTTGGGGTTATAGTTGACAGTGGAAGACATTACATCAATAAAAAAAAAAATAGGAGAATGCAATACACTCCACACTGAAACGTCAGCGTCAAATCCACATTTTAAATCAAGATTATAAAATTATAATCATAATTTAAATGCTTCAAGTCAGGTGCATGAACAAATACGGTGAACCACAACTCTGAAGGAATACTGTCCGAATCTTTTATCACGTGAAAGCAGCTCACTGATGTAGCAGGTGTCAAAGTACAAGTGAAATTTATTTATTTGAAGATTAATGAAGGTTTAAAATTGACCAGAACAGTTTCACAGACTCAGCTACATCAAGAGATATTGTTTAGATATTGATCTACCGCTATAGTGATTCATTACACTCTTGACACCCGAAAGATGAGAATCTGTTACTATGTGGGAGGAAGAAGTGTGAAGCCGGAGAGGAGAAGGGTGGGCCATCAAAATCAACAAAGGTGCTCCTAACAACTGTGAAATCTGTGAGCTGGTGACACAGCTGTTGTGTAGCGTCTTTTGTCACGACGTAGAAAATCCAATGACCCTGCGGGATATATTGCTATTTTTATAGCTCAAAGATGTAGAAATGTGTCAGTAGATGTTGCCAGATGAAGAAGCATTTATCTTTAAGAGTTTTAACAATTCACAAGTCCACAGCAAAAATGAAGTCTTCATTTTACACGATTTTGAAGCCTCATCTTATTTTATGCAGGGTTGTTTGTGTTTCCCGTTACAGGCACTTAACATACTGACAAGCTTACAAATAGTTAGGTCCACAAATTGATGTCACATTTGTTAAAAATTGTTTTTAAGTTGAAAATTCAATCTGGTTTTGATTTCTTTAATGTGCAACACATCAACTTGCCAATTTCTCAAAGTCAAGTGAGTGATATGCTTTTTGTCTCTTCTTCTTTCAGCTGAGATCTACCCCAAGGTGTATCACAGCTGTTTTTTCATTGTCACATACTTTGCACCATTGTGTCTCATGTTGCTGGCCTACATCCAGATCTGTCACAAGTTGTGGTGTCAACAGGTGATTGGATTTCGCCCCCAAATTGAGCTTCTGCCACACTTTTCTGAGCCATGTAATGTACTTTACGCTTATTGTATCTGTGTTTGACAGATTCCTGGCAGCACGTCAATGCTGCAGAGGAAGTGGAAGACCATGCAGTGCTCAGCGGCAGCTGCAGGCCCAGGAGAGTCCGTGCGGGTCAAGACTAGTACCGTCTGTGCTGAGATCAAACAGATCCGGGCACGGCGCAAAACGGCTCGTATGCTCATAGTGGTGCTCTTTGTGTTTGCCCTGTGCTACCTGCCAATCAGCGTACTCAATGTGATGAAAAGGTATCAGTCACTTCTGTTGAGAAATATATCAACACAAGCTCATCTTGGTGACTCAAAATAAGCAAAAATGTCTCATTCTTTTATTGCTATTGATATCTGCAGAGTCTTTGGGACCTTCAAGAACACGAGTGACCGAGAGACAGTGTATGCTTGGTTTACTTTCTCACACTGGCTCATATATGCCAATAGCGCACTCAATCCCATCATCTACAATTTCCTCAGTGGTGAGTTTGTTCACACGCCTCGTAGACTGCTTGAGCACTAGCTCCCTGCTGCCCTCTAGTGCAGTGTTTTCCAACCCTAATTGAACCAAAGCACCCTCTTTAGATAAAAAAAAAAATCACACCAACAAACCAAAAGCATGAGTCGTGAAATATTGATGATTTCATTTTACTTGTATTGCTTTAATATTAAATTAAATTAAAATGTATCCATGTTACCGATTGATTGATTTTAATTTCACATGTAGAGTCCAATTATCAAACATACCCAAGATGGTGGCAAGGAATAGGAATGATGGTCTCATTTTCAAATATGATTGGAAATTAATATTCAGTTTTTATGTCTTTAAACTGATTTTTCATGCTTAAATGCTTTGGCTTTTCTCATCACAGTTAATTTCAGTTTCAAGTGAATTTGCCATAAAGTCATCAAGAATAATTGATGGAACAAATAGTGTTTCAAAACATCATGTTTGATCATGTCTCATGGTCTTTCTCAGGGAAGTTCCGTGAGGAGTTCAAAGCAGCTTTTTCTTGCCATTGTCACGGGCAAGGCCAAGAGAGACCGAAGAGAATAAGCACCCGAATGAGCACCGACAGTCGAAAGTCGCTTTCCACTCACATTCACAACATGGACAATGTGTCACACATATCAGAACTAGTGTTGGCTCGTGAGTGAACGATTCGCTAAAAAAAACGAAGTTGTTTTCCAGTGAGCGAGAGTGAACGAATCACTCCCTAAAGTGATTGGTCCTTTTTTCAGTTCATATGACTTCAACCAGTAGGTGTTGGTAATGCGCATTGAAGCTGGTGCCACCTCGCCCAAAAACAAAACGAAGAAGAAAATGACGTAACTTCGCGTTCACGAACGAGTCGTGAATTGCATTTCCCGTTCCCCAACTGAACGGATTTGTGAGTGAACGAGTCAGTGATTTGCATTTTCAGTTCATCGCGAGAACAGATCAGTGAAGGAACGAATCCTGATTTTGCCGTTCGCGAACGAGTCAATGGGTGAACCGCCTTCCCGTGCATCAACGGATCAGTCAGTGAACGTGTTGCGTCTCCCTCCTGGCGTGAACTATGTAAGCCAGAATGTAAATTTACGATTTGCCAAGAAAAGAAAGAACCACTCACTGACACACCACTTCTTTGATGCACGTTTTCCCCAAGCTAACGGCTAACTTTATTGCATGAAGGGATGCGCCGTTATGCAAAAACGGGGAGAATATGCTTCTGTTTGGGTCATCTTGATTTTCTAACACTTATAGGAGTTTTTAAATAACGTGTATGCATATATACCCCCAAATATTGTTGTCCAATATATCTACTGCAATTTCACATGAGATTGCTGGTTTGAAATTAATTTTAATATTATTATCATTTTTAAATAAACATTTACGTTAAAACTTGTCTGGTGTTTTATTCCTTGTTTTTATATTCGCCAATTAAAACATAAAAATCAGACATTTGGTTAACTGCTTTATATGACAATATGTGTTTTACGTTGTTATATGAGTTGGTGTCCCCCAAAATAAACAAATGTCGGCATAACAGATTTTTTTTCCAACCTTTTATTCAAACACAAACACGTTCGGTATAATAACACCATCAACTAATAAATGAATGAATAAATAAGAAAGTGTAGCGAACGATTCAGTGAACAATTCTTTTGAACAAGTCTTTTGAGTGAACCGATTCTAAAGATTGTTCACTTAAAACTGGAATGCACATCACTAGTACAAAAAAATGCCGACTTCCAAGGGCTCCAAGGTCGGAATAGCCAACTGGTTAGTAGCATGGGCTCTCGCTCGGGAAGACCCTGGTTCGAGTTCAGGTGTCAGCATATCCCTAAATGTGCTTTTAGAATTGGAACCTTGCTTTGTATGCATATGCAAAGAAATGGAAGTTTTTATATGTAATTACATAAAGTGGCCCCGCCCACAAGTTGGCGGCGCAAACCAATGGATATATTGGAAACATATTGGAACGCGGCCCCGAGGACTAGAGCTTGACACCTGTGACCTTTGACCATGATATTTCCCTAATAAATTGGCCTGTGATTAGGTACACTTGAAAATGGCGGTGTACCTAATGGAGTGTCCGCGTGGTTCCCTCGTTAAGTGCAGCTGCGTGAAAAGTTTTAGCTCCTGCAGAACGTGAAAGGAGCTAAAACTTTTCACGCAGGTGCGCTTAACGAGGGTAACTTGGAAAACATATTGGAACGCGGCCCCGAGGACTAGAGTTTGACACATGTGACCTTTGACCATGGTATTTCCCTAATAAAGTGGCCTGTTATTAGGTACACTTGAAAATGGTGGTGTACCTAATGGAGTGTCCGTGTGATTCCCTCGTTAAGTGCAGCTGCGTGAAAAGTTTTAGCTCCTGCAGAACGTGAAAGGAGCTAAAACTTTTCACGCAGGTGCGCTTAACGAGGGTCACTTGGAAAACATATTGGAACGCGGCCCCGAGGACTAGAGCTTGACACCTGTGACCTTTCACCATGATATTTCCTTAATAAAGTGGCCTGTTATTAGGTACACTTGAAAATGGCGGTGTACCTAATGGAGTGTCCGTGTGATTACCTCGTTAAGTGCAGCTGCGTGAAAAGTTTTAGCTCCTGCAGAACGTGAAAGGAGCTAAAACTTTTCACGCAGGTGCGCTTAACGAGGGTCACTTGGAAAACATATTGGAACGCGGCCCGGAGGACTAGAGCTTGACACCTGTGACATTTGACCATGATACTATCCCTAATAAAGTGGCCTGTTATTAGGTACACCTGAAAATACCTAATAGAGTGTCCGAATGAGAAGTTAGCGGAGCAAATTAATGGATCATTAGCTCCGCTAAATTGGGGGTGGAGCCAGCCTATGTATTTACACAATTACTTGCATTTGTTTGCATATGCATACAAAGAGAGGTTCCAATTCTAAAAGCACAACTGGGTGTATGCTCACACCTGGGCTCGAACCAAGTTCTTTCCAAGCAAGAACGCATGTCACTAACCAGTCGGCTATTTCGACCTGGAAACTGTTCACTGTTTGCACTCTTTTGTACTAGTGATGTGCATCCCAGTTAAGTGATCTGAATCTTTAGAATCGGTTCAACTCAAAATATTTGTTCAAAATAATCGTTTACTGAATCGTTCGATACACTTTCTTATTTATTTATTTATTTATTGATTGATTGATTTTTTTACCTCGTGTAGTGTACCTATTGAAGTGTCCATGAGGTGTACCTAATCACAGGCCACTTCATTAGGGAAAAACCTTACGTGAAAGTGAAAGGTGCCACACCCGCCCTCATCCCCACCTCCTGATTGGCTGTTTGATCTGTGACGTCATTCGGACACTCCATTAGGTACACCGCTGGCTTACATAGTTCACGCCAGGAGGGAGACGCAACACGTTCACTGACTGATCCATTGATGCACGGGAAGGCAGTTCACCCATTGACTCGTTCGCGAACGGGAAAGTCAGGATTCGTTCCCTCACTGATCCGTTCTTGCGATGAACTGGAAATGCAAATCACTCACTCACTGACTCGTTCACTCACAGATCCGTTCTGTTGGGGAACGGGAAATGCAATTCACAACTCGTTCGTGAACGGGAACTTTTTCTTCTTCGTTTTGTTTTACGGCCAGGTGGTACCAGCTTCAATGCGTATTACCGACACCTACTGGTTGAAGTCATATGAATTGAAAAAAGTACTTTAGAAAGTGATTCGTTCACTCTCGCGCACTGAAAGAAATTCGTTATTTCGAAAACGAATCGTTCACTCACCAGCCAACACGATTGTGTACTTACCCAACGCGCGCGGAACAAAATACTGAACGGATAAGAATGACTTGAAGTTAAAGAGGGATACCCGCCGAGTTTGCCACGTTTCGCGAGTGGCTCCGTCGCTGCATTCCAACACCTCAGAATAGGTTCGACTCCCCACCCCTGTGAAATGCGCTCAGTGTGAGTGTACATTGCGCGCTTCTCTCAAAGGGGAAAAGAATAAGTCAGTTTAGCAAGTTTTTACTTTCTTTTTTGTTATTTACTAGTCTAGGCAGTTCTAAAACACCAGCTCGGATGCTTGATACATATTAGATGAGGTAAAAACAAAAATCCCGTCATTTACTTCATATGGTGTACCGGCACAAAAGTTTGCAGTGCTGAGGACATGTGGAGCCATAGAACGACGTTATTTCGAAGCACCGATGGCCGAGCGGTTGGGCACATTGACTGTGTTGGCTCGTGGGTGAACGATTCGTTCAAAGGAACGAATCTTTTCAGTGAACAAGAGTGAACAAATCACTTCCTAAAGTGATTGGTTCTTTTTTCAGTTCATATGACTTCAACCAGTAGATGTCGATAGTGCGTATTGAAGCTGGTGCAACCTCGCCGTAAAACAAAACGAAGAAAATGACTTCAACTGAATCTAAAGATTCAGTTCCCTTAAAAGAACTGGAATGCACATAACTAATCAGAACAAACAGTGTAAGATCATCAGCAGGTTTAGGGCTCTATTGGGGACAAATATTGCCCTCTATTTTATTACACACTCACTTTACGGATTATATAAAATGTGATAAAAAAAAAACTTTAAGTGATGAAAAACAGACAAGACACACCTGACGCATCTACCTCGATGAAATCAATTCATATTGGATTTCATTCGGTTTTTATTTTAAATCGATAGGGATCTTTCTTTGACATAATTCAAATGATAGTCCTTGAACCAAATTGCTGATTAGCAGCCCTTTGTGGATTAATGTGAGTTGCCTCAAACATCTTTGGTGGACTGCAATTTCAAATTATCATTGGAAATTTGCATTAGTATGGACGAATTATCTTTAAAGCCTTGGAATCTAATCTTGGATTCCAATTTGGAACCTTGCTTGCCGATTCTTTTGTTCGTTGAAAATAAAAAATAAAAAAGTTTGGACATACTTGCTTATGCTATGAATTAAGTCTAAGATTTGTTAAGGTGAATGTTTTATGATTTTTTCAATCTTTAGTTTGATATTCTTACACAGAGTGTTTAAAGGAATTTCTGTAGATTCTACATTCACAAGCTTGTTGACTTTGTTATTATGATGTCATCGTTGTTAATGGTACCAAAAAAGAGATGATTTCTACTGCTTTGCACTTTTTGTAAACTAGCTTATGCCGTTGTCTTACTTAGTGAACACTTGTCTTGCTTGCAATTAGGACTTGTTAAATGTCTGTACAGTTCTATGAAACCTTTTTTTTTTTTTTTTTTTTAATTTATTTAACCGCCACCCTCCCAAAAAATCTTATTTTATCTATGAAAAGATGACGATGGGCCTGGCAAGTGGTAAATTCATACAGAAGGTTGATGTTAGGTACAAAATAAATTATGGAAGGGAAAATTGCAAGGACTTGTTCATCTAGCATATTCCAAAGCACATTTCACTAAACATGTTTTTAAATCCACCGGGGCCTTTTTTTTTTTGGTATCCTAATTCAGCAGTGGATTAATCTTGCTATTTAAGCTCCTGCTTTTCTCAGTGGAGAAAAAGTTTCGGTTCAAATCATGACACTATAAAAACTTCCTCTCATGAAACAGTTTGAAGGATGTCATTTGTGATGCATGCAAGAAGTAAATGTTCTACAGCTCATGGAAGGAAATGTTCTCTATCAAACATGGCACGTTTTGGTGGCATCACTTTCTCTTCTAGCTCAGATAAATGCGGAATTAGACAATGCGGGTGGATTTTTTTTTTTTTTTTTTTTTTTACTGGTGGGAATGGGCTTCCATAGATATGAGATGGAACAGATATCTAGAAAAACTGATCTCAGATCAACCTAATGTTAGTCACATAATATTTTTCTCCTCTTTACAGGATGTATTCTAATGCACATGGTGTACGTATATGTAAAAATGTTGTTGCATCAAAATGTATGAATCCTTTGGTGAATGTTATTTATTTTTGAGTGGCTTAATAAATGCATTCCTTTTGATCTGACTGATACCTGACCCAGTTCTTCAGAACAACCATAAGTAATGCTTGACCGACAAGAGCATCCCTTTATATTTTTTTCTTTCTTTTTTTTGTCTTTCAGTCTTTCTTCTTTTTTTAAACCTGATTGATTGATAGAATTTTATTCATCCCACAGCGGGGAAATTTACCTGTCACAGCAGCGCATATGAGTGCAACAAGAATATGAGTGCAAGAATAAAACAAGTGCCAGAATTACAAAAAAGGGTAAATAACAGACAAGGACAAACACAAGTTCTGCTAGTAGAGACGAAACACAGTCCTTTTATCAGGTGGCATGCATGTTATAAAGTGTGCTCTTCAGCTGATTGGTCCTTTTATGATACAACAGATTTTCTGTGAAACAGGGGCATTTGAAATATTCCCTCTCGTATAGTCATGCTCTACGTGAGACCAAAATGAGACCTTGAATAAATGAATAGGTTAATAAGCCTTGGGGTGTTCATTTAATGTATGCTACTTACCCTATCATGGATTTGAGGGGGAAGGCCCGGAAGGGATTACTATATATTTTTCATTTATATTGTGCAAGGTGCAGGCTCTCTGTAAATGCATTTGTACTCAATGTGGGCGTGTATCTTAGGTTTCAGAAAAAAAGGCAGCAACAGCAGCTTAAAGCAGTGCTGTATTTGTCAGCCACCATGCAGAGAAAACATGTGCATGCTGCTGTCTTTCTTGGTGAGTCTCACTCATTCATCTTTATCATGGGAGCAGCTAAGCTTAAGATGATGTTGAAAAGTTGAAGAGTATGTGCTTGTAATAATTTGTAATAATTTTGGCAAGCCCAAAGTGATTCATATGCTCAGAAACTTAACTTGTTCAACGTAAATTTTGTTTGTCATTGGTATTTTCCCTCTGGGAACGATTGAAGCAAGATGTAAGATGTGAGCCTCTTGAGATGTGCCATAAGTCAATTATCTGGATTTTGTTTTAACATTTTTTAAATTTTTTTTATTCATGATAACATGCCAAAACTTACTTATTGTTAATAGTTGAGGGCTTTATCACTGTAACTGTATTTGTGCTTCTATGCTTTTATAAATCAATCTTAAAAAAAGTATTTAGAATGTGAGCATTTAAAATTTTACCTAGAGAGTTGAAAATGCCAAAAATGCACTCAAAGACAGTAACAGCTGGTTGCACAATAATATGAATATTAAACTGATTATTTTGTCAAAAAGCTGTCCATGTTCCAATACGCGCGTGCGCATCATCGTCACTCAGAGTTACTGGTTATGTGCCAGTGTATGAATACATTTGCCTGTGAGAATAACAATTTTTTTCTTTTGCATTTTAGGACTTCTCTTTCCTCATGTTTGCATCCTTGCCAGCATCACTACACACTCCGACTGTGCGACATGCATTTCACTTTTAAGTAAAAAGCAGGAAATGCTTTTCATCAGCCTGTGTGAGGGTAAATGTACGCTTTTCAATTGCTGCCTTTTCTCCGTAACCTCAGCACATCGGGCGCTTTCATTAAATTGCCTCTTAGCTTGAATGTCTTGGGCTATAGCCTAGAGCAAAGTCTGTATAACTCAATACTAGATAGACATTATGCTGTGACCTCAAGCCCTCCCTGTTGTGTATTCAAGAGCAGTGGGCACATAAGAACCTGTTGTACACACAAAGAAAAATGTTTTTCCATACATCTGCTCTACCTGTTTTTAAGGATGCCAAATAAAAGAGTCAGAGATGTGTAACCTGACAACCCAAGCTGTATTAGACAAATTTGCTGAGCTGCAAGGGTGTGTGTGCTCCTGGGAGGAAGACCTGCTGGCACAATGCAAGTCAAAGCCAGGTGCAGTATTCGCCACGGACAATATTGCTGTTTACCCAAGGCGATCACATGTGTGAATAAAGGCTTTTGTGGTACAAATTAGCTCCGGGAATAACAGGCTTTCATAGAATTAGATGGAACTAATTATTCTCATTGTTATTTGTACTGTAGCTCCACACAAGAGAAGCACACCGGCTGACTGGCAGTCAAGCAGTTTCAAAGAATTTGGTAATGTTTTTATGTTGTGTTTATGTGGCATTCACGTCTGATAAAGAAATGATGTGTTACATGTCTTTCTTTTTGTAGAGGATGCTGCTCGATCATGCACGCACCAAATAAGATTTTGCTTGAGTGACTCCATGTGCAACAAGCATTTGGCACCTGTCCTTCAGACTTGCATGGAGGCTCAGTGTGACCATGACAGCTGTGGCCAAGAAATGCGACGTTTCTACAATAGTGTGCCGTACGACTTAGCCGAGAGACTGGTTATGTGCGAGTGTAATCCGCCAGATGCAAGCTGCCTACAAATGAAAGCGGCAATACAAGGCAACACTTGTGGGGACCAACTTTGGATCTGTCAGGAGGCTGTGAGACGCTGTTTGGAGGAGCAGCATTGCAGGTATACAGATGCGAATACTTTTTGTTTTACCGCATCATAGATGCTTTTGTTTAAATGTACAACAAATAGTTAATGTCCACTCCTTTTGCTGTCACTTCATATGTGTTGTTGACTTTGTTTTTTTTTTTAGATATAGTTTCATTCATGTTTCATTATTTTGTATGAGGGAGGAAATAAATTGTGGTTGACCTTTACGGCTGTGGTGTCATTTTAAAATCCAAAGTGCACTTGCAAAATTCTACAATTGCATAACTGTGTGGTGAAAGGCGATTTGTTATGTTTATTCTATTTTGGTATGGTTTACAAATCTTGATTTTGAAGGTTGTGCATCCTTATGTTTGTCTTGCAGAGAATTGCTGACAAGTTTTCAAAACAAGTGCTGGACCCTCGAGGAGTCTTCTTGCAGTGAGGTTACTCTTCAAAGTGAATGTTTGCACCTCATGAATCCAGCGCTCATTCTTGGAGGAGAGTTGGACTGCAGAAAAGCCTTTGTGGCCACGCTGGGCACGACACTGCACCATCCATGCACATGTGAACAAGTACATGGTGCCGATCTCTACACATGCAGCATGATTCATGATGTGCTACACAACAGATCACACTTCAGTAAGTAAAAGATGCACCTATTGTATGTGCACTATCTTACAAGAGTACTTATATCTATTTTAAGACACCCACTGGATGAGGGATAATGGTCCCTTTATTCCTCCCCCAATCAGTGAATCTGATGAAGGTCAGAGCAGGCTATCTGGTAAATGCAAGCATTTAACACTCCACTTATGTACCTACTTTTTCATGTACTCTAAGTTTTTGTTCTGAATTTAATTGCTGCATGTCTTATGTGTCTCATCAGGTTATGTACTCTATAGCTGTGTAGCTACATTGCTGGTGGGAATTCTTGTGGTGACTGTGGCTGTTTTTCTTAAAAGACGGTGAGTCCATGAATTACCGGCAAGCAAATGGAACTCAAAACAATCAATTGGCTTACGTCCACAGTTCCAAATAATACCCCTCTATCAAATAATGTAAAGTGCATTCATTTGTTCCAAATTCAAATTATCGTCATCATAAAAACTTTATGAATCCTCAAGCGTTAAGAACCTTAACAGCTGTTTTCTGGGTTTGGTCATGTGATGTTTGAAAGCTGTGATTGGTTGTTACCTGAGCCCTCCGCACATTTAATAACATTTTCAGTTGACAGTATGTAGCAAAATGTGTTTTAAAGCTTTTCTGATTGTTTTTGCCATTTTTCCCAAGATTCCAACGCTCATAATTCAAAGCAATTCTCATGCATTCACTCACTATTTGTTTCGGCAAGGAAGCCAGGAACTAAGTCATGGAAGTGACAATATATAAAATGTTCTTATCTTTCAAGCTTGAAATAATGTAAAGTGTCACAAAATACAGTCTTGAAGAAGAGCGTTCGGCATTTTCTTTCTATTTCAAGCCTTCATAGCCTCTGTTTATGATGAGACAAAATTGGTACAATTGTCTGATCTCATTTCTTTCATCTAGCCATTCTATCTCAAGTAAGTATGTTTGACTGGGAGTGGCATAGATGAGTGTCAAGCTTCTCTTTTTTCAGTAATTGTCCATCATATGCAAAAGTGCTGATTAATGTAAAATGTGCTGCGTTCACGTTCACATCAAAGGAAAAAAAATGGACCAATGATGGCTGATAGCAAAAAACTCTTAAATTAGGACAATCATATATCAAGACACCACTGAACATGTCCCTAATAGATGCCGTGTCATTTATGCAGGTGATTTAATAAATGCCACTGAGAAAGTACGATTTTAATTGACCTTGCTTTTTGTCATAGGGTGGTGAGAAGAAACGAGACGCCAGACAAAAGCAGATTCCAGCCTCTTCAAAAAATTAATGCCGATATTACTACACAAGGTTTTCCATAAACATTAAATCAGTAAATTTTCTGAACACCTATCAGAGGATTTTTTTCCTCATCTCTTTGTCTCCATTCTCCTGCTGTGTGAAAGATGTAAGCTTACATTAAAAAGTAAAATGTAAAAAAAAAAAACAGTTACCTTGAATTTATCAGGTGTGTTCAAGGTTTCTCCAACAACATCAAAAAGTGCTCAGTGCTTTTTCAAACCCAACCAAATGTGACTTATGACAGTGATGTGGATGCAAGTGAGGCGAAACAGACCTTCTGATTTGATCAAACATTTCTCTACACTGCTCTGACTGCATGATGGGATGCAGCTGCAGTGCTGGAAACTCAGATCTCCGATATCCATTCATTATTTTACTTATCCTATTCAAGGTCAAAGGGAAACTGAAGTCTATCCCAGCTGCGTTAGGGTGAGAGGTGCAGTACACTCTGGACTGATCATTCATCTGTCACTCCCAACACTGGCACATAGAGACAACCATTCACGCCTCCAGGCAATTTAGACCTAAACATAATATTCTTTTGGACTGTGGTAGGAAACCAGAGTGCCCAGAAAGAACCCACACAAGCATGGGGAGAACATGCTAAGTCCACACTGAGAGGTGATGTGAGGCGGACGTGCTAACCACTGGTCTTTAAAAGTCCACAAGCGACCCCGTGCAGAACTATGCTATACATAGAAAGGCCTTGTGGTTTTGGAAAGAGAACACTCCTGCTAAGAGTGCAAGAAGTAAGAAAAATATAGAGGTGGGATCGTAATATTATTCTGTTTGATTTGTTCATTATATAGAAGTTTCGTATTGATTATTATTTCCAGTCGTAGATGTTTGGCCAATCCCCTCCCATCAATTTTCCACAAAGCGGCTGTTCTTTTTCTAGAAAATTTTGATTGGTGCCCTCTTGACAGGTTACTAACGTAATGGTTTATCTCATACAGTTTTTTTGAAGGCATTCTTTGTTTTTGAATTGATCCATGCATTGCTCAACCTGCTCGCCCCTTTGTCATGTTTTTGTATTGTCAGTGTGAATTGCCTGAAGTGCCTTCAGACACATTGCGTGCTCCTTGCTTGCTATTTGGTATTTAAGGACATGTCAAGCGAGACCAAGCTGTTGTCCTTCAACTCAGTTTGATTCGAAAATTGTCCACAGTCTAGACCACAGAGTGAATTTTTCACACTGAGCATGAGCCTGCTTGGCTTTCAGAGATGAATGCTCAGGGGTTATCTCCGTACAGATGATACATGTTTTTGTTTCAAATGGTTTTGCTTTCATTTCAAAGGAAATTTGAAATCAAATTAATTCTCTTTTAATTACATTATGATCATCTGGCTTTCAACCATGGTAGAAACAAAAGGCATGTAAATGGTAAAACATCCAAAACTACTATATCCCCATCAGTGCATGTACAAATAACTTGGATTACTGATCAGAATTGCTTTACAAACTTTTCTTAATCACAATAATCTTTATCAGATTTTCAGACACTTTGCTAAATTTCCATTTAATGGTCGAATCCATAAGATGTAAATAGACGCACATACATATTCCAAGATTGAGACATTTATTTAATCTGTTTTGTTGTATTGGTTGCAAGGTAGCCTTTTTTCTGTTCCTAGTAGAAAAATGTCCATGGAGTCACCAAAGCATTATAACATAAACTGTAGCTACAAATGATACATTATTATTATACAAGGACACAACTATGTAAAAATAATTTGATTCTGACCTTCTGCTGGGATTATTCGTGATATGAATGTAATTGAGATGTAAACTATGAAGACAACTGCGACCTCGAAAAAGGCCACCATATGTACACCTCCTTCAACAGATGATTTTAGTATGCAAACCAGAATGATCTTGAGGATGGCTCTCAATGGCCAAAGAAAGTGAGTTGCTATTAATAGAATAAGGTCATTTAAATAAGAATACTTTAAATATCAAACACAGTGTGACCTAGTTGCAGTACAAGCTTGACAAATTAAATTCCCTACACAGAGAATGTAGTGCCAGTCATAGTGAAAAAGCACTTACCACCAAATCAAGTGAAATTTATTTGAAAGAAACACATTCACAGCTTCCTACTTCTTGCCTGAGCAACTTTGGAGTTTGTTTTGCGATGTAGAGCTGTGCAGATGAAATCACCTGCTTCCAGGATTTTGGCCAGATTTACCCCCTTAAAAAAAAAGAGAACTAAAATTTAAATGTTTATACATATAGGGCATCGTAATCCATTATTTATTTGCTGGATTAATTATGTGGCCTGTATGGAATGAATGGTTGATTAATTGTAAAACAAAATGGAGTCCACTGCTGAAACCACTGGTCATTGCCATGGGAAATTATCCAATTTAATTTAATTAGTTTGAAAAGTATTATTTAGTCCTGACAAATATTGTCAATAATTCTGCCTTTGCCAGACATGTATAGTGACGGTATAACAATTTAATGCCCTTCCACTAAATGGCAGAATTAAGGTACAGTTAACTTGTTCTCCCAAACAGGTCTGGATTTAGCTTTGAGTAAGCCAATTTGCTGTTTCCTACTTGTAGTGAAAAGGTTCGACCAGCAGGGGTAGAGATTGTTAAATAAATAGTTCATGGGTCAGGGCACTCAATGGTGTGGGCGCATGAACTTGTGCAAAACCACTGATGTTATAAAATAAACCCTGACACAAAAGTATGTTTGCAGAACCGTATATTTATGTAAATGGACCCTGGGAGATTGTATGAGTTGGGCTGCTGCGCTGGGATTGCGGACACATACAGTAAATTATAGCGGGTCTGTTGGAGTGTGCGTACTCACGGTGTGGATGCCCATGCCGTGGAGCATGTAGAGAACATCCTCTGTTGACACATTGCCAGATGAACCCTGAGCGTACGGGCAACCACCCAGACCGGCCACTGCTGAGTCCACCACGCTCACTCCCATCTGAAAAGCCAAAGTACAGTATAATAGAAGTCATTTTTTTTTCCTTCAGTGCACACCCCATTAAATCTACTTACTCTACAGATTGCATCTTTTACACATCGATAAGGTATGATAAGTAATCTTTTCAAGGTGTCATACTGTCAAGAATAGAAAGAAGATACTGTGATGGTGTAATCAAGGCATTGCACGGTATCCAACTTCAATTTCTGAAGATGTGTTTGCAATTTTGTCAAAGTAAATAATGGAAATCTAATATCAATAATGGGGAAAATAATGTTAAGTTTAAGTGGACCGTCACCAAACAAATCATGATTGTCATTGGAAATTCTGTCATTCCCATTCCTACTCAGGTAAAATCCCTGAACAAAGATGCTTTTTCCCCCAGTTAGATGGTTCAATATGCATATGGGTCCTCACTAAGGCTGTTGTGGTGCTTGACAGCTGTTAAGGAGGACTGCGGCATCGCTAATAAGCGGGCACAGAAAGTCTTTCAGTATGGCTTAGTCATCCTCTTTGTCTTCGTCTGACACTGGTGCCACATGGTAATAGCCTTGTGCACATTCTCAATTTGGAGTGCAACATTTCATATGGTTCTGATTCAGCTGGTTACTCATGTTTTCACAGCACTACTCTGTCCTTTCCGCGCTACATCGAGGAGACATTTTTGCCTGGGTTAAGAGGGTGTCCACTTACGCTGTTCCGACAACACAGGAGTTATAATATTACTACACAAATGTGCCGTTGTTGCGCACTATAATCATTACTGTCATGCATTATTTCCCTGATCCCTTCAGGATGAATGTGCTTGATTTAGAGTAGTCGTAACACACGCACATTAACAAGTACTGTATATATGCTGTACAGGATATAGTGCTGGAGGAAGTATACTGGGTGGACTATACATGCACAAGATAGATACACCTGCACAAGTGAAGGAGATCCAATACAAGATATGTTTCAGAAAAAGTTGTTCATGCATCTTTGGTGATGTTAGCTTCTTTTTTGATTCGCTTTTCCACATTAGGGTCATGTGTAACTTGCGACTATGGTAGGTGACAGCTTTAAGAAAAAACATTCACATGCACATTCACACCACTGGCAATTCAATGGATCTGAGAAGCACGTTCATTGTATGTTTTGTGTCCTAAGACACACGGAGAAAAGCTGCAAATTCAAAAGAGATGTTCTAATGGAGATTTGGGCAACAGACATGCTCACTCCTATCCAATGTGTCATTCTTGGTTTTCTGTTTTGCCTTACTGATTCAATTCATCATCATCATCATTGTTTTTGTTTTATTATCGCCAACCACTCCAAATGTCTGGCCTCCATATGATGATTTAACAATGTGTTTTTTAGTTGCTGAGGGGCAAGTAACAAACATCTTTATCACCAAATTGCAAATGTTGACGCTGCAGGAAGAATGAATTGGCTTGATGTGTCACGAAAAACTTCTAACACTTTGTTTCCAATAAAAAAAGAAAAATGATGAAGCCCCAAAAGTTTTCAGGATATTTTCCACATGTCCAAGGCATTATCGGGAGAATATTAAAAATGTTTTCCAGCTTCCGCAGCAGAGCCAGATGTCAGGGGGGTCCCACAGGGAGACAACATTAACACACTGATACTTTCAGTGGCACTGGGTCATGAAGGACTTTCACCCTGTGGAGAAGGATCAAGCAAGCAAAATTAAAAGACAAGAACGTACTTCTTTCAGGGGCTGTCTAAACTCGCCGTAATTGCTGTTTGTGTTGGCAAGGCGAGAGGTAGAGGTGGGGTGGAAGGTGGAGGGCTGGGGGTGGGGGTCTCAACTTTGGTGTGTTCAGTGCATGACATTTCCAGACCTTGGTTAAAGCCAGAGCAGGATATTGTACTCGGCAGATTTTTCGTGTTGTATAAACACAGAGTTGTAATCTACCATGCCAATCCTCTCACTTGCAGCTGCAGACCGTGCAGGGCTGGGGGTCTTTGGCGTACGGTTTCCGAGAGGAACAAACCAGAGCCTTCAGTGGCGTGCCTTGTTCATTTGGACCCTAATCGTGCGAGAACGGGCGGTCAGCAACTCAGGCTTGCCAGTGCTCCGTTAGATTCATAGTACCCACGCAGAAACCAGATGTGCACTCGGCATTAGAAAGCCATATTCAGTGAGCTGTGGTTGTATGAAAACAATACATTCCTGTGTAAAGGCACGGCGTATTCCGAAACGGGCATGGTTTTTCGGATACGCTTGTTGACATTCTACACTCACACTTGACGAGGCTGAAGACGGACAAGCTCCCATTTTGGTTTTACACGTGCGTCAGAGAGACAGGAAGAGAGAGAGAGCGTATTCACGGGATGATATGAAGCAGTGATGCTTTACCCACAGCTACATAAACCGGTAGGCTGAAAGAAGCTGTCACGTAGCTGCGGCTGAAACATATATCAACCTTCTCCTGGAAAATGTAAATAATCTTACATTGACAAAGCAAAACCCAGATACTGGCAGAACAAAACAAACTTTTACAGACTAAATAAATCATCTTTCCACCTAGTGATTTATTTGAAAATGAGAAATTATGAACTGTATCATCAGTTTTCTTTGACACAGCTTGCCTGAATTTCACGAATAAGCACACCTCAGTCACAGTCAAATCAAATCCTGGAACATGTTCCTGCTAGAAAATACAATAAAATGAGATGACGCATTACACTTTATTCCATGATACTGTTGATTTTAAGGAAAATAGGACATAATTTTAAACTAATTATAATGTTTTAAGAGACCTTTTGGAATGCCTATCCATCACACAAGAATAAAGACAAGTTAAACATTCCACAATGAAATCAAACTAAAGTACTGTCGAACAGGAAGGTGCTTGCTGGAATTAACAAAGGCTCAACCAGAAGAGACCTTGAGACAAATTATGAGACAAGCTATGATGTTTATCTGACTACGTAAATCCGGCTTTTTTTTTTTTACAACACATTACTTAATTACTTAATTAGATTACATAATAAGAACAAAATACTGTCAAAATCTGATAACGATTTGTGCAAATGTTCCCTGCCTGTGTAGCAGACCTCGATAAGACAATAGAACCTCAAACTGACAAACTATGACCAAAGAGAGATGATGTCGACTTGGTTTTCAATACACTGGCAATATTATCTGAAAATCTTTTTTTTTTCTTTTGTTGAAGTTTATTTTATTTAATTTTTGGGGATGCATAGTGCCGCCTACGTTGCATAACACAAACTTAAGCAAACAATGTCTTGCGTTGTCACTTGCTAAGCGTGCCTAACTTAAATAAAAGCCATAATCTCTTTAATGTTTCAAAGTCGTAGTAACCGCTTGTGTTCAAATTCTAACAGTATGGTAATGGAATTTGAATTACGTTGCTATATTGACAATGATTATTAGGTTGGTCATAATGTCGACTGTAACACTGTTATACAATAAAGCATGACTATTAAGGTTCACAATACACTGATAATGCCTATTAAGAATTACTTTACTTGCCAAGGCTGTGAAATCTAAGTACATACGTTGTCATTGTGTGAACTGCCAGGAGTGCGGCAGGAACAAAGCTACCTACCCCCACCACCCCCTCAGCCGGTACTTTTGAGGAAAAAAAAAAGAAAGAAACAGGTACAAAGGCTAAGGAATGTCTTTATCAAGACAAAAGCCGTGACTCAGGGCTGACAGCACTGGAGAAATTCATTTCTGTCCCAGTTGGTGGTGTGGACCTCTGGCACACACTAATGAAAAGGTTTATGATAAAATCTTTCATTTCCATCTTGTTTATGGGTGAGCAAATGGATGACTAAATAGCCCCGGCTGCTATTATTTTCAGAGAACATGGGGATGCTGAGATGAAACGTTTTAAATATGATCCAAGATGTTTACTTACCTCCGTGATTTTTTTTTTTAACCACCGTGGTACTTGAGTTCAAAAGTACAAGTCGTGGTTAGTTTGATGGACATCGAAAAGAGACAGCCATGTTTAATGAGTAGGATCTTATTTAAAGCTACTTTAACCGAGTTAAGATGATGTGGAAATAGTATGGGAATTTGTGTATGTTTGTATGAAACTACGATAAATCACTACTCCTCACTGTAACCAGTGAAATAAATTGACAAAAACGCTTGTTCCTGCAGCTGCACCACCGTTCATCACATGTGCAGCAGAGAACGGATCAAAGGATCATCTTCCATCTGCATCTAAACTCAGCATTGTAGGGAGAACCATAGATGAATCCCCTCCACCCCCACCTCCAAATCCCTCAGGGCTCTTCTATCCACCTAGCTCTCAGTCGCTTTGTACAACAGACAGTGAATATGTGAGCCTTTGTAACAACCACCCCGTTCTTACATCTGCTGGCCCCCCCAAGACTCCGCAGCCCACCCCACTGAGCTGTGTTCTGTGTGATGACAATGTGGCTCAGAGGACTTATATAGCCACATCTGCATTACCTTTGGATTTATGTCAGTTGTTTAAAATCCTGCCAGACACTTAAACAGTCTCTTGTTAGCTGTTAGGCTATACAATATATGACTTCCATAGTGCAAGGTATTTCTATTCTTCCATGGAAGTCTTTTTTGTTCATTGTACTTTCGGGATTCCATTTAAGCGATGCTTAGTGGGGACGTTTAGATCGCATTTCTTAATTCCCCTGTTGGCTGTTGACTGACGGTTCCTGGGTTTCTGTGTGCTATTGTGACCCACACATAGATCTTAAACAGAGGATGCATTCATGTCATAAACAGCTACAATGTCATGGATCCCCAGGGAATTTGGATTGCAGTCTTTATACATAGCATATTACCTCACATAGTGGTGACCGCTCCATTTGACACGGTAGCTAATTTAGTCACAGACTGCGTTGTCCACTTGACCAAACAAACGCTTCAACTTAAATAGACGCCTCCTTTTGTGCCCCCCAAGAAAAAAATTACAGGTGTTACCACTATGTAGCTGTAATTACATTTTCTATAGCAATGTTTCTGCGAGGCGGCTGAGTTTGGTTTGGTATGTTACACCATAATTTGGTTAACACCGCGGATAGCAGCGTGAGGTCCAAAAATAGTGAACAAAAAATAAATAGTAATACAAAAGTCGTCTTGGCACTGTTACTGACTGTGTGTAGCTGAGCTTTTCCCTGTTCTTTAGAGTACTAAAGTAGGATAGGAAACAGGACATGTTGATTTGAAAAAAATGGGGCTTTGTTCTTTTGACAGATTGACCCACATGAATGTGAGTCTCATAAAAATACACAATATCATCCAATAGTCACGAAATGTGAGGATCCATTTTGCCTTATTATTAGTTGTCACATCGGTGATTTGTGAGGGCCGAGCAAATGTATTGAATTTAAAAGCCTCTTGAATGTAATAACATTTCATATTTTTTAGCAATTAGTACAAGAAGAAATAATAAATGCAAATTGTTTTCAACATTGTCCCAATCCAGCATTTCAGAGCCAATAAAAATATTTGAATTGAACATCTGAATTGGGCATCATGCCTTGCAGCTGCTGTGAGTTTTTACCTGAAGTGCCGTGAGGATGTTTGGCAAAGCTTGGCCGTACGTGTCATGGCAGTGAACTGCAAGAGCACCGGCCGGAACCTCCTTCATCACACACTGCAGCATCTTACGCATAGAACCTGGAGTGCCCACGCCGATGGTGTCCCCCAGGGAAACCTCATAGCATCCCATCTCATACAACCTCTTGGCTACCTTAGGAGATAAGGAGTATGATCAAGGGAAGAAAGTCAGGATAGAGACCATTGACCCATGAGATCTATATAATTAACCAGACTAACCTCAGCAACTTTGGATGGATCAATGTCTCCTTCGTATGGGCATCCAAGGGCACAAGAAACATACCTGCAATAGTACAATATATAATATCATATAGTGCATAAAAGCAGATAAAAAAAAATGATTGCCTTGTTTTGTGTGTCAACCATGAGTGACAAATACAAACCCGCGGACTGGAATCATTCGCTCTTTGGCTCCCTTGACGACCTCGTCAAACCTCTGCATGCTTTCATCAATAGAGCAATTTATGTTTTTCTTGCTGAAGGCCTCAGATGCTGAACCAAACACCGCCACTTCAGCAGCCCCGGCCGCAACCTTGTGTAAGAAAATAAAAGCCTTGTAAAAGACTGTTTGTTACACTTCATCGACAACAAGCACATGGAACAAAAAAAAAGTTAACCTTTGACCACAATTCTTCAAACATTCATTTGACTTACAGCGTCTTGAAAACCTTGCATGTTAGGTGTCAATACCGGGTACTGAACATGAGGTGCTCTCTGGATTCCTGCGAGAACCTCAGTGTGGTCGGCCATCTGAACAAAAAAGAGGAAAGGACATGAGGTACAAAAATAAACGTTTCACGTCAACAGAGCTTGTTCCTGAAAATACATTATTCTCACTCAAGCCTTTCACAACCCGGCACAGACCATTAGGCTGAAAGTTGCTTGATGTCATATTTCACATGAACAAAACATATTTGAGTGTTCTTAGAAATAGAAAAGCAATTTATGACCGGAAGGGTAGCCTTTCTGAATGTAAAAAAAATCATATGAGAGAGAGCTTCATAAATCACTTGACACTGTTCAGCTGCGCACCAAGTGGAGTTATTACCTGTGGTACCCATTTTGAGGAGACAAAGCTGGTGGCCTCGATCACACGCAGGCCCGATCCCGAGAGCATGTCTATCAGCTTGATTTTCACGCCCGTCGGAACAATTACCTGGGGGACAATAAAACCCAAAAATGCTTTTTCTGGATCTGATTCCGTTCATGCTGGGAGGTACAACATAACAGACAACGTGCAACATAGCTCTGCAAACATGAGACGTCTCTCATCTCTTAAGTAGACGCTGTGGTAAAATCTGTAAAAGCTCTAGCATGCAACAGGGATTGATTCAATGGTGACATACTAAGAAGAGTGAACGAAGCGAGAAGCTCTATCATTCTTGAATTTCAAAGAAAATGTAAAACATATGCTCTGTTAATTATGGCGCACCAACCATATGTTGTGCATGTTTTATTTATGGGAGAGAGAGTAAAAATCAGGAAAATTTTCGTTTTTCAAATTAAGCAAAGGGCACACACATCACCATAAATTGTGTATACCTTTTCAATTTGGAGTCCATCTCTCGGCCCAACTTCAACTATTTTCACACTCTCCGGATACTCTGAGGCAGTCTGGAGAAGAAAGAAGAGACATGCCAGAAGACACCCAATAGTTGAAGCCATAATCATGTCAAGGATTAGCATGGGAACCAACGAGATGTTTCATGGAGAAAACATTCAGAAAGATAGGTTAGATACATTTCCCCCGCAAGAACCACAGGGGAAATTCTAAGGATCATGGTATTCCTCTGTTTGGAACCCAAAACTGCAATCATCTTGGTCGTGAAGACATAAATGTGCAGTTTGTGTCAGCCTCTTGCAACTGCTTTTTTTTTTAACTGCCCACATTTATTTCCTGTAAGACTCCTATGGCATGAGTCTTCACACAAGAGTCTTTCTGTAGTGTATAACTAGGATTATGAATTTAGTATTAAATTAGCAACTAAATATATCTTGACAGTTGCTGTCGGAATAGAAGCGGTAAACAGATCTTAAACACATTGAAGGAGTCGTGCTTTAAAAATCGGTATGTAAACACAAGTATTAGGCTTGATAGGGTCATGAAATATGATTCATTCAAATAAAATGAATCCACTGTGACTGAATGTGCAGAGGCTCACTACAAATGACTTTAAAATGTAAGTGTTTCATTTGTATGCCAACTGGTTAGTCAACAACTAATTCAGAATGTCATGTAGCTTCATTTTCAGGTTAGACTCACTGGTTTCGTTTTTAAAGGTTTAAAGTTTAAATTGCGGTTATTAATATTCAAGCCTTCCATAAGCTGCTGACATGTTGCTTTACTTAATTGCTAGCAATCAAGTGGCCAGGTTAGGGTGATCACTTGTAGTCTAATCATCCAGAGCCCATGGGTTAATAATTTGCCAATTTTTTCTCTGTGCTCAAGTCTCGGCTTCGGTGTACTCTTCGTTCAATACATCAGCAAAGAAACAGTGTATCATTTCTTTCTATAAAGAAAAAGGACTAGAGATTAAGAAAAATGAAAATATTCAAAACAAATATTTTGCAATCATAGCACATGAGGACTGTCTCAAACGTGGCGAGCAGCAAGAGCGCTTCAATCCTGATGAGGTCATGTGGTTTAGCATGTGAGGCAGACGAGAAGGACACCCACCTTTGCCTCCTCCAGCAGCAAGCGTCTCAGCCATGGATAGTCCTGGATGAGTTGTTCGTAGCTCAGGCAATGCTTCACCGTCGTGGGTAGGTTTCCCATTCGGAGGCACGCTGTTTGTGCTTCCTAACTTCCCAAGATGAGGCAGCCCAACCCCCAGTTGTTCGGAATCTAATAAAGCTAATGGATCAAGATCAATATTCTCGGATGATGTAAGGCCTTACTTGCCAAGACGGAATTAGAGGACTGCCTGTGACTGGGTAGGATGATTCAGCAGTTGCCATGGCAGCCACCTCTCCGCTGGGAAGGGATCAAAACAGAGATGTGTTAGGAGGTTGGAGCAGAGCCTTTTCTTTATGGATGCTGCAATGTAAACTACAAATCGGAAAGTTTACATTGCTGTGTGAATTGTGGACATGCCTACCAATGAACGCATTATTATTCTGAATTCTCATAAAATGGAATACAGTACTTGGCTGCATCCAGCAGAGGCACTGTGGATTTTGTCTCAGTTATTTTGTGGCCCAAAGAAGAACATGACTTCAACTATAAGGCCTAAGCAGACCTATATTATGCCACTTGTATGCACACAAATCATCCCCAAGTTCTTTATTACCCGTTTTGGTTTTGATTGCGCTCATGGTAATGGAAACGTTTAATTCACTGTGTGTTTTACCAGGACAGCCAACTTAACTTTGGAGATGGAATAACAAGATTAGGCGTACATTTGCCTCAATGTTCCTGGTGAAAATGTTAGGCTTCACGGAAACATTTTGCTTTGATTGATCCCCCGTGACCTAAACAGTTGAGCGGTTTCCATTGCCAGACGTGCCACCACTGCCAATGTCAACTGCATGGTGTAATAAAATCCCTCGTTAAGCCAGGTCAATATTTAACAGAGAAAGAGCCATTCTTCTGAAGCCAGATGTTAACAATAGAGAAGCTTAATGAAGTCCTTGCATTCAACCATCCCACTGCACTCAAGGAAAGACTTCTCACTCCCTCTCAGGAGACGGAGGCGACTCGTGATGTCTATCAGTTGCTACCCCTGCTACAAAAGATTTAATTTAATTTATTGTAATCAAAAGGTTACAGCCTGGTCAATGTTACAACTTCATTCTCCGATTTAATCTCAACTGTCAGTGGATCACTCCCGTTTGGTGTTTCTGTATTCATTGTCATCTTATATGAGTGCGTTATAAGTGTGGATAGAAGAATATGTATAGATTTAAAGTGTTTCAAGGAGCATAAAAAGAAACAAGCACAAATGGTGGAATGTGGCCCCCATAATGTACAAGCAATGTGAAAAGAAATGGAAATAGCAAGGCAGCAAGCAAGCCATCAGATGTTTTTTAAACATATCACAGTGTGTCTGTGTCAAATTATTCATGTCGCTCACTGTACATTGTGCTGCTATTTCGAACATCGTCTTAGTCAGCCCTCAATGAATTCATTTTCCGGCGTGTGTTTTCTTGTTTCCACTCTCATGGGAGGCATACAAATATCAATGTTTTCTTTCACACAGCTGAAATGATCTTTGTGGGTATCACAATATATTCGGTACCTCTCCTGATCCCATTACATGCAAAAAAATTGACAAGTATGTGCAACAGTGATATGCCAAGGTATTTTTGGACTGGAAATGGCTCTTTCTTATTGTTTGACTGGTCCTGTGATTTATATTCAAGTGTGACTTGCATATGCATATTAAAATAGGAGCTTGGTCCGGCACCCAAGATCACTTCGATTTTCTAAAATGGACCAGCCATTCGTGAATCTCCTAAAATTCCCGATGCATCAGGCAGTGAACCCTAACTGGCCTTTTAACATTTCTTTTTTGAGAAAACTCAGCAGCTCCAGTATATCTTGACAAATACCAGCTGCAGCGAGTCACTTGAAACGAGTGGCCTTCCGGGGCTTTCTGGAATGAATACGATGCATGTGTGTTGAAAAACGAAGTCAGGTTTTAAAGTGGCAAAGGTTGAAACAGGGGATTTATCTTTAATAAATGCATCAATTACCAATGTTTTGGAAAAATAATATACACTTTGGCCGAGAAATATGCAGATAAACTGAAACTCAGTAGAGCTGCAGTAGTATTTGTACAACACACTCTAATTATGACCATATTTTTTTAACATTGACAAAAATGATTGCAGTCAATGACAGCTTTATGTCAGGAGCCAATGAAAATGCCAAATGCAACTTTCAATTTTGGCCAAGAATATTTATTGATGGTGAGGGTGGTCGTGACTGTGGACGTGGCTCTACAAAAGATAATCTGCAATAGGATGTGGACGGTGACACTACAAAAGTTCGTTGTTGCAGGGGGTCGGCTGTGTGTGAATGTGGGAGGATCACATGGTTCAACCTGCCTGTAAACAGACCATTTGTTTGGTAAAAATCAAGATTTTGACTCTCCCGTGGTTGTGTATCAAGATAAAAATTATAAGAACATGTTACTGTTTAAAAATGTCTTGAACGTAACTGCACTACTTTATGCTTTCGAATCGAATAGGCAACTTAAAATGAAGCCAGATGTTCAAAAAGTGCTTTTTAGTGGGCAGGTTTCAGAATGACATGATAGTTTGAAACAGGAGTTGAACAAATAAAACCTCAAAGTAGCCATTTATATAATAATCACTAAAACATTCAACATAAAAAAAAATCTTCATTTTTGTCATGAATTTATTTTGGCCCTCTTAGAGCTTTATACAAACTGAAATGGCCCTTGATAAGAAAAAATACTCATGCCTGATTGAGATGTAGAAGTAAGCTGAAAAATGTATCATTTTATTATATTCCATCCATTGAGTTTATTTCTATACAATGGGTCAAGTGTGTGTATTAACTGGTGTAAACGTTCGTGGCGTCTACGTCATATTCCTTTTACAACAAAATGGAAGTGATAAAAAAAATGACAGTAATACAGCAACGTATATAGGGTGTATAATTTATCTTGAACTATGCATTCAAGTGGCTGTGACAGCAAACATTCCTTTGGCATACGTATATTATGAAAAGCGTCTCCATCCCACTGAATTTCCATTATAAGCAAATAACTGCAGAGGCTTTTTAAACTAAAATGAAAAGCCGTGTTTATAGCATTCTTTCCCGAAGGCTGCCGCTGTCAGCCAACTTTCCACAGTTAACCTTGGAGACAGCATGTGTCTTACACATTATCTTTACACTGAGGAGCATCACGCTGATTTTACTACTGAAAAGTCACAAACCTTTATGTGGGGTTTACGATATGTTGATCAATTTAATAATGTATATTTAACTTTCGTGGCCAATTTGTCATTGTTGTGCTTACAGCCTTTGTTTCATTTGGAATCTCACGGCTGATTTATGACTGGATCAGACTTTTTTTTTTTATAATGTGTCAAAGTTCATGGTAGGATGACTTGAATTTCAGAACAGAATTCACAACGGCAGCCAGGTTACACAGTAAGTTCGGTGTAGTTACTCTCAAATATTGTGTTTGTTCTTCAATCAACTGGAAATAAATGAAGAAATAGCAGAGGAAGTTCCTGCCTGGCTGAGTTAAATTACCTCAACTCGACACGAAAAACAAAAGCTCTCCACTCTCTTGGCTCTTGCTGTGGTGTAACAATTAGTATGAACTATTATTTAAATCATTGTATTGCCAAGTTCAATAGCCAAATTGCAGGAAATCATGTCAATGTGTTACAATTTGGAAAAAAAATAGCTGCATGTACTCAGTCTTTGTGTGATTATTCATATTACTCAACCTTAGAAGACGGTTCACGTAGTCTTATAATGGATTTTTTGGGTGGCTCGCAAATGTATTGTGCACGTGCTAGTGGCAATAAAAAACTGACCATGTTTAATCATCACCCTCTGAGAGGACACATTCCTTGTCATACCAAACAACATGTAAAAATGTGACCCGCGTGCTCTTTCTGTTCAGGAGGGACTGATTGAGCTGCATGGAAGTCATCGGCCACCCACCGAATACAAATAAGGAGAACCATATGTGTCGAGAAAGACTGGGTAAACTGCACAACATTTTTATTAGATACAGTTTCACTTGCCTTCTGGATGGACCGCAAGGTGACACTATGAAAATAAACGTATGGCTACAGTAAGAAAATAAGGTTAACAGTGCTTGAATCAATGAAATCACGACTTACCAAAGCAAGTACCAATAACAACAATAACTATGTTGCTCGGTTTTAGCCTGCTGGATTTATTTTTCAATTCTTCTTGACTCAACGCATATTTGTTTTCAAAATGGGGGATAACAATTATTTACTCAATTTACAAACAAAACAGTTTGTGCAAACAAACAATGAATGGAAACAATTGCTGTAGAATCTCTTGAGGAGCTTGTATTGATCATTGATCATTAGCCTTCAAGGATAAACAGATGAGGTTCTTACAGTTCGGTGGTCCACCCTGTTAATTCAGTTAAAACATTTTATTTAATCGTTCCCGTGTTGAAATTCCCAGGAAATTAAGAAACATGTTTAGAATTTCCAAATCATTTGTCAGACACACATAAGAAAAATTCAAAAGCTTTTGCAAAATATCAAGGACTGTTATGGATTTTGATTAGAACAAGTGTTTCTGTTTGTTAACAAATTGAATAAATTGTAAATCAACATGCATTTATACTGTATTGGGATACAGTTCAATTCACTGCTGCACAAGGTGTTACTCTAACTAGGTCTGCCACCGGACGTTACTATATTAATTGAAGTGCCTATTCTTACCTAGATCCTAAACCTGAGATCATAATTAAGAAACTGCACTGCAACCTTTTGGGCACACTGCAACCTTTTGAGCAAAATGGTCATTAATGTGATGGAAAGCACTAATGAATCTCTGACTCACTCTCGGCTGATTTGACCATAGGGACTCTCAGAGGAGAATAGGTCACCGAGGTTTGCTAATTGTTCCTTTAAAAATTTTAAAAAAAGCCTCAGCCTTGCTACTGTGGAAAAACCTTAAAGATTTGCAGCAAAATTGCAGCTAATCTGTGATATTAAACAGTTGATGTGATTGTGAAGTGCTGGAAATAATCATGCCAAGGCAACACGGTGGAGGAATGCAACATTCACCCCCAAGCCAAAAGTTAAGTTAGCAGGTGGCCTCTTCTATTCACTGAATGTCAACATGGTCCACATAACATCTGGGCAGGCCAGCCACTGCTTTTAATTACGTGCAATACAGTCACTCAATGTTCCAGCATATCCGTAAAAAACATATATATAAAAGTGGGAGGGTGAGCGGGCGAGATGTGGTGCAACAGTACACATCGTGTATTCCGTGAAGGTCAACACAGTTGTGCAAATAAATGTTAATTCTTAACCTTAGCCCCATTTCCATGACCTCTTTAAAATCCCTGAACAGCCGATCTGTGGAAGTGTGCTTCTCTAGAAAATATGCTAATCCTGACCGATGTGCAACAACACTGCAAAGTTTACGCACTCAATTTTGCTTCCAAATTATGACTGCAAATTATGTGATGGATGTGTCTTTCAGACATAATGTGAAAATGATTGCTTCAGAAATTATAAGATTTCTTCTCTACTGGCAGCCTCATCAGGATCACACATTTGTGGTATAAGGCTACGGAGGTAAACGAAACACACAACTTGAATTATTGATGCTGGAAGACATTGTACATATGATGAATGGATTATTATGAAGATGCTGTTTAAAGTAGCACAAGACACAAAGTCATGAATTTAGCTGTGTCCACATGATGACAACTCTTCCATTAAACCTCTCAATACAACACTGACATGCAGGACAGATTCTACCAACCTGTAGAAATGTTCATACAGAGCAGAGGAAATTATACTCTTAATATTAATAGGCTACTCATAGAGGAGAGAATACGGAAGAAATCATGTAAGTCAATAATAAGAAAATATTATTTACAAGTGGTACATTTATTTAAAATACACAACACTCTACATTTAGGTAAACATTGTCCAAACATCACATTGAAAGAAGAGGAGAGCAAGAGAGAGAAGAGGTTTGTAGCAAAGGTCACGAAGGAATAACACGTTTGGTGAAGTTGAATGAAAAATGAATATCACAATTCCACATGGGCTCCAAAAAAATAAAAAAAGAGCTGGAATGAAAAAGGTGAACAATATCATTGGAGTTGAAAGATGATGACAGTTTCTGAGGAAAAAAAAACCCTCTGCACTTTGTATTAGAAAACTCACATTTTGTTCCCCAACATTTCCCGCAGCCGTTTGTGATCGAACTTTTACCCGTGTTTTTTGGGCTACTTTTCGTCAACATCCACAGTTCACAATTTGAAACAAAATAAATAGAAGTTATTTACGGAGTCCAGCATTTTTTTTTTTGCAGAGTGAATTGTCTCTAAAAGAAAAAAAAAAGGCTATTTTGATGTCTCCAGTGAAGTTCTCTCTGTGAAGTAACAGATTTTAAAAGGTGTATATGCCGACGGACATCATTATTTGGGATAAGAATGAAATCAACATCATTATAACTACTCATATAAATATCACAATATTCAGTGCTATTTTTGAACAGAGAATAAATTAGGTAATAAAACTCTATACATAACACTGTACATCACATCCGACCCAGAGATGATGTGTTTTTCAGCCTATTCGTATTCCAGATAGCATAAATTAAATTAACCGTAGGCTCTAATGGCAACCACAAGACCTTACCACCATATTTCTATACTTTTTGAGAATGACGTTTGAGCTGTCGTCAAAATAAAGCACGGAAATAGCATTGAGTTTGGTCGGGGCGCAGCATGGTTTTGGCACATTGTCAGGAAACATTAAATGGACCTATAAAAGACAGCAAATAAAGTTGGCTTTAGAAGAGGTGTGAATGTTGTGACTTTGTAAATGAATTACGGCTGCTGAGAACATGGCAGTGACATTTATGCTGACTGTGCTTCCTATGTACATGTGGAATAAACTGGAGTGGGAACTTACCAGAGTTTGGACAATCGCATGGTTGGTTGCGTTCATGTGCGCGTTGAGTGGGAATGAGCATTCGCCGTCACAGTAAAAGGCGGCATAGCCTTCAGGCGCTATGATCCAGTCCTACAGCGGAATGTCCTTTAATTTGATTACTTGTGACAATATACCTGAGGGACGTTAAAAGATTTTGTCTTACCTGCCAACCCAAATCACGAAAGCTGACGTAAAGCTCATGCTTCTTGCAGGCTTGCTTTAGTTCACTTGTGTTATAATCTGAAATGCAAACCATTTGATTTCAAATGTATTCTTTCAGGAATAACTTCAGGAAGCACAATGAATGCTTGATCGGCGAACATGTCAACTTATAGTAACATTTGGATACTGCTGACTAGGTTTCAGAAATAGCCGGTGGTAGTAGCTTGTTTTGCCATTGGAAAAGCGCCATCATGAGCAGATCCGCAAGTGCCAATTATGAAACGTACCTCCAGTTTTCTGTGCCTTTGATGATTCCTGATTATGAGTTGATTTATTGCGGTTGTGGTTCTTTTTTTTCCCACCGGTGGCTCTGACGGAGCGAAGCAACACCCCACTGGCCTTGAAGAAAGCAACCAGGAATGGCTGCTGCGACTGAGGCCCATTGCGCCCCACAATCCCTGCAGACTTCATGTTGATACTGCGACCTTTAAAACATAACAATTGCAAAATATGTAGAGTACATGTAAGGGAAGGACAAGGCCAATCCATCAGCTTGTTAACATAATGAGGCAGGACATATGTTACATGTTAAGTAAACTCTAAACATTTCATGAAAAGACTCTGTAATCAAATAAGCACAGTCTGATTTTTTTTAACAATTCATGCAACGTATGTATGTTTCATCTAAGAAAAAAAAAAGATCTTGGCATACCATCTAAAGTCTCCACACACAGTTGGAGGCCCAGATTCTGCAGTGGGTTCATCACCCAGTGGTTACTGGTGGCGGTTATGTCAAACACCAGCCAACCACCATCAGATGCTTGAACCCTTTTGGAGTCCAGCAAGAAGGTCTCTGCATCTCTGCATATGAGAACACATCTATTCACCACCAGAACATCATTACATACAGTCTGAATCGACTTCTAACCCTTTTACTGACAACATGTCAGTTTGAAAGGGCTCTTTGAGGTTCCTTATCGAGTTTCACGCGTTGTGCCTCTCAGCGGCAGCTAAAATGAATGCGGGCACTTATTTACTGCATTAAAAACAAATTACTAAACTCTTGGCCTTGCCTTGGCTCCAAAGTAAATAAAAACTTTCTGTGCACCTCAGCATTGCAAAGCCTCAATGGGCACACATAGACAAAAAGAAACCATATGGCTCTTTGAAGGGATTCTCTTACGGGGTTCAGGAGGTCTGCATAAGTTACAGAGCAACAGATAAATGAAGTAACAGAGACTTACAGTAACTCTAATGGATGCCCGAGGTTCTACTCTGCAAAAGAAGCCAAAGTTGATAGGTTCTCTATCACGTCATGCTGTCATCCTCTTAAAACCAAACCATCTTCATTAAAAGTAACTAACATTCATACGTAAAGCTGCATTCTTTTGTTTTGTTTTGCTTGACACCACATCCATGATTAATTGCAGAGTTGTCGGGCAAAATGTGTTCCAGTTTGCATGCTATTTGTTGGGCAATACATACGAAGGTTTCTGATTATATTCCCATGTACTAAATTTTTTAAACATGGGCCTGACATGAGGCATCAATCACACAAAAGGTCAAAAAACAGCTTGTTAATTTGTATCGAGTGCTTTCAAGCGCCAGAACAGCTCAGATAGTTCCTGCTCTGCTTTTGTGGTCACATTATGACATTCAAAAAGAGGCACGGTATTTCCACATGGCCCCCAAAGTTCAAGAGTTAGTCACGTGTTTATTACAGGTGTAATAAAAGTCAACCTCATGAGGAATTCGACATAAATGTACAGTAGTGAACTTGAATCATGTGCTAATTTAAATTGTATGTTGTACACCGGGTGTAGAGGATGAAAAGATGTTGAAAGGTTCTAAGGTAAAGAACACACATGGCCACATTGCATTGCCAATTTTCTTATTCGTTTCCATATGCCAGTTGCTGGAGATATGATATGATCACTGCGTTTATGTGCAGCCAAAACATTAATTTCTTCAGAACTGAACAGTAAAAAAGTAAAAAAAAGCAAAAAAAATTAAAATAAACCTCAATTGCCTCATGGATTTTAATATAAATCATTGTGACTTAATATAACCAAACACTGCCATTTAGTTTTCTTTTATTTTTACTTTGTATCGACTTCCAGTGTGGTTTATATGATTTGGGTTTCAGTAACACTAACCTGCAATAGCCTACACCCTGTGAAAACAAATACACCAACATAAACCTTTCCCCTTTAAGACAGTGGAGTTTATTGACTCTGGCCTATTCAAAGCCCTCGAGGGTCATATCTCCCTTTCGATCACCCGCATATTTTTTTTTTTCAAAAAACCCCACTCTTGAGCAGACCCATGTGCATTCAGCTATGTCACCATTTAAACTTCCGTTATATAGTGGGAATAGGTAGGTATAGTGGGTATAACAGTGACCATGGAGAGCACTATGGAAGCCTCTGAAGCCTCTAACATGGGCCCTTGTGGTTTTGTCTGGGACTCGGCCAACCAAGCAAGAAACATAAGACGAGTGATAAGTGATGGACCCTCCAAGCTTCATAAGTGGCCAACTTGCTAATGGGCTTCTCTTTATCTGAGAACTATATTTGTGAGGCTGACGTGGTGTGAATGAAGGAGAACAGAGATAGTGATCCAAGGTTGTAAGACAATAGCTGCTACTGTCGCTTGTTTAAGAACTGAAGAAACCCTTTCAAAGTGTACAGCGTTGGAATAAAAAGGCAAATTAATGCAAGAATGATCATTTTATCTTATTTCAATTTAATTCATGTTAATGTTAAAATTATGGTAAGGTTCCATTCTTTCAAATGTGTCTTTATGGTTGGCACTTACTTGTTTGGAAACTCCTTAATGACTTGATGAATCGTAACCTTCAGCGTGAGATTGTCAAAGCGGCCTTGGCTGCGGTCCTTATAGATGCGAAACTCTGCAGCAGTGACCGCCTCGCCATCCGGGATCTGAGTCAGATCAAAACGGAACTCCTTGTAGTGCCTTCGTTGGTGAGAGAAATCTTTATCTTTCTCCACTAGGAAAGAAAATAGTACAGTGTGAATTTCATTTGTATAACCACAAACTACGACTTCGCACCTCCTGAACATTTTGTGTGAACGCACCGGAAAAAAAGTGTGTAATTTTTCACATCTTCTTTTACATTCTTGCGCCAATGAAAACATTTTGACTCCCAACAAAAGCACTTTCCACTTCATTAAATCAGTCAAGTGAATACAGGTAGTGGTTCCCAGACAGGCCCTCCACTGTGTGCCTAACTGCATTCTGTGGCCATGATGAATGGGCTGTCAGTTAAGAAAAACAGGCTGATTTCAATTAAAGACACTTTGCTGTGCTCCTCATGACAGAGAAGAGAGCAAACGGGATTCCTCAATGTCATGTGAGGCTCTTCTTGACCTCATTGCTGACCCTGAGTTGACCTTTTGTAATACCATAATACCGTAATGTTGTAAATAGTGGTCTCTGATGATAGACGTTGCTTAATTGACAGATGCCGACATCTGAACAAATTGAAACCGTAATAAACTATGTCATAGTGAGAAGTCTATTTCAGTCAGTGATTAACATTCCAGCCGCCTTTTGTGTGGTATTGTACATAATCATCCAACATCCATCATATTCTATATTTAACATATGTAATTATAACTAAGCGCCAATATATTTATAAGAAGCATTTAACATGATCTAAAATCCAATAAAAGTGTAGTCTTCTCAGTTGAAACACACACACGCATGACTGGTTTCTTTTATATCAAACAAACTCTGATGACTCTGATGAAGGCGGAAGACACCGCCGAAACATGTCAGATAATGCACCCAAAATAATTTGTTTGATATAAAAGAAACCAGTGAAGTGATTAAAAAGGAAAAACAAGATGAACTTATTACAAACACACACACAAACACACAAATGTGATGTGCACGAAAGGTTGTGGACTGGGATGTGGGACGTGGCATCCCACAACCTTGCTGGAACAGTGGATTGGCTGGCATCTGCAGTGATATCATGCAGTGCACTTTCCTGATATTTTATCGTGAGGGGACGCCTGTGGCTACTTAGCACAAACAGGTCAGAGGTCAGGTCTGACTCTTCCCCTGCTGAGTGTGTTCCATTAAAGGAGCCACAGGCAGTAATTTGAAGCAGAAGAGCCGCCGAGTAATAAACATTCCCCTTTCAAGTGGAGAAAAGTTCAGTGATAGTGTCTTCTGATGAAGGTGGTCTGAGTCGTGATCAATGCAATTGAAGGAAAAAAAGAAAAGTTTCAGAAAAGCTGCAATTTGGGATAAGCCTTGTCACTTTGTGTAAAGCAGTTTATAAGAAAGCCGAGGTCAGTAGCTCTATTTGAGTGTACTGTAATAAAGACAGAGGCCCATTCAACACTTCACTGACAGTCACCAGAACGAGAGCAGAGCTTTTAAGGTTGACAATGTACATGCCCCGGCGGAGCGTTAAGTGGAAGCAGATGGGCTCGGGCCAAGGTGAGTTACTACCATGCAATGCAACACAAATTCACGACTACTGGGGAAAAAAAAAAAAAAGAAAAAAACATTGAGCGTGTCAGCACCAGAACCTTGCTGAACAGTATCATTAATTTAGTAACTGGCAATTGGGCACAAGATGAAGCAAGGTATCTGTCAATATCTGCCCCATCTCCTCCTTTAAATGGCAGGAAATAATTAAGACCAATTTTCTCAAGGTCAGACAGTCATCTGATAAGTCGCAGTGAACTGCAGGCTCAAAGGTCGTAGCTACTGAACAAACACAGCAATTATAAAGATCACCAGTCTTTTACACCAAAGCAGCACAAATACAGCATTTGAACGCGAAAGTCAAATGACTCGGAGTGCATAATCACTGTAATGATATGCACATTCTAGACATCATATTTAAAAAAAAACCTGAGAAGAATACATTAAAATGGATTCCTACGAGAACAACTTACCTATATTGACAAAACTCATCACCATATCTGCGTCATTGAGAAAGTGGTTGTCATGCGCCGTGGTGAGAGCCGGGCTCTGACCCAGCAGAGGGGCCGCTCGGTAGGACTGGGCCACGCGGGAGTAGCCCACATGCTGGGGACTGTAGTAACCCTTCCTTGAGTGTCCTTGGGCCTTGGCAATGTGGCTCTTCCCTGCACCTTGCGGCACCCCCTCTTCCTCCACTGCCATGGCGTTATAAAGGTCCAGCATGAAGAGTGGAGCGGAGGATGCCTGTTTCCCTGGAGAGAAGGGTCTCGGGCGGTGAGGTAAGCCCAGGATGGAAAGGATCTCCCTCTGGATCTCCCGTCGTTCGTGATTGCGCAACTTCCTGTAGATAAAACTTGAGTGCACATGGTTGTCACTGAAGGCGCAATGAGCACAGGACAGAAAAGTCAAGCAGCTCCAAGTAAGTCCAAGCACTGCACGGCTCCAAGGGGACATGTTGCTCACTTTAGGCTCACAAGTTCAACTACATTGCAATGTGTGGAAGACCTTGAGCTGATATCCAGAGTGGAATCAAGGGCGCATGGAGGAAGAAGCACGGCGTCCAGGCTGGTAACTGGGGAGAACTGAGAGGAGACAAATGAGGTATCAGCTTGCATCCAAAGTAGCACTCCTTCGCCTTTTCCTTCTCCTGCTCAACCTTGTATTCATTCACGGTCCATCCAAAGCCTCACTATTTATGGACTTGTGACATCGTCCCTCACCCAACGCCTCTTTGGTGGAAAAAAAAAACATATAGCTACGCCCAAAAAGGTCGACAGGAGTGTTCCGGGGATTAAATTGTAGTGGAAGAGTCAACTTTTGCCCGTGCACTCACTTTTCTCCCAACAGTGAGTGAGAGAGTGAGAGAGAGCGAAAGAGAGAGAGAGAGAGAGAGAGACAGAGAGAGAAAGAGAGAGAGAGAGAGGTGGGTTGGGGTGGGGTGCACGTTACCCTCTGAGAACATCCCACACTCCACTTTTTGTTTGTGCATCCACCTAGAGGCCGCAATAAAAATGTCACAACCCCACTCCCACGGTGAACGTGTAAACGGAGACACTTGAAATCCGAGAACCTGTCCTAACGAGTGAAAGAATAGTGGCAGAGCCTTTTAATCACCTCAACTTATTGAAGTCACTATGGCTTCAGCACTCACACACAATGCACCCGGTCGCAGAATGAATGCCATGACAACATGGTCCACTGAGAAGATGTGAATCCAGATTTCTTATACTTCAACAAATATTACTACAAGCGCGGTCTTCTGATCTGAACACCACTACTGTGAAATAACAATGCCAGAACAAAGAATTACACACAGCTATGGGTGTCACAAGACTAAATGATATCCAGTTGCATCTCTAACTAAATCCGCACATAGAATATAAAGCAAAAAACAAAAGAGAAATCCTGAAGAAAGCTTCAATTGTAAACGATCTTCAATAGCACTGCCGATGAAATAAATGGTGATTTAAATGAATAAAAACTTGAGGTTCTCAAAGATGTAAGAAATTTGATTAGATCTGCTGACAATGACCAACAGCACCACCTAGTGTAAGGGCCGTTTGGAAGGGTACCGGGCTATGAATTTGGCAGACTCAATAAAAAAAAAGCAGAATGTTGAAAAGATTGCCAGAAACTGACCTCAATCAAAATAGGGATCTGATGTGATTTTGATTTTCTCAAAGGTCTTTTACTTAGGATTTGGAACGTCTCTGGGATATTTGGAAGCATTTTGGGCCAAGCCAGTGTCTGTAGTGAATTGAATTTTTGAGCAACGTGAAAAGATGAGCTTTAAGATTGTCACAACTAGCAGAGCGGTGGTATTCGTTTCTTAAAATAAAGACAACATAATCTGAAAAACTGTTTAATTTGAATATGTTTGAACACGAGTTGCACCATTAAAAAATACAAAAAGGCAATCATGACAATGCTAAAAAACTACAATTATGACTCAGAATTATAAATAATACAAATATTTACTACACTAATGAAGGGACCGCTAAGTATTGAAAACATATTTCCAGCCTATATTACAATCATTACTATTCATTGTGTAATATCATGATGATTGTATAGAAAGTTAATTCATAAATAACACTTTATAAACAAAATAATGCCGCTGGGTGATTAGCTACGGGCAGCCAATTAAACAAGTTTGATTTTTTTTTTAATGCAATATACAGTACATACTGTCCATTACGCAATTATGGCTGTTGGGAATGTAGTTTGACTTTGAGCATTTAATCAGTGTTTCTTAAACACGTTTTTAAACATGGACCGCTTAGCAATTTATTAAAAGCATTGTCCTCTTTTTTTCCCCTGACCATCCAGTCTCAAAATAGGTTTTCACTTACTAATTAGCTGTTCTGTGAGATAGTTATAGTGTGGTGGGGTGGTCACAGTTTGGAAAACACTGGTCCACGTGATAAGCAATCAACTAAGGGTCCATCGTGCAGACATCCATCACCAGGGGGCAATATGGGATCATGTACCAGCCATACAACCCAAGCATACATAAGTTTCAAAGCTAAACAAAGCAAAAGAGTGTTGCAAGGAATCATTTGCCCATTGTTCTGTAATGATTCTAATTTCACCACAATGAACGAAGAATATCAAATTTCGAGAGAATATAACCTTCATGCACCTGCAGGCGAATCGGATGTTCCTGAAGTCAGCTTCACAATCTTATGTAGCGATTGTCTTCTCGTCATCAATTTCAAAGGGACATCAAACTCTCTGTCGTCATCACCAAGCCATATTTTGTCCACTTTGCGTTCCATGGTCGGTAAAATGCATTGGAAATTCTTTGGTACCCTTCTCCTCACTGATACATTTAAAATGATTCATTGTCTCCTTTGTTATCATCACAAAACTGGCAATTTAATAGTCGCGCAGAGCCTTTTGACATTTATCGTTGATATCTTGAAGAGGTCAATTTGTTCCTGCGCCAGAGGACAACTCTAAGGGTGAGATCTTCCTGAGAATGGCTGTTTGCTTCACACCAGTCTCCCACTGGTAGATTGTCAATAATTTGGTCCTTTGCTGTTGTAGGACCGCCTCATCATGCTACCGTAGCATAAAGATGGGTCACACACTCCAGGATGGCCAGGTGCGCCGGGTTTACCGCTTTTACCCTCTGCTCCGTTTTGACCCGGTGGTCCAGGCTGACCTGAAGCACCCGGTTTGCCATAACCTTGAGGACCTACTTGACCTGTCAAGATAAAATGACTTTTTCATCATTAGAGGATAACACTCTGTCAAATAAGTCACCTATTGCACAGCAACTTAACTCGGGCACACACATATACGTACAGACCATTCATGCTACATGACTAAGCAAGCAAAGGGAAAGGCTGAAGAAACAAAAGTTGATGAAGCATCTTACCTGGAGGCCCAGGTGGTCCTGGGTCCCCGTGTATGGTGCGCCCTGGGCTTCCCTTTTCACCTTTAAGCCCGGGATCTCCTACAAACATACATGCACAACGATCTTTGTTGAATGTTTCGTCAATAACAGGAGAAGACTACAATGAATCCAAATTGTTTGTACCTTTTATTCCATTAATACCGGGTAGCCCTGGATGACCACGGTAGCCTGGCTGCCCCCTGGCACCAGATAGACCAGGTAGTCCCCTAACGCCCTGGGGCCCTGCCAGACCTGGAAGGCCAGGTGATCCAGGGAGGCCATGGCAACTGGCACAGTTGCTTGACTGGTGGCTCAGCAATATGGATGGCAGTTCAGCTACGATCATTTAAAGAGAGAATATTTCATGAGTACGTTTTAAAACGATTGCTTCCAAGTCAAGAGGTGCTGATATACTTACACTGAAGAATCTCTCGGCAAACTTGTCGAATGTGCATATCTGAAATTTCACCTGCCTGGAGTAACGCAAGTAAAAAGCATGAACATACATCATGTGGAAAGACACTGGACGTGAATGTTTGCAAGACATACAGATCTTCCCGCCGGGCCAGGTTGTCCAGCAGGACCTGTATCCCCCTGAGGTCCTCTGGGTCCCGTTTGGCCTGCCTGACCTGGCTGCCCAGGGCGGCCCATATGACCTTCTTGGCCTCTCTGACCCGGATCCCCCGTTGTCCCTTTCTAGGAAAAACACAAGGTCAGTGTTAAAAATGATCGGACAACGGTTCCGAGAGTGATCAGGACTACATACCTCCCCTTTTAGTCCTCTCAGACCTGGTGACCCCTGTGGAACAAAAGGAACATTTCTTCAAGTGTAACATTTGTCAAATGGTGCTGTGCCATTTTTCTTAATTTAAAATGTGTGCCTTGGCTGCATACAGGTTGGGAAAAAAATGCCTCATGAAACTGGGGGTCAAACTGAACTCACGTGATTCCCTGATTTTCCGTCTGCTCCCTTTTCACCTTTTATTCCCTTAAAGAAAAAGACATTTAATAATATTTACTTGAGGCACAGGGAGGAGTTAACATTTTATCATTAAATGAGAGCATTAAATCACAGTTTCAATTGCTTTAAATGTTTGTTTATTGTTTATTTTCCTTCACATGCTTATAAAACTAAAAGAAATACTGCTGAATAACCACAAAAATTTTGTAAACTTTCTTATTTTGGATACTCTTGGAGACATCTTATTCACACTCACCGCAGGCAGCTAGAGTTTATGTTTTATTGATTGCGTTGCTGGATATTTTGTCGATGCATGCTGTTTTTGATGCCAAACCAAATTTTTTTTTTTTCAGAAACCAAAACATAGTCATAATAAATTGAGCAAATTGTGACTGAAAGTTGGCAAGATGCACACAGAATATGAATTCTGAAGTGCAACACTCAAACGTATGATATGCTCTTTTCATTAAGGGAAAATAGTCAGTGCAACACTCAAAAGTAAGATATGGTCTTTTCACTGAGGGAAAATAGTCAGAATTTGTTTGTTTGCTGTCTTACCATATCTCCTCTTTCACCTGCATGTCCCCTTTCTCCCTAATAGAGTAGACAAGAACGCATTTTATTACGGACAAACTAAAATATTATTTTAAATACTGTATCTCTTTGTGCATTGTGCCAAATGCACCTTGCACTGGACTGACAATGAAATAGGCATTGCACGCGGTGTGCCGCGCAAATACCTTGCTTCCCTTTAGGCCAGGCACCGCTGGGTGTCCCGGAACACCTGCTTGTCCAGGATTACCTGGTCTCCCCTTTAAAAGCAAAGAAAAGGAAATCAGGAATTTAGATTCTTTTCACATCCAAAAGATATATATAACATGTCATCATTTATCAAAAGATAAGTGATAGTAAGAGCGTACCATAGAACCTGGTATTCCTGGTTTACCTGGACTTCCAATTTCACCCTTACTGCCCTGTGAAAATAGTTACAGACAGCAGAAACACATCATTCATTATCAAGTGCATTATGCATTTTCATACTACATGTGCTTTTCTAGGGACATACATGGACATACTAGGGTATGTGCATCATTGTCGTTGATAAATTTGATTATTTATTTATTTATCTATTTATTTATTTGATTCGATTAATCTCATAATAAGCATGAATAATGTTTTACATAGCTATTTCTATGCTGGATTGAACATTTTATTTTGGTGTTACATATTATGATATTAACTTATTATGGATACCTTTGGACCAATATTTCCCTTTAAACCAGGTGGACCGGAAGGACCCATTTGCCCCTGCAAGAGAATAAAACCATACATTTGAAAAATGCTTCAGAACAAGCATGTACTATTATTTAAATTAATGGTCAAACATGAATTTACAGGTAATCCATCTGATCCTTGGGGACCCCTTGATCCAGGAAAACCAGCTTCTCCCTTGAGGGAGAGTGTACAGGATTAAAAAAATCAAATGAAAAAGAATTGAATGTACTGAAGTGAGAGAAAGGCAAAAACTCACTTTTTGTCCAGTGAGACCAGCCATCCCTGGCGAACCAGGCAAACCCTAATACATAGAAAATAATGTGATTAGATATATGTGTTTTACAATGCAAGCCAAGAAAATACAATGGAAAGAAATATGCATATATGTTTAATGGGTCTGCACAGCTGCACACTTATGTATACTGACCTGTATGTTGCACTAAGCAAAAGTGACAAATCATGGCTATGTTGCAAAACGGATTGAAATGATAAACATGCAGAATGTGCTGGTGCTTGCAAGAAAGAAATTAAACCCTATTTAGAATTCAGTTGGGTAAAACAATGACAGCAATATAAATGCAATAAAAAGCACACTGAACATTTTTGTGGTGAGCAGCCCAGTCAGTAAATCCCACAGAGAAGCTTTTTGTTGTTGTTTTCTATTGAGTGTTCCAGAACTCCTTGTGAGATTCCCCAGCTAAGAATCCAGTATTTGACAGTACAAGTACAAGTCAATGATCCGATTGATCAAGTTGCCAGAGAAGACCAGCATACGTTACGTTTAGTGTTGTATAGGTGAATTATTTGCATGCGTGTTGGACTTGATTGAGCAAAATGCGGATGCTATCATGCACTAAATCTGTCTCTGTGGATAGACTCTTTGTTCATGGGTGCCTGGGGATGGCCTGTAGCCTTGTGGAGCAAGTGAGTCATGTTTTATAGACCCATCATAGACTCTGGACAAGACTTCTAATCATGAGCAGTGGGATTGTGGCCCACTTGAAACACTTTCCTCCAGAAACAGAATTGCCAGAACAGCACAGCTTTCCCTCGATTAGTCACTTTGTGGCTTTCGATTAGAGCCAGAAACCTCTTACATAACAGGGTTGTCCTGGGATGCGTTACAGGGGAAATACCCCGATATTGCTATGTTGTAAAGGGTACTCTCCATGCTCATCATTTTACCCAATGGAGTCAAAAGTGCATCAATAACGTGCAGTTTGTATAATCCATCAAATTTCTTACTAACAAATTTTTACGATGCTGTCAAAACACTTCCTGGAGCTACTCTTCATTCCAAAAGCATCATTTTGGGGGACAGGCAACAGTAACTTTTTGGAGTCTGGTGACTCAAAGACAATAGAGGGTCCAAATTTCACCATCTCTAAGTGCACACTGAAAAGACAACAGTTCCTCTCAGAAAATGTTCATTTTGGAAAGATTCCAAAATTGAATACAGTGTATAAATGACGATTTATCCTGCAATTTTTTTTTTTTAAAAACGTTGCAGTTCTGACTCACTGTATGGCCGGTCCTTCCATCGAGACCAGGGATGCCATTGGCCCCACTTTCGCCCTTCAATTAAAAAAAAGAATTAAAAACAGCTGCATGGCTAAGACACACAGAAATGACACAATAGCCTCACAGTTACCAGATTTTACTTTATAAATTCAATTAACTTCAATTGCCGTGTGTGGTTTTGATTTTCCATGCAATATCTAGTATTTTACTAAAAGCAGAATCACTGAAAACAGGGAAAAGGTTATTGCCAGATCTCTATGACTACATACCCGTGGCTGCCAAACCTCAACAACATTTGGGAACACCATAGTCTTCTAGGAACTTGCACATTTTGCCAAACTGCCAGAATAATTGTATTCATTCCTCAATATTTGCACCGTATAAACAAACAAGACCTTAAGACCAGGTGGTCCAGGAAATCCATCCTTTCCATCTCTCCCAGGTTCACCCTGTAAAGACAGCAACAGGTTTTAAGACATTAGTTGATGGAATAACTATATTGTGTTTGTTTTGATACATACAGGTGCTCCTTGATAACCTCGAGGCCCGGCAGGTCCAAGACTTCCTTTCTCTCCCTGTAAATTAACAAGAGTGTGAGCGACTAGCGATTGGTAGTGCTTGGTGTTACCACACTCACCGTTTTTCCGGGTTCACCCGCCATCCCGACTTGTCCAGGTGATCCAACTGGTCCCTGACAATAGTAAAGATTTAGAGAGATTATGACAAGCAATAATGACAAGATCTTGAGCTTGACTGGGCTTGTTTCTCGGATGATTCCACTTTTTTTTTTTTTTATAGCTTTTATGGAGCAAGCTTTTATGGAGTTACGGCTAACTGCATTACCAAAGAAGAATTACCAAAGCTATTCTTCCTTCTTTGCAAGATTATAAATACATTCAAGAATTCGGATATTGATATTTAAATTGGAACCTAAAGTCTACTGTAGGTTATGTGGTGAATGTTGAACTGTTGGATTTAATTTAGTGCAGCTGCTTTTTAAATCCTGACGGTGTAATAACGGTGAATTTATTTCCAGTGCTTTTTGAACATTGTAGCCACAGTCCTGACAAACGTGACATTTGATTGCACTATCGCGTCTTGCCTTTGGGTTTACTGTATGTTCAGCAGTTTTAGATCCACGCTCTGTAGATCTACATAGATATTTGCCAGGAAGACAAACTTTCCACCCTTGGGTGGCCATTCAAAATAAAAATAATTTGCAAAAGGCAGATGTTGCAGATGTGCTTGTATGCAGTGGGAATGGGGCTCGATATATCATGGAAAATCCCTCGAAAATCCCTGTCAATGCTCAGTTTGTCATTCTGGGATTTAAAAAGATTACTTTTTTATTGCTCTTCCAAAGTCAGTACAATATACGAGCAAGACTATATAACAAAAGTAGGACAGCTTGCGGAATTCTTCATATCGCAAGCAAGCACCACATCACCTCACTGAACCATTTCTTCCATCAAAGAAACTAACACACCAGGCACAAACAGCGAAGAAAATATCATGTTTGTTGAAGTTGCTTTTCCTGATGGCCTGACTGTAATTGTTTATCGATTTCAATTATGCATTCTGTTTAAACTACAATGTGTCACATACGATTATGAATTCAGTTTTGTTTCTTTTTTCAATGTGACTGAAAGAGGTTGTAATCCCACTAAGACACATCGGACTCAGGGATGCTAGGTACAGATTTTTCAACAATTTGATACATTTAATTTCTTATACAGCCATTTGAGATGTTTTTTGCTGATGACTTTAAGTGGGAGTGGATGTCAAAGAGATTAGCCTGTCAGACACCTCTCTGTGGGGACTAATAGGTATTTTGTTAAGAAAGTGTTGGTTTTCATAAGAAACGTATCGCAAGCTGTCAAAAAATAATTGCCCGTGTTTCCTGTGTGTGTTTGTCTTAAATCAAGTCTTTATCACATCTGTACCACAAACGTACCTCAGTGGGGTCTAAAAACAATTTCATATCGGGTATATGGCAAGAATGAAATTTAGTTATATTTTTATGCCAATTCACCACATTTTCAATGTGAAACAGATCCACGATCATCCTCCACACACATTACAGGATTCCAACAAATCCCACATGAAGATGCACTTTGGCAACAGTGGCAAGGAAAATCTCCCATCCACACAGCAAACCTTGAACAGAACCAAGAATTACTAAGTCAGCAAATAGAACACAATCTTAAGTGTGTCTTGCTCTCAAGGGATCTGCTTTTATATTGAAAACACATGGCGACAACAGAAAAGCAACAATGTCAAACGCTAAATGTGTCTTGCAGGGATTTTCTGTTAATTCACCAGTTTATCTTCGGAGCGGCATCCGTTTCACTTGGAATTGAATTGTATTGCTACGGACACAAATAAGCACAACTTGTGCAACGTGTAAAGTCATGTTAATGTTTGCTTCTTGTATTTTGCTTATAATGATTTCCTTTCCTTGAGCTACACAGTCAGTTTGATTTGCAACAGCTGTAACCTCCATTGATGTGTTTGTCATTTGGTTTCATTTAAACTAACAACTCCCATTGCAAAGTAGATGAGGACACGACAGTTAGGCAAGATTTACGCGACATGGTTTGAGTGATCCAACTCTGATTGTTTTTTTACCTTGAAGCCTGCTTCATGGAAATATACGTACAGTAAACAGAAAATAATGCATGGATTCCCATGTATGCAGTGGAATCTTCTCATAAACACTCACAGAAAAGTGCAACATAGGCTAAAATGGCATGAATGGATTGAAAGATATGAATACCTTCTCTCCAGGTTGCCCAGGTGGCCCTGTTAATCCTGGCACACCTCTCTGACCCTGAGCGAACAGAACGGCATTGCAAATGTGTTTTGTTGGGGGATACAAATGCCAAAGAAACAGGAATGCCACAAATGGTTTTTTTGACCTTCCTACCGAAACACCGGGCCTCCCCTGCTCTCCTTTAAACCCATCGGTCCCACGTTGACCCTGACAAATAGAACGTACATTTTCACAATGCATTTTGCGACCGCATTAATCTTGTCATTGAAATATTGATCACCTTCATTCCTGGTATACCCGGAAAGCCTGGATTTCCTCTAATGCCAGGCACCCCCTTCATTTGGGAAAAAGTACAAACGTCTGAGTTAAACCTGGTTTACTGATCATGTTATTGATGAGACATTTTTTGATCATGTTTGTTTTCATCAGCTATTTTTCCTTTTAAATGTTTGTAAATTAGTGGTTATTTTTGGGGGGGGGGGGTATGTTTGTATATTGAACTATGTAGTACTCACAGGCTTACCATCAGCACCAGCACGTCCAGGTTGACCTGCTCTGCCTTCATTTCCTGGTTCACCCTAAAGAAAACATGATGAGCACTTTAAATGTCATGCTAATTGTAAAATATTTTTTTCTCTCGTTATGACCTCGTGATGACTAACTTAAGTTACAATTCATCACTTGTTTACACAAGGATAAATCACAATATAAAGGTAAATCTGTTGTATAAGCGTGTGCAAGTGTAAAGTGTATAAGAATAGTCTTGGATGATGAACTACATACTGCTTCACAATGTCGCAAGATAAAGACATAATAATCACACGCAGCAGCCTTTTCTTGTAAATATTTTGAATACAAGCTGTCCGATACACATTAACTGGAAAAACAACACACTTGTATCACCACCCCTGGAAGGCCTTGAAAATGTACTAATCTGCTGTAAATTGCAGAATATGTGCAGCAGTTAAAATACCAAAGACGTTTTGGGAATATTCAAAGAGGACAATAAGAAACTTTATTTGGAAAAACTGACCTTCATGCCTGGAAGTCCTGGAGGTCCCGGAGGACAGACACAAGGTTCTTGAGTTGGCTCAGCATAATCTGGACTGTTAGAACACTGCAAGAGCAAAAAAGAAAGCTCTTTTATGTATGCACATTTATATCTTGAAATATATAGTATACGTGTACATTAATAAGTTCTACTGATACATTAACAAACTATACTTCTATGGAACAGGCTGTGAATCCATATTGTCATTACAAATAAGTATTATTTGTATTAATGGTAAGAGCAAAATTTTGAAATTCACACAATGCTTTTTATATCTGTATATTCCAAAAAAAGAATAAAATTAAATTGGATGCATCTACCACAGAAATATTTAAGTAGACTTATAAGAACGTCAATGAAAAGCAGATGTAACGCAAAGACATAACAATTAGCAAACATCTGTACGTGTAGCCTTCTGAATTTGTCTTGCATTTGTAATGTAGCAATTAAGTCTGCAACAGTGAGTACTAAACAACATAATGATGGGACAACAGAACAATTGCATGGCTAGATAACAATTAGGAGCACTTCCAACAAATAAGAGAATTTACAAAATGTTACTTTGATTTTCTGCTGAGTTGACTCATCTACTACCTGATGTGATGGTTAGGTAAGGGATGGCAGAATAATTTCACGCCAAATGTGCGGTTAACCGATGGTAAAATTGAATCGTGGAAACAGATGTCGATCCCAGAGTGAGAACCAGGTGAGAAGAAGTTATATTTGCTGCTTCTGGGAGGAAAAATTACAATGCCAAGTCTTGTACTTACCACTCCTGGTATTTCACATGCAGTTTCACGGTTGTTCTGCTCTGGGTCACAGTAGATACGGAGCTTCTGAAGTTCAAACTGAACAAAATTGGTCACAAAACACAATTATAACAATGAAATATAAGTCAAAACAACAAAAGTGATAACTTGTAGTTGTGTAATCTTGATATTTGTGCCTTGACACTACTAAATTATAGAATAATAAGTCCAAATAAAAAAGGGTTTTCAAAGAGTAAAGAGTGTTTATTATTCTACTAAATCCAGCTGTGTCATGGAGGTGAGGGCTTCATCTATGCATCAATTTTCCTCAGGCGGGAAGCAGTTTAAGTAGATAAATGCTGCTTTTTTGTCAGCAAATGAGTCACCGACAGAGTGTGGCTGTTCTCTGAACAATAGTGTCCGTAATGGCAGGTAATTACAGTTATCACCATTTTATTCTGATGGGAAAAGTAATTAGTGTCTTTTTAATAGTTAATTAGTGTCTTATCTAGTTCAAGGGGATGCCCTGGTGGTTGATTGAGATGCAGTATTTATTAGACTGCAAGTGACTCCATTCAAGCCTTGGAGGCTCAAAAAAGATGGAATGCAAACCAATGCAAAATTTTACTTTGTGTTTTTTTTTTTTGTGAGGTTAGTGGTAAATTGGCTCCAGAATGTCCCACCAGAGTATTTGGCATCAGTTATCATGTAAACAAAACGTTTTTTATTTGTAATGATTTTACTAGCTATGGCAAAAGAGACTTGAATATTTGTAGGTTGAAATTACATTGCTGCCCTGATGCACCTTTTTGTTGGTTTCCCAGCACAAAATAATCAGTATAGTATCATTTGGCAGAAATGACCTCTTTATGCTCATGGAAGATGTGGCCGTAGGAAGTAATTTCTCTCCAGTAACCACAATGGTAGCTTCTGGCACAATATGCAAACAGTAAAATCGTTTACATATGTATCAGAAGAGTTTTGAATCACTGTTGCGTAACAACAGTAGAGATTTATCATCATTGAACTGATTAAAGGGCATTTTGTTTAAAAGCCTTTCTTTAACCACAAGGATTTTCTGTTATAAAACAGTACATTAAAAAAAATGTTCAGAATATGTTCCACAATAAATTTGAACAATCTGACAGTGCTTACCGGTGCTGTTGTTTCTTTGCTGACGTATTTTCCAACTTGAGTTTTTCCATTGATGAAAATGCCAACAGGAGGCTCCAAAGACAGCATTTCGATTTCCAGGTCATCAACATAAAGAGTGACGTCCTCCTCAGTGACCAATAGTCGTAGTTGGTGCCATCTCTCATCAAACAGATTCTTTGGGCATAAAACAAATGCAAAAAACAGCAGGAAATTATCATCAAAAAGTGATAATTGATACTGGAAGAAAACCATCACATCACATCACATCACATATCACAATATGGATCTAATATGTAACTTGAAGTCATGACTTTTTGCACATTAAACATACATAAAGTAACCAAAACATAAATATTATTTGTTTATAGATACCGTATGTGAGAAATACTGCTACAATATCACAATATTGATATTTTGTCCCCACTAATGATTATAATGGAAAAAAACTATGATTTAATAAAACAAAAATACATGTATATGAGAACGTATTATTGTACAGTATTTCTTTTTCTTGATTTAAAATTTAACAATAATGTCAGTACCAGTAATTCACAATATAAGTGGATTACATTTACATGTGATGGTATAGTACATGTCAAAATCATTAAGCAAGACTAGTGAAATGTGGCGAGTGTACGTGTCAAAATCCATCAGCGCCTCCAGGAATATTCTGTTATTCTTCTAACCATTTTGAAGTCTTTATTATATTACCAGCTGCTCAAGTTCAAAGCTCAAATATTTTACTGTATTTTCTTTAAGCGCAGGGGAAATAGTGGGAGAACCCACACTCCTTTTTCTTTCTCCCAAGACAGTTTGCGCAATCATGATTGGAACTGACCCATCCAGCGTTCTGAAGGAAGCGCTAATGAACTCTGCAAGGAGGGTGCGACAACGTGCCTCTGGTTAAGCACAACTGCTATGAACATTAACCTGTTACAGTTAAACTTTTCAACAGCCTTTCTCCTTTGTGCCTGACAGACAGCAGGGAGCCTCTAAAACAACAAAGTATGTTTATGTAATTTATGGAAGTGCATGTTCATAAATGGGTGCATATGTATTGACTGTTTAGTTTTTCAATTAGTCTAAGTAAAAAATATATTTAATATGGATATTACGAACAAAACAATCAAAAATTTGAAAGCTCGCATCCACCCCAAATAAGGACAAGTGCTATAATGTCAGCAATCCCTCCTCCACACGTACGTACCATTGCAGTGTTACGAGAAAATGTAACTGTTTGCGTTCCGCTTAGTGAGTGACTGGTTGTGGTGAACTGGACGGTGCCATCAAGTCCATTTATGGTCACCGCCATTTGAGGTCTCCCGTCACGTGTCTGGATTCTCCACAGGTCCCACTTTTCCAATGCCACCGATCCCTTGTATCTCAGAGTGGCAACGAATACATACGATGGTGGAAGGCCATCAGGGAAAAGTAATCTGGAATAACAGAATACCTCAGCTTTGAAAACACAAATACAATGCAAAAGAATAAAAGTCCCTTGATCACCTTGTAGCTTCACTCAAGTCGATACGAGACGTCACCTCATAGGCCTTAGTGCCATGATATGTTCCTTTTGTTTTCTTGGCTTTTTTGGCCAGATTTAAATGGAGTAGGATATCAAATCCTTTCTCATCTCTAGAATCAATAGGTATTCTTGCAGGACAAACCGTCTCTGAAAAAAGAGGATGTAGTGAAAACCTCATTTGATATTTAAGTAGTCACGCTCACATAAATGAAACACTTTCAACAAAGACTTGAAACTCAATAGTTTGCAGTACGGGGTAAATGAAAAGTAGAAGACTTTAGACGACGTGTGAATGTTTGCTTTATAAAAGACCCTGATGGCGCATGTCCAAAAGATCCACATTTACATTGACTGGAAAAAAAGTTTAAACGTTGTAACGTGAATGCCAGTGAAGTAGTATCTGATGAAACACTATGCAAACGTAGCAATTGCTTGTCCAGAATAAGCATATTCCTGAGGGAGTTGTGCCATAATGGTGGTCTGCATGCATGTTCAGTAGCTCAACATCCTTGTGGCTGTCGTGTTGGCAGCACACTGACATAGTGGTGAACACATCTGGCCCACAGTCGGGAGATCTGGATTTGAATCTCGACTGGAACTATGTGTGGTGTTTGGATGTTCTCCTTGGGCTTACATGGGTATTCTCAAAGAACTCTGGATTCTTCCCTAGATCCCAGATGGATGGATGGATGGATGTATTGATGGATGGATGGATGTATTGATGGATGGATGGATGGATGGATGGATGGATGGATGGATGGATGGATGGATGGATGGATGGATGGATGGATGGATGGATGGATGGACACTGAGCTGTGCAAACAGCCGCTAAACAAGCAGCTTCTTACCTTCACACAGTTTTTGTCGTATGACTTGTATGATCCTGGAAATACTTTTGTAGTCCTCAACAGAGAAAACGTACGTTGAAAAAGGCTTGTTTGCGATGGCTCTCAACTGTGCTTCCTCCGTCTCCGACCCCACACCAATTGCAAACAAAATGACTCCTTTTTTTCTCGCTGCCTCTGCTGCCTTCCAAACCTCATCTTGAGACTTCCCATCGGTGAGGACAACTGCAATCCGGGACACGCCCATCGGGCCACGCTCAGAGAGGCCAAAAAGCTTGTCTGTAGCAAACTCAATGGCCGCGCCTGTCCTCGTGTTTCCTCCCATGTACTCGATGGATTCCATCGCTTTGATGAGAGCTTTATTCGTTGAATACTTCCCCAGAGGTATCTCTAAAATGGGATCATCGGTATACTGGACGACACCAACTTGGGTAAATTTCTGTCCAATATTGAAGTTTTTGGTTATGTTCACAAGCCACCGCTTTACTAATTCAAAGTTGACATCTTCGACACTCCAGGAACCATCGACAATAAATACCAAATCACCTGCCGCAGTCCTACAACCTGAAGAAAACATAAAGCAAAATCTTAGCGAAAGTGAGGACACGTTAAGACAAAAGAGCTTCTTACTTCTTAGGTCTTCATCTTGTGCTGCGTTAAGCCGATATAAAAGCATCACACATAGGCATCTTAAGACACAAGCTTTGTAACCCATAGTGTAGCAGCTCTAACTTCCAGTTGCACCTGTAGAAAAAGGGGAAAACATGTAGCATCCATCAGAACTTCACACAGCCGGGTTTTTCACCCTACGTGCGTAAGGTACAGATTAAGTGTGCATCTTAGAAACTGTAACATCCTGTTTTGGCAACTTTTGTCTGACTTGGCCAGCTGAATAAACTTCGGCTCCACTGTTGCACCTCGTAAAAAGCATTAAAATAAATTTCAGCTCATTACAATGCCAAGTCATATTTCTCTATTTGTTTTTGGGAGTGTTACTAATTGTTATATTATGACTAATCGGTTGACAAAAAACAGCAATGCAGTATATAATTTACTGCATTTTGGAAGTAACTCGGTCGACGCTGTTATTATATATTGAAATCAACTCATTTTACTGCCAGCCAGCCTTCAGAAAGACGGGAAGTGAATTCAACTCAACTCTCTTCCTGGCCAAAAACATCAGAGCCACATCAATCCTCTTTCTCAGCTCTCGACGCCTTAGCACACGAAAGCATTTTCCTCTCTGACGTTATCCAGCACATCCTTACATGACACCATCAGCTCTACTAAATGAATGGTCTATTGAACCTCTAAACCACAATTACCCTTGAACTAGTGCTCAATGTTTCCTGTGGGATTACCAGTTCATCCCTCAAATCTAAGCATGCACTTAGTCCAAGAGTTATAAATAACCTCCCCGTAAATTTGTTGCCAATACTTGTCCTTCATATGTTCTTAAGTGTAATATGTTTTTTCCCCCCCTGTTTAGCATACCGTTATTCAAATGAAACATTTTTAGTTGGACGACAAACTTGTTGGAGCTCCCTGTGAAAGCACAAATTGAAATGGAATTTTCATAAAATCCCGGTGGCCACCACATCTCTGATATCGTGAGGGCAGGATAGACAGAGACAGGGAAGGGAAGATTAACTGGTAATATGGAAATGCCCAAGGAATTTCACCCTTCATGGTTTTTAGGTAGATTTTAGGTAGAAATTCACACAACTGCTGGGAGAACATGCAAACTTCACAGACTGAGATTTAAAGCCTTGTTGCTATGAGACAGAAGTGCTAACAAGGACCAAATATTAAATGAACTGTTTTTGCCATTCAAATATTTCCTACTAATGTTTTCTCAATCACTGGCCTAAACTCCGTTTATTTTACCACATTTTAAAATGCAATTTAAATCCCATGTTTCAAGGGCAATAAACGTTAAGTCCGGACCTGTGATCATTCTGTGTTGTCCGCATTTCTTATACCACATTTCGACATCATAATTATATGATTATAGCATTTAGCTGCTGAGCGTAGTCTCTCTGAATTGCAGGAGTCTGGATGGCCCCAATAGAGGTAAAAAAAAAAAAAAAAAAGCACATTGTGCAACTACATATTCATTAATGTATTCTGTTTAACCATTAAACAAATGTTATTAAAGAAAGCACTTTAAATTAAAAAGATTGGCATTGGCCTTCATTGAAGGCCCTTCAATATCGCTCAGCTGTAATTATGCAAGACTCAATTAACCTCACTGGGCAAGCTACTCACATTATTGAACATAATGTGGTTTTATTATGACGTCCAACATGAAATTAGAGATGCAGTCTAATACGCAAGCTGATGACTGAGTCACATGTGAGCCGACAGCAGACATTCAATCATCTAAGTCATTTCTGCGGTTGCCTTACGAAATGATGGCTTCAAACATGTTGAGGAGGAGAAACTGCTGACATGCTTAAAGGAAGCAGTTGCAAATGAGGACCAGATATTCTGCAATGCACTGTAAGAAACAAAACTTCTGGAACAGATAACATTTGCATATAAATGGAAATAGTGTAAATCTCATTTTAGATCATGACGCATTAAGATCAACCAAACAGTAGCTGAGATTTCACCCTTAGCCTTTTAAGTTCATCCATTTCTGTCCAACCAAAGGAAAGGTTCCAGTATTCACATAACTCTATTTTTCCACAATGTTCACGCAGCACTAAAGAGACACACTTGAACATGCTTCAACTGGTTGTGAAATCCATTTTATTCAGAATTTTCCTCACTAGAGATTTGGGGGAGACTGTTGGAAACCCCCCCTCATTGGCAAGGTGCAGCCTGGATGACTTTCCCCTCCAACAACTTTTCCCAATCGCACTGTTTCTACACCTCTGCTCACACCACATGGATTTCATTTACACAGTCGGACAGTCAAATTCACGAGCCTCCGCCGGTTCCAAACACATGTAGGACTACTTCATGATGAGCGAGTGTAGCTTAGAGCAAGGAATAGAAGACTAAAGTGAACTCACGCTGCAATATTATGCATGTCTTACAGGTCTCTATATTTGGATTGATTTTTGGGAAAGACTTCTTTACAGCCTTGGGCTATGGTCTGAAAATTATCTAATGAAATCTCAACTTGGGCTACACTCAAAAGTTGAATAAATTCCAGCAATGACTGCTGCATATCATTAGCCAGTGCTTTGTCATCTTTGATGTAAATCTTATTTTAATATTCATTTGGTCCAGAATTACGTTTGGCAGCAATAACTGTTTGTCATATTTCAAATGATATCACAGTGGGACCTCTAAAATGGAAAACGATCCATTATGTAGTGATAGTTGACTTCCAAAATGTTCTAATTAAAGGAAAATTCAATTAATTTGTTCAGGTTCTCTGTAGTTTTGTGACTCTAGAGATAACCTTTAACATTCTCAACTGTAACAAAAATATTAAAAAACTACTCCAAGTGATTGTATATCACACCTCTTGCCCCAAATCAACTGGGGAAGACTTCAACTCACGTGAGGACAAATACTACTGAAAATGAATGCATATACGATGAATTGTGGAGCTCTGGAATATTATGGGTCATTCATTCATTCATTCATTCATTCATTCATTCATTCATTCATTCATTCATTCATTCATTCATTCATTCATTCATTCATTCATTCATTCATTCATTTCCCTACTCATTCATCCATTCATTCATTGCCTACTGTAATGCAACATACGAACAACAGTATTAGACCCGGAAGAGTTGTATTCACTTCGTACTGTATCTGTATTTTGAGTAGTTTCACACCAAAGAGTAAATCCAGTTGCCTTGCTGATGTTATAAAGCATGCATCTGATATAAATTTGGCAAAAGAAAGCTATTCTATTCCAAAATCAACAACTTCTGTGGCTGAACCGTGGCCAACTTCATGGACATTTACAGCTGCCAGATTCTTCAAGCAACATAGAAATGCCAAGTCATGTTAGTCGTTCTCCTTCGAAATCTACTCAACATCCAAAAGACTTGTAATCATTAGCTTTGAGGGGTCCAACTGCCTTCCAACCAGCCCGGCCAATTTTTATATTTACTGCTCCAAGTCTTATTGATCATTGCCCTTCATATGCTCTGCATCATATGGTCACCTTTGCAAGAAAAAAACTTTACAATACTTGCAAGTCATTATTTGATGCCAATGTGCTTGCACAAATTCACGAAAAAATCATTTGAGACTGGTACTGATAATTGTATGTAATGACTTCAATATGCCACCCTTGCAAGACTAAATCAAAGCTGTGTTAGCTACAATAAAATTCAGTAACCTTTTTTGCATGAGTAAACAACCTGCACTGATACATTCGACACACACCACCATGCATATAAGAATTCCCCAAACACAGGTGTCATAGCATCCCAAATGTTTGCAAGATATTACCTGTAAGTGTTCCAAGATCTTGTGAAAATTCCTGTTAATCCTTCTCAGTAAGAGGGATTAGTGATCATTACTGTTCGCAGGCCAGGATTGTCAGAAAGTGCATGAACAAATGCAGGTTTTGTGTGGTGAATGAAAGAAGGCCCTCCCTCAATCGCCTGCGCTTCTGTCCTTCTTCTCCTTCCTCCTCTCCAGCCCCCCCCCACTCCACACTGGCATACTGCCAGCCTCAATTACCACGGGTGGAAAGAGAAGCCGATAAGGAGAGCATAAAATTGTACAACAGACAGCCCCATCTCTGACGGACCAGAAGGAAAATAGTAGTAATGAGAGCAGTCTTCTTCCAAGTATTGTGGGTTTGGAAGTTGGAAGGACGATTTGCTGAGGGCACAACCAGAGAATATGGACATTTCTAGAAGACAAGCGTGGGATCAAGCCACAAATTGGAGTCTTTTTGCTGAATTGCACATGCATTAGCATAAATGAAAACAGTCCATGTGATAAACAATAATTCATCCATATTTTTTTTATTTACCCATTTATTAGCAAGCTTTTGTTGTGATAAAATTTTCACTAACATTTACTCCTTAGTCATTCACTAAGCACTGATTAAAAAACATTATCCTGATTAGTATAATTTGACAGAGAATTCCAGCTCTTAAATCTCATTTCAACCTGTTAAACCAGTTTTCTTGCGAGTGTAATTGACCCACTGCCTTTTGAAATTATTTGGCTAGATTTACAAGTGACACAATTGAGATTTTTTTGGAGCACTGATATGGGTCATGGCAGTGCAAAGAGGAAAAAACGGTCTCCAAGAATCGGATCAGATATCTGCCAAAGCGACTGCACCATAAAGGGACAGATGAGCTCCAGTCTGTCAATGCGAGCCTGATGTCATAGCAGTGAACAAATCGAGAACGTATATAATGTGTGGAAAGTTAAATATGGTCTCAATATGGCACATGAGCGGCGCACAATGCATTAGTACATGGAAAAACAACTGCCAACATTGGCCAGTGGAGTATTGCTGAGGACAGCTATATTTTAACATTGGGAGATGAGGAACCTTTTGCATACGAAAAAAAAATGTGAAAAAAGGTTGCGACTTATCTGATCGTAATTCAAAACAAAATCATACTGTACTGCATATGGAGGACCTGCTTTGTACAATAAATCTATTCTAGCCAGTCGAAATGGTGAAGCCCATCTTTACTCTATTTGGTATGGATGTAGGAAGAGAATTAAAACCAAAAACATTGTATAAGTTGCTTTAAATATTGCGTAAAGGGGGATGTACAATCACTCCTACCTGGCAGGTGTCTTCAAACTTTGTCCTCTGCCAAGATGAGATGCTGGTCGGTGCCCACCGCGTCCTGGTTGACCCTGAGCATCGGCAGTCTCTGGTGGATTGCACAGACAAATGGTGAGTAGGGTTGTGGAGCATGGAAGTGGCCGATCTTACTTGTCATCTAATTTAATTATTTTTAACATCAAGTGATCAGTAGAGTAATTACGCAATAAAGTAGCTAAGTTCATGGAATCATTGCCACTGGAAAAAAAGTGGATAGCAAATAGAAGTGCGACGTCATCTGGTTCCTGGCAGTAGAATAAAAATGCCTTTGAGGAATAAACTGTTATGTTTTATGCTAAACCTCTTTCAGTTATTCAGTTTTGTGCAACACTGAACATTCAAAGACAACAGAGAGTTTGATGAAACAAAACGGAACAACATGAGGTGGAGGATGACGGCTGAAGTTAACGAGATTCCGAGGAAACAAACGGATGCCAGTAAAAGGCTCTGGGAAGAGTCTTGAGTCATTCACAAATCTCAGTGGGGTTCCCCCCAGGATATCTTTCTCCATTAGATGTGGGAAAACAATTAATTTTTCATACTGAAATAAAATGCTATACATTGAAGCTGTTTTTTGTTTTTTTTAAGAATCCCAAAGCAGGCAAGCTTTGCTGTCAAGAACTAGTATTCCCAAATGGAACATGTGGAGTCTGTTCCAATCAAGCATGTTTTTTTTTGTGCTCCAAAGTCAGCAATGGGACACAACTAAGCCAGGAATTGAAACAGCCTTATGATTGAAGTCACAACTGTTGTGTAACATTCTCCACATGGGAACTGTTTCTGTTTGTCATTACAGTCATCACTGCAACAACTTCTAAGGACGACATATATTATTTACTGTACCACTGACAGCTAAATTCACGCCGTTACCTGTCAAAGTAAATATTGTGAAGTCAAATGACACGTGGTTATTGCACTTACACAATTATTATTCCATCAAGAATTAATTACCAGTATTATCCTGCTTCTGACAAAATTGTTCTGGCTATGTTTCCACTGTGAGGTTGCTGTAACAGTAAAACGTGCGGGCAGCTGTAACGCAGGTGGTCCCGCTGCATGTTTACTCTACGGATTTAAAAACTACTGGTGCCTGTAGGTGATGTGAGGTTCAGGGGAAAGATTAATGTAGCACAGTGTTTCTGTATTGTGGCTGTAAGATAATGGAATCTTAAGAACAAGCTCAAAGAACGTACTACTACCTAAATTTGACAAAATGTTTGATTGTTTTTAAAAATGATAGTGGTTGAAATATTATAAAAATTACAATGAAATTATACGGATTGTACAAATGAATGAAAAACTAATTGGAAACACTAAATATTACTTACATTCCATTGCAGCAATATTGATTCCTGTGAATTTGAACCTAGGTGAGGTCATCACATGGTAAATAATCATCAGTCTGATCGTAAAAGTCACAATGATTTTTTTGTTTAATTTTATTATAAAGAAAAGATGTTTCAAGATAAGTCAGATTGTGAAATCTTTTAAATAAAATCAAATAAAGTTTTCATTTTTATACATACAATATTATCCCACATTGGTGTTTTTTGGGTGTTAATCTGTTCATATGGTCAAAAAAAATCGGAGCCTCAGTTAAGAATATTTACATTAAAAATTCTATTTTGGATGACAACATATTAACATGACAATGAATCCACAAACACTTTTTGGTCCTTTCAATATTCCACTGTCCACACGGGATCTTTTCCATTACTGGCGGTTCCTGAACCTTCGCGGGGGTGCACCCTGAGGAGCAACTTGAGGTGCTGGACTTGTAGAAGTGAGCAGAGCACACCCAGAGGTGAGGCAAACACCGGGGGGCCCTCTGAGACCCGCATGGCCCCTGATTCCAGCCAGGCCCGTTTGTCCCCGCTCACCCGGCTTCCCTGGTTGTCCATTAAAGACCCTGCCGGGACGTCCACGCTGACCTGTGATTGACCCGAGAATAACATTTTAGATGGTTACTTTTCTATAGTACTTTGGCACATATATTTAAATAAAATCATTACATATCACATGAGTGAGCAACTTTAAAATATTTTTACCCATATTCCCCTGCTCTCCAGTGTAGCCAGGTAGGCCATGACCCTTGGCTCCTTTATCACCTTGCTCTCCTCTATCACCTGAACACACACACATGCACACACACACGTACACAAAAATACGCCCACATATTTCTCAGAACACAACAGACTGACCAGAAGAATGACATTACCTGAAAATGCTCTGTAGATTACAGAGCATCTGTTACTGACATCACCGTTAATTAAAACACTTCATAAATATTCTTGATTTTCATTGGCCTTGCTCTACAGGGATTCCTCATTAAGGCCTCTGACTGTCACTAAAGCCTTAAGCTTGTGTATTATAACCGGCACATATATGTTGTGACTTCATGATTCCATTCAACACCATGAGTGCAATGTGTCTGCATTGTTTTTCCACACCTGGCCCTCCTTGCTGGCCTGAATCTCCGACTTCACCATAAAATCCTGGCAGGCCGACTTCTCCAGGATCGCCGTCTCTTCCAGGATCACCCTGACAACATCATAAAAGGAAAAATATAACATTCATCTTTAGTACATCGGGTCTGTGTCAACCTTGAATATTTGGTTCTTCCATTTGTTCTGAATGGTTCTGATCGCATAAAAGCTGAACTTGCTCGTTCTGCATATTCATATTTGATTGAGAACATATTATGCAGTTGCATCTTAGCCATACATAACGCAACATATATTTTTTCAACACCTCAAGAATCGTAAAATGTTAAGCATAGATTTGTAGGGGAAGTTTGTCATTCACTCATTAAATTAACTACTTTTTTTAAGACCAATCCATTTTTTCTTGTTTCCCCAACAATTTTTTTTTTTGTTGCAATTTTACAGTTTTGTTTTTCTTTTCAATGCAGCGCTAACACACCAAGTATGAAGAATCTTTTTGATGTGGTGGGACATGGATTACCTCTGTGCTGCACAACAATATGGAAAGGATTTGTCGGTAGTTGAAATTCTCCAAAAAACATTCAACGCATACCAGGAGACCACTGTCTTTGTCCTCATGTTGATATGGAAATTCACAATGTTTTCGTTGTTAGTTTTTCTGCCAACCACTGCAGTTGAAATTTTCCAGACATTTGCAATGTGCGGGACAGAAGTGAACAATGTATGGAGAATAGCCTCGGTAGTGTGTTTAGGCTGAAGAATTGGAAAACTATTAGAACTCACAGGAGGTCCAGGTGGGCCTTGCTGCCCGGGTGGACCTGGGGCACCCATGGGAACGTCCCCGTAGAGAGGACACACTGCGGCACACGTCCTCTTGATTGAGTTGGCAAAGGTGGACATCTGCTCCAGCACCACCTTCTTGCAAACCTCGATCACATGTTGAGCCGGCAGCGTCGGACCCTGTGTGACGAATCATTAGCAAATCCATCATTGGAAGTGACTCAAATGTGCAACACGGCAGATGAATATTCCAGCAGAGCGCACGCTGAAGTGATGGCAGCATCTCAGAGGAAACCCCAACGAGAAATGAGGCCAATGAGATTTCCCTAGACTCATTATGGATTTATGGACACACTGACTGATGAGACCTCATGCCTGGATGAGCATCTTGACTAAAAAGAAAAGTTTGACAAATTGTTCTTGACCCCAATAGTTTTGGCAGTCTTACTACTCGAACAAGTGATGACGTTGGTTAGTCGACCACTGTGAGCAGATCTTGCCGATTACATCAATGCTGTAACCACATTGTGTTACAAATACAAGGTAAAAATAAAAACAGCATTCTGGGGTTTGCGTTTTACTTACTGGGGGACCTGGGGGCCCCTGAAAACCATCTGGTCCTCCTTCACCTCTCACTCCCTTGGTTCCCACGGGACCTGAGCGTCCACCCGGACCCGCTGGGCCACGCTTACCCCGTCCTCCCTGAGGACCCGGCTGCCCTCTGTCTCCAACCTACAGAGCACATTGGCATGAACAGCAGAGATGAGATCTAACACTAACATTAGCGTAAGTGATGGGTCGATAAGTTAACTCACCCTTCCTTTTGGTCCTTTGACACCTTTCTGTGCCTTTAAAGACAAAAAACATGTTGTGAGAACAGACAGGGCGGGAGAGAACTCAATATGATGAAATATTTACCTGGTCGCCTTTGACTCCTTGAATTCCTGGGATTCCTGTGTCACCCTGTACAAGGAAGAGAGAAAAATGTTTTATGCTGTGTAAAAATATTACTGTAAGATTATTTTTTTGTGTGCACTTGTGAGAGTGCACTCTCTGTTTCACAAAGTAATACATATTTTGGGATGTCAAAAACCTTAATTCAGACAAAACTCCCCAACATACCCCAGTTCCTACATTAGGTACACTTGAACAATTTAAGAGATGCAATAAACAAACAGAAATTTTGCCACTCAAGACAAGGTAATTAAAATATTTTTAATATTCACACTGTATTAGACTGTGCAGGCGTCCCTAATATTATGGCCAGTGAATCCATATCCTACCCCCTCCCTGTTTTCACTGCATGAAACATCTGCTTTGTTTATTTCAACCTTCATAATTCGGCCATCTTTCATATTTCCTGCGGTATATTGATGACAATACCTTGCTTCCTTGTTTTCCAGCTACTCCCACGTGTCCCTGGGAAGACATGATGTACTTCAATCACTTACACGAAATAAACAAGCATTTAGAGTTAAAAGTTAGAGTTTTAAACTTACATTAGGTCCTGGTGGACCAATAAATCCTGGTCTTCCTGGTTTCCCCGCAGACCCTTTGTAACCTCTTGGACCCTCGGGAATAAAACATTTATTTAAACTACCTGTTTAAACTGCTGTTTCATTCTGTGTTAATTAATTCTCTTAAAAGTGGTAAATAACACAAGATGATTTTCTTCAGGAGGTACAACTTACAGTTCGACCTTGAGGGCCCATTTCTCCCACTAATCCCAGGCTTCCTTTCTCCCCCTGTGGAAAAAAAACCCACAATAATGAGCCAAACAAACTTTACGCAGTTTACATACAATCCTTAACAACATCAGTTATACCTTTGAGCCGATTTGTCCGAGTTTTCCACTCTGACCTTGTGGTCCTTGATAAGCCTGGGAATAAAAAAAATAATGATAAATAACAAAAATATCAATTTCAAGGGATCAGGTAGTAATGTATTATACAGTGGATACAGTACCTCTATTCCAATATCTCCATCTCTGCCAGGTATTCCAGGATCGCCAATAATGCCCTGGGGAAACGTTATCAAGATTTATTATAATAAATACTGAGATATAGTTGATTACAAGATGTTCGTAAGGGTGACGTCACCTTTTGTCCTATGGTTCCATCTCTACCACGAGGGCCCGTGACCCCCTAAGTTAGATAATAAATGTACTATGACTGCGTTCAGGTTTCAAAATGACATGTTGACAATTATTGTGGGGTATACATACAGGCTGCCCCTTCTCTCCAGCAGTCCCCCGCTCCCCTGGATCTCCTACAATACCCTGTTAAAAAAATGTAACATCAAATTACTGTTGTTGTTCGTATTATTTTATATTTTACTCAGTTCACTGATAAATTAAGAATAGATAATTATGGTGTTGGTAAAGTATCCATTTAACGGTTATTGTTTCTTAAGACTGGTATAGTATGTCAAAAGAGCTCAAATTCAGAGATACAAAATATCAAAAATATCATAAATATCCCCAATTCCTCTACGATTGATGATTGCTGTGCTGTGCACGTTGTCTGTTAGCAACATGTCACTTGTTTCATTTTAGGAAAACCCAACTTTATGTCATTCAAATATGTCATGTGAGTGAATGAGCAACTAGAATTCCGACCGGCCTTTTTGTTGCAATTGAAACATCATACCCATATAGCCTCTTATGGATGAAGAACCCACCTGCTCTCCTCGAGGTCCAGGGTTCCCATCTGGACCAGTGCTACCTTTCTCGCCCTAAAAATATGTCAAAACAATCAGAACAACAGATAAATATATCTTTTAAAAATGTAATAACACAAGAGAAGAAACTTATACCTTCACTCCTTGAAACCCAGCAATCCCTTCGTATCCTCTTTCACCTTTTGTACCCTGCAGGGAAAGTAAAAATCATATGATAAACTACAGTAGGGGTCGGAATCTACAATGCCAAATTTTGGGGGGATTGTTATTTTTACATGCTCACTAAATATTAGATTTTTGTGATTATTATTATCTTTACCATTATGTTATGTACATTACGGTTGCATTGTAAATGTCCAGGGAGGAATCATATTTTTAAAATCATAATATGGTCTTGAAGTGAAAACAATTGCCCTATTCGCATAATGATGAAGATTGCAGGTGAACTCACAACTTCTCCCTGCCTCCCAGTATTTCCGATGTCTCCAGAGGGTCCACGAATACCCTTTAATCAAAGTGTCTTTGTAAGAATTGTGAAAACTCTGCAATGATACTCATTTTCAACTGCTTAAATTCACCTTGAATCCCGCTGCCCCTTTCAAGCCCTTCAGCCCTTTTGTACCTCGCTCGCCCTGTAAGGACAAGGTATCGTGTTTTATTTGTGACATTGTATTAGTGGAAAAGATGGTGTGAAGTATAATCACTTTACCGCAGGGCCCCAGAGACCTCTCATTCCTTTCTCGCCTTTGCTTCCAATCTCGCCCTAAGGATGATGCATGTGAACTATCATTAACCACCATGAAGAATTAAACGGAAGCGCAACCTGATATCAGTGTGAAGACAGAATTTACCTTAGGGCCTGGCTCACCCACGACGCCATAGTCTCCTGTGTTTCCCCTGATGCCCTGCAAAACAAGGTGGCAGGGAACAATAATTATAGACGTTAATGTAACCACAACATGTACAAAGATGGAAGACTGGACAACCTTGACAGTTGAATTGCATGAACGGAATAAATATGGTTAATGCTTGCTTTTGTATTTTTGTTGTTGTCACATAATTCAATTTCTTGCACTTTAGCAAACAGTTGGAAACGTAATTTTGAAGTTAACTCCCTTTCTGTGAAGCTCAATCAATTTATTCTCATAAAAAAAACAAAAAAAAAACGCAGCATGACATTTTGTTCCTAAATCTGTCATTTAAAAACCAGGATCAATTGAAAATACCTCTAATAATGTGAATAAATGGAATGAGATGCCTGGGATTTTTTTGGATTGTTGCTGATGGGTCTGTACTCAAAACCAAGAGTCAGAAAAGGTAAAAAAAAAAAAAAAAAAGGGCCATTTCGTGCAGAAATATTAATCCATCACAAACGTCCTGTGTTTACTTGGCTTTTCATAACTTGGCATGAAAGAAAACATCAAAGTAAATAAATACAACTACGGTACATGACAAAAATAAAGTCTAATGACAGATGTTGGGAAATACTTGCCACTTTAGCCTTTAATTGTTTCCTCAACTCAATGCTAAACCAAATAGACATCGTATGACGAACTTCTACAGCTCCTCATGGGAAGAGGGTGAGTACACCGTTGCCTAAAACATTTTAGTCAAGGTCATATTAGTCATGTTAGTGGAAAATGTACACCAGAATATTCCACTGCACTCTGTATATACACACACACAAATCATAGATGCAACTAAATGGAGCGCTCTTGTTTAGACAAATGCTAACCACTTCAAATGCAGAAGGAAAAGTGTTGCCTTGCATCAACGAACAAAACCAGATTGTCTTCTTGTGGTCTGTTTATTTGAACATCTCATCATTTAACGGTTAACCTCATAGATGGCCGACGGTATGGCAAAAGACAAAACCGTGAACTTTACCGCATTTATATGCTGGCAAAGTTAAGGTGGGCTTAAAAAAAAAAAAAAAAAAAAAAGGAAGACCACCCAAAATAACTCGTAAATGTGTGCCAGGAAAGCGCCTTCCTCAAGATGCAAGCAGGGAAAGAGATAAACATGTTGGGCCTCTGTGATTCAGGGCGTTACAAAAGACAGATGTTTACTCTCAAATGACCTCCAGCTGAAACTCAGGATGAGAGACTGTGGCATGAATGGCTCTGGAATCTTTCTGTAGGCCTGCATACTGTAAGTTTGTCCAGTCAGTGTAGGGAGTTTCCTTAAATACGTATTCAACAACTACAATCAAACAAGCTGGTTCTTTGGAAATGCCCCATTTCTTGTTACGCAACTTGAAGGAAAGACAACTGGACTTGTTTGTTCTTTTCCTTTTTTCCAAATCTCTCTTTGATTTTAGCTGAATGACTCTCTCTCCAAATGTAACCCTTCTAATGAAAAAGCTTCTGAGATCTGCTCCAATTTTAAAAGCGGCTGTTCAAGATCAACGAGTCAGGAATTTAAATAAGCGCAGTTCCCTATGAGCAAAAGTAAGCGCAATGTGCCAAACTTCACACTCCACTCAAGCAGACATGATGTGATTACAGACTCTCAGGGGTCTTGGCCAACTGCCTTCTATGTCTAGGCTTGGTGTCCTCATGAGAATTTCGCTGGAAATTGAGTCAGAGTCTGAGCCATTGAGTGGCCCATTTGGCGTAATATTTTAAGGGAAACAATTGGGTTCTGAAGTTTTCATACAATTTCCTCCTGAATATACGAGTTCACTACATTTAGCCCTCAGACAGCACTACCTTCAAAAATCTTGTGATCACCTGCCAGTTTGCTACTGTACACCTCCGAAAGGAAAAGAAATCCATCATCACCTCTGTGCACGTCTGGATTTATCTTTACTATCTATGAGAAGAGCCCCAACATTTACTATCCCATAGTGCTTCTGGTTTCGGGTCTGTTTCCATCCTATAGTGCTATTTTCCAAAGTTTCACTCTCGTTTCACAGCTGATTTTCATTGCTACGTACGGCCACGAGTTAGTTTAACTTTTTATTATACAGAAATAACAAATCTTTGGTCATTTACCCAATTTCCCAGTTTTCCTGAATCGCCGTCTCTTCCGGGAAGACCTCTGTGGCCCTGCAGAAGAAATAATAGAGGTCAACATGCTACAAGTCACCGGGATCATGTATCATGCGGAAATTCACCTGTGGGCCCGGACGTCCCTGGATGCCTGGCTGTCCGTGCATGCATTTGCAAGATGCTCTTCCGGCTGTCAGACCGATTTCCGCATAACCTCCACACTGCGGCAGCGAGAGAATAGAGTTTCATATGAGTCTGAAGAACAAGGACTGCGAGAGCTGCAGAAGGGCTGTGGACGCGCCACCTTGGAGAGCTCGCAGCAGCCTTCAGAATAGGCCTTCTCTGGGTCACATGATACGTCCATCTGCTGGAGGTCTACCTGCATAGGTTAGCATATGGGGAATATCATTGTAAAGCCAGAGAGCCAGCTAAAATATTTTTACAGGAGACGTTCTTGGTGCACACTTACTGAAAAAGAGCGGTCTCTCGCAGCTCGCTTGACTATGGAGGTGTACCCTTGGCGGATGACTGGCATTGGCTCGTCGATGGATTCCACACTGACCTCCTCACAATCTACCAGCAGCTTCACCTGACTGCCCTTCACACTCAGCGCCAATTTGTGCCACTCACCATCAAACAACTTCCCCATACCGTGGAAGGTTCTCAGCATGTGGCTACCACTGGGGCTGATGTAAAAGAAGTCCAGCGAGCGGCTATCACCCTGGAAACGCAGGCCCACTTGCTCTTGACCGTCTGGGGCGCTGACCTGCCACAGGTTCCACGATTTCTTAACCATGTCCTTTGTCAACTTAAAGGTTGCAATGATGGAGTAGTCGGAGGGAAGACCATCTGGATACACATCCCTGTGGTGGGAGAGTCAGCATCGTATAATTGAACATCGTCTCATTGCCTCAACATTGTTATCTGATGTTCTACAACTTTGTTAAATTATGTCTGTGTGAAGCTGTCTTCGAACATTCATCACTCTTTGTATCTCTCATGTGGCCTCTAAATTGAGGCTAAAGTCATAAAAGCCAAGCTTATTAAGGCTCACTGAGTTACAGTAACAGCCTGTGGTTACAACGTTGTTTACAGACATCTCTTAGCAAGCCGAGATTTCTTCCTCGTCAACTATGACTAAACCTGTCGATCGTAAAGTTTAACCAAAATGGTCGGGAGCGATTTCATCTGGCTTGGTATGAGTCTCTTATCGTAGCAGCTACACACTGTATGGTTTTCAGTGGTGTAAAAAGACTCTTGGGGTAATAGAGGACTGTGGTGTCCTGATTGACAAACCTTGAACACCTAACAAGGAAGCTGTCCAAGATGTGTCCTTAGTCAATGTCATCTCAAATAGCATGTTGCCCACATAGGGATAATCATTGCACTCGTCCTAAAATGATTATTTGAATAAGCTCCTAAGATGTCCATGTCAGGTGTCAGTTGGTTCCACTCCACTGACAAGCTATTTTTTCTCTCAATGACGGAATGTATCAAAGCGACATAGCACGTTTACATGTTGCAGACTGGCTGCCATGCTTGAGTGTACCTTTATAATCAAGTGTACCTCATTGTCTTCTGCAGATGGATGACAGGGTTGATGCGGTAAGCCACCACCTCTGGTTCAGAGCCTTCCACTCTTTTCACTCCTCTCGACTCAGACACACGGAACTCCTCCAGGAGATCGAAACCTCACAATATACATATACGTTATCAAACAAACCTCAAATGGAGATTTTTATCAAGACAGGAGTGCACATGGAAGGTGATGTCAAATCTTGATTTAAGTTACAATTGTTCCTATCAAGAAAGCTGAAAATGGGCAATAAAAAGACAAATACTGACATCTATGGTCATTATTTGGTAGGGCATTGTTCAATTTAGAGGACTTTTGCATTGTGATAGTGTTTTTAGATTTCCTGCAGCAATCAACATTTAAAGGTCAAAGAAAAAAAGAAATTGCACTTACTTGGTAATGTTTGGCCTTGGGTGCATCCTAAAATGACAACTAGTAACACAAACACCTGCATGGCTTCGAAGGCTGCCATTTTCAGATTTGGAAAAGTCAAGCGACTATAAGTGCCTGAAGAGCAACAGAATTGTTAGAAATGGATCAATTAGAAAGACACTTCAGTTTGTAAACACAAACTTTCAGCCACAGATAGAAATTTAAAGTTTGATATACATTGCCACAATATAATCAGACAAGCATGACCACAAAAATATTGTCTTAATAATAACGCCAACTTGAGCTGAGCTGCCAGAGAATGTTTATCATTGTGATTGTAAAAATACTTTGCATCATATTGAAAATCTGAAACATGGTTTTGGTTACATTAATTAATAGCCCAATCGAGGTGAACATTATACAACGGCCAATGTGATGCATTGCAATTTCACATCACTGTAATCTCCCACAATAAACATAGCAATTTGACAGTGTCAATTAAATGTAATAATTGTTTTTCTTTGTACTCATCTATGTATTAACTTTCATTTACCCGTAAATACTTGAAAACGGAATACCAATGCTACCCATCATATAAGCAGAAGAATTAAGATAAGGTGATTAATCATGTATTGACTCACATATTCCTCCAGGTGAAGATTGCTTGGGCTTGTGCGGATGGATCTATTCCAAGTCAGGCTGTGCTATGATGTCCCGCTCTAAAGTGCCATCGTGGGCCACACTTTGAGCTCAACAGGAGGACCAGTCAAAGTGGCAGCTCTGGAGCTCAGGCCAGCGTGACCCCTGAGCTCCGCTCTACCTTTGGTACCGACGGGATCAGCCATCTCTCATAGGTCAGTTCAGTATCCAGTCGCTAGACGCAAGCAGACGCATGTACTCTCATGCAAGCTTGACAGTATTGTAGAATCTTTATAATTTATCTGATATGTAAGGTCAATGAAATGCTTAAAGATGACTATGTTAATAGCTTACATCTTGTTTTTCGTACTTTTTGTATGAAAAAAAAATCTACTCCTCTCCATAGAAACACTATATATTGCTGCTTTTAGAAAGGAGTTCACTGGGTCCAGCATCGGCACAAGCTTGATGGGAGAAAGATGTAGTATGTCACAGCCAAACACAAGACGCTCTGCAAACATTCCACCTGGAGACCAAAACTTCACTCTTCAAAGCCACTCAGCAGGTTACTTAGTAATATGAACACAAAAATATTAACAAAACAAATATGAACAAATGCAAAAAAGATTAAATTTAACTGTTGGTTAAAGATGCTTGTTGAGTTCAAGATGTTAGATTGAGGGCAAACCTTTAACCTTCATTTTGCTTTGAATTTTTACTCATTTACTGGCACTGCCAACCAGTCTTACAGCACATTGGCATCTCTAGCTGTCAATGGCAGTGAGTGTTAATGAAGTAAAAATTAAAAGAAAAAAAAAAGACATTTTTAAATATTAAATAACCCTCATGAAATACTTTCAAACAGTTGAGGTAAAAAAAATAAAGTACATTTACAAGCAATCAAATGCTGGGTGAGTATATACTGACTTCCAAGTAACATGAATGAGGACTCAATGGTCAGCCAATGGTCTAAGTCCGTTTCTTGTAGCTTTGTGCAAGCAGGTTTATTACAAAGTAATAGTTACAGTAACAACTGAAATGAAGCAATGTGCCTACACAGAGAATGTCAGCGTGAAGGGGCTCACATGTTGCTGCAAAGTCGTCTGCAAACAGACGACTTGTGGCTGCAGGGTTTCTGCTACTTGGAGTGTTGTTAAAGGTTTCCGCAGTGCTTACCATAGTTATATTGCATTGCCCTTGAAAGTACTGTAGATTGTTAGCACTTAAATAAATATTCGCGGCGCCACACACACACACGCACACAGGTACACGCACACACATACACACACACGCACATGGTGGTGCGATGCTACTCCAAAGTCCAGAGCACATACATGACAAAAGTACATTCAGTAACTTCTCTCAAGTGCCATTTTCGGCAGACCATCAAATTTTGACAGGATCAATCAAATAATATCATTTAAAAAAAATTGACATTTTCACCAAAAAGTAAAATACATTAAAAACAAATACACGAGGCCATTGACATTCCATTCACGCATACTACTCAATCATATCGCCTCTCCAAAGGAATATTTTACAACTCAGCATCAGTTTAAATAACACTCAGCATATTTGGAGTCTTAAATTATGTAATTCCAGTGTTTGTGGCCTTTGTTCTTGAAGCCACTGACTATCGCTTGGATCCCTTGGCAAGTTTGCTCGTGGGAGTGCTTCTTCTCTGAGGTGTGGGGATCTTGGAGGGCTTCCCTCCTTGTTGGCGAGAAACGGAACGCGGAGTCGTCCGCGTGCCGTCCCCAACCGTCTCCGATGCATCCGAGCACACCGACTGGATGTCCGAGATGTCGAAGTCTGAGGCGTCGCTGCCTCTGCGACTGCTGCCTCTGCTTCCTGCTTTGCTTCCAGGTCGGCTCGAGTTTTTCCTTGAGTCTACAAGGGTACATCCGGTTAATTAGCTCTTTCATCAATATGGTCAAACACATCAGCCCGATCGGTTGCCAAAGCTGCTTTTTTGTCACGGGCCCAGGTGTACTGAGGCAAAACTATTTATTTGCATTTATAGTAATAGTAGTAATGTTGTAATATTACAACTAATCAGTCTACTCACCTCCTAGAGCATGACCCCGAGCTTTGAGCACGGCAGCGTTGATTAGTGTTCCCTCGTCGCTTGACTGAAATCCTTTTCCCGACAAATAGCCCGGAAGGCGCAACTTGCTTCCTTGAACTGGCGTTGTCTGCAAATTATAACAAATATTTACATCCAGTTAGTTACTACTATTATTGTTAATATTCACTACCGACAATTTACATCAGTAGAGTTAGTTGGAACCTTAAGGGAAGAAAAATAAGTATTAGAGCAGAAACCATGTTGTTAGTGTGTTTGTTTGTTCGAACGGGAATAGTTAATAGAAAGTCACTCATGCACAAGTGAACATGTGTTGAGCTCAGTGTCGTGCTGGACGCAACAAAATCGTTAGTAGTTAAAGACCTAATTGGAATCTGTATTTACATATTTTTGAATGAAGGTTTGGAATATTTAGATTATGGAAACATATTTAGAGTAAGCAGAAGATTCCAGTTAGGTTAAATCAGGGAGCTCTGCACGTCACATACAGTATGTGGCAATACCTCTGAGGATGAACCTGGGCTCCCGAAGGAGTCGGATGATTTAATTGGAGTGGAGGGTTTGCTGTTTGTAAGCCAAGGCTTATCATAATTGCGGCTTATGTGTTGGCACGTCTGGGGAACAATGGCAAATTAACAACACAAAGAAACACGGAATGACAAATCAAATTCTACAAGACATATGAGAAAAGGAGAGAAGAATGAAAAAACAACAACGGTGGAATAAACTACAGATGATCGTCATGATGCGGAACAAATAAACAAATATGGATGATGCTGACCATGGAGGGGCAACACAACTGACGACCTTGCACCACACACACCTTAGGAGTGCTGTTCACTGGCGGATTGGACGGGATGACACAGCTTTGGCTGGATATGGATCTGTTAGGCGATGCCGCTCTCGACGAGGGCCGTGAGCGACGGCCTCGGTAGCGGAAGCTGGCCATCACCTGCGTGGTGCCCTCGGGGACAATGAACTTCTCTCGCAGCTCCATGTTGGTCCTGCCTTTAGCTAAAAAAAAAAAAGACAGAGGACACTTCAAATGAGCAAGTTTAGATGGTTCTGCGTTCATATGGAAATAAGGATGGTGGTGATGAGCTCACGTGGCAAATATTTGATGAAGACAATAAACGTGAATGGATGGAAACCAACAACAGCAAATGTCATGCGCATGTTGCACATCTTCACTGCGCTGTGGCTTTCTTAACACAAGAAGCTTCTGCATTTGACGCAACACATTCAGATACAACCACAGGACACTAAATTAGGCACACCAATACAATTTTTTGAAATTCCACATATTCCAGACACCTCGCTATCAAGATTATGCCAATCATATTTAACTATATTTATCATTTGTGTGTTCAGTAATCAGAACATTAAAAATGCGTCTTGGTATGTAGTCCCACAATTCAATGGTGTCTTCTTTTAGACATCAATTTATTATTGTATGTTCATTTTTACAATACTGTCTTATTTTACGAAGCATTTTTGTTTGGGCAATTAGGCTAATTTGGTCTATATGCAAGTGCATCACAAATTTGATTGTTGTGGAAAACTACAGTATACATAGTAAAAAATATCTTTAACTTACTCAGACAATAAAATTATCTGAAATTAGGTACATTTTTAGTCTACTTAAATGTATCTGAAGCCAAATGGTTTTATTTTGTAAAACCGTTTTTTTCAATGTATGTAGGCTACATGAAATATTTCATGATTTATAGATTACAGCCAATTAAAACCCCAATTCAACACCTAAAGAAATTATAAAGGCAAAATTATTGATGCAGCTTTGTAGTGGTGTACCTAATATTGTGGCCAGTGAATATATGCACAAATGTGTCCAAGTATTCCCTCCAAAAAAAATAAAAAATCTTGCACAAGTATTGGTAAAACAAACTTGTGAGTTGCATGCAGTGCCACCTACCTATTGAATCAGTGTCCTTTTTTTCAAGGTTTTTTCTCTTTTTTATTTCACTCATGAAAAAAAGTAACTGTCATTCACTCTTCACACATTTGTTATTTCCCGTTTGTCTGAGTGGAGTAAAACGTGAAAGCTGCAAGAGGACTGCCCGCTTACATGCCCATGAGGAGAAAAAGATGCCCCAGCAGATGATGTGACCACACAAAACAACAACATGCATCAACACCAAGGTGAGTGAGTGCTGAGTTTCACACCACAGTACAGTACGGTCGAGCCACGCACACCCACGGGCCCAACACAAGTCACACACACTGGGATGTGCGGACAGACATACCACTGGTGGGTTCATGGAGCAGGGAGAGAAAGTTTGAGATTTGCCAACCTATAGGAGACTGAGTTATCGACGAGTTTGATTCTGAGCGCAACATTTTGCTCCCGTGGTGATGAACTAGAAGAAGTGATGAAGGGTGTTGAGCAGGAGGGCAGAAAGAACAAAAGCACATAAGGCGTTTGCATACTCATTAGCATGTATACATGTTCGATACCACTTTTTTTTTTAGACTAATACCAGTGTGAGTATTCACCAATACCAAGTATTGATATCGCTACTGCTTATAAAAAACATTTAACTAAACACAATGACAGAAAAATTGTAAACTAAGACCTGCAGTATAGCTCCATGTACTGCCGAGGAGGACTGACTCAATGTTTTGGTTTTTTTTTTGCCTTAAGTATCAGTGGTTGATATCGGCAGTCTCTGCAAGAATGTCCAATGTCCTCAATAGCCACTAGTATCGGCCTAAATTCATCCTTAGATTGGATAGAACAAGTCTACACACGCACGTTCAAATGGGATTTATGTGATGTACCGAGTTCAATCCTGTTTGACTCAATGGAAAAATTGATAGCTTTGGGCTAACACTAAACTAAACTTGATCTAGGCCCCAGTTCCAGCAGAAGAAAAATCTCCCAAGCATCATGCTGCCACCACCACGTTTCATTGTATAGTCGTTTGATAATGTTGCTTTCTTTGAAAATTAATACCTTTTATTACATGTACCTTTAAACAGGTAAGTCGGTTGTGCTTTGAAACTCACCTCGACAGGGGTCGTTCTTCACCAGGAACTCATCCAGCGCCATCCAGCCTCCACCCACTCGGACCATTACAGTGCTGCGCAAGATACGCACCAGGCGAAGCTGCTGAGAGTCTCCAAACTACAGCGAGCAGGCAGAGTGAGGGAAGGAATTTAAAAAGAAAAAGAAAACAAAGAAGGCATACGTGAACAAGCAAACTTGAACACTACAGCTTTCAACCTGAGCAACACTGGAAACTAGATTGAGCTTGAGATAGAGCTCACTTTTTGGGTGTGAATATGAGAGCCATGCAAAACTTTGAAATCAATAATTAATTGTTTGAATCAGAGCTTGTTTCCTTGCGTGTTGCAAAGATTATACACAAACAAAACAGACACACCAACATTTATTTTTCATTCTCAAAGACAGTCAAGGTCAATCCAACTGCTTTTATTTCCCTAAGAATGTAATTGCTTAGAGCTGGTATTGTTGTTGTCACATTACATTTTCATTATCCTAATGCCAATATTTGTATCATGTCACATTTTAAAATTGTGATTTGTTTACTGCTTGATAGCGTTATATTAGGTGTGAAAGATACTGGTTTACACCACAGGGGGGAACTGTTGTGCTGAATTTGTCCTACATCTACTAAAGCCCTCTGATCAAAATTTCCAATAAGCCCGATATGCTCATGGTTGACCAGAGGAAGAAGCACTTGGATATTTGACCTTGAGCGTTTAGCACGTGATTAACGCAAGACGGCCACATGCTTTCTGTCCAGATCAGGATCAGATGGACGCACAAACTCCAGCGCCTCCAGCACACACTTCATTAGTACAATCCAAGATGCATTGACAATGATGCAGAACCAAGGCAGCTTGCGCCGAACGACACACATGAGAAATGGTTCAAACTATCTCTAATGTCTAAATCCATCACAGTGGGACACTCAGACATGAGCAAACACTGATGACCCTGCAGCGAGTGCCTGACAACTAGCATATCTTATCTTATTACGAACAGAATCTTGCAATCGGTATGATTCTCAGAATGATTGAACGTCACTGGTGATTTTAGTGATCAGATACATTAACGGTGATGGAGATTGAGTAATGAATCTGGAGAGAAAAAAAGGCACAAGAAACACTTGGAAGAATAACCATTTACCAGGATACAGCTTTCCAAAACTGCAACGTGCAGGTGAGGGCTTAGATTTTGATTTTCCCTGTTTGCTATTGTCTCATCGCCGACTACGGAGTCATGTAAGCAGTGAACGAGACCAAACTGTCAAAAGAATTAATTCAATTCATTGTTTGGTGAGATAGCAACAAATAACAACACTAGCCCAATACCCATCTCAAATACACTTCCCCTCAATAACCCAACAATGTGACCCATGGTTGTCATGAATTTTACATTTGGACATGCATTTGCTTTGCTTTTTTAAAGAGCGGCCAAATTAAATAAAAAAAACATCAAATTCAAAAAGCATCAGCCAGCGTTGAGGTAAGACATTCTCATGAAAGTGAAGCGCTCATAGCAAGCAAACACTTCAATTCTCCTAAGTGGCCAGCAAATGAATAATCGATAGAAATGTGGACTGAAATGGCATTTAGCATAAGAAACTGAAACTCAGAAGTGGTCAACCGGTATGCTACATTCTTAGTGTTTTTCTAGAAAGAAAAGCAAGAACTCATTTAGTATGATATGTTATAATGTGGGTCAGTTAACAAAATTGTCAAAGGTTGTTATTTTGGTATGAAACTTAGAACAATTTATAAATGCACAATGTAATTATTTGTTTCACAAACAACAATTACAATTTCAGTTAACAATTTAGACACTTTTAAAAAATATTTAAGCTCCTGATACTTCTGATAGTAATTAAACATTATTGTTTAACATTATTGTTATTATTGTATATTAAATTTATTAAATGTTTTGGTATCTCATTTTTGTAAACTAGATACATAGGCCACAGTTCTTTTTCCTACTTCTGAGTTCTAGTTTGCAACCATCAGCCAGGGAACTGAGCAGAGTGTTAATTGGAAAGCAAACACGAGGCATGAAAAGGCCATTTCTTAAAAGTAAAGAAAATAAAAACAACATCAATATGTACCTGGTTTCCAAGGTAAAACTGGTGGTGTAAAGAACAATAAGAAAAAACATGCCTGTTAGCGTTCAACATTACAATTTGGCTTCACAATCCTACCATCTGCAAGTTCCAATATACCAACAATATAATGATCTCTATGTCTTTCATAAGTACATCTTGCAGTTTATATTCTGCTCACCCTGTACTTGTTGGCACCAATTTGCTCCACTTGAAACCGTTTTGGACATTTGCATTTGGCAACTTGGCGGGTCACCTACAAAAACAAAACACAAAAAAACCATAAAATCATTCAAGTGTGGTTTTATGCGGTGAGATTTCTTTTTTCAATTGGAAGCAAACAGTCCAGCAGATGGTGCTGTGGTGAATAAAAGTGACATTTCATTTTACTTGCGTATGAATCCTCTCTGCTCCACTATCCTCACTAAATTCATCTCATAATCCTTAAAATTCTATTTTTGAAGACACACTGTGACCTAAATTGGATAGTTAGTATTACAAATATTTTTTTTCTGCCTAGCAACAAATAAAGTCCCCAAAATGTTATTTTTGAACAGATCACAAACTAACTGCTATCTGTGCATATTAATAATTAATTGTTGGTACCTCATCTTCAATCTTGTCAGCATCTGTCAAAGGTTTGTAGGCGTCCTTGTTGGGATGAAGAGCAGCAACAAACTCATAGTAGTCGATGTAGCCGTCACCGTCCCGATCGAATATGTCTGCCACAGCACTCATCTCCAGCCGACTTGTGGGGAATTCTGAGGGGACATCAGAGAATATCTTAGCAACGGAATTCTGTTTCATGCTAATGACAAGAATGATAATAATTAACTTGATGACTTACTGGAGGACAGGATGCCCTCGATGAACTCCTGCCTTGTGACTTTTCCATCCTGATCTTTGTCAATGCGGCGGAAGAAGTCCATGACGCGAGACTTTTTGTGGTTCATCCAGCGCATGTAGCGTTTCCGCCACACGTCAAAGTCAAAGTTGGCAAACTCTTTCAACTGGATAGAAAGAGAAATTATATGTGACTAAATGGCACATTTTAATCAAATTATTGTCCTTCTACTTGTGGGGGAATCACTCAAGCACTTGATCCAAGCCATTCTAAAATTAGACAGCGAACAGGTATTACCTCCTCCAATCTATCCAAAGCGTCGTTTAGTTTCCTCCTCCTGTCTAGAGCCAGCAGCCACACGTGCTGCCATTTACTGACCAGCAGGTTGACACGCGGATTTTTGGTTTCGATGGGAGCTTGTGTCGCTGACGCATACATGGTTTGAGTGGGAGAACGTTTTCCTGGAAGCACAAAACAAAAACCTTCAGAAGTGGATGGAAAGTGTTTTGGAGCTATATGATAAATCGGTGATGACATCACTCCAGGTGCCAAAGTGAACACAATGCGGATGTTGAGTCACCCTGCGGTGACTCATCACTTGCCAGATGGCGCAAGTTGTGCTTTGGAAGGTTTAAATCTGTGATGCATACTTCCAGCTCTTCCTTTGTCCAGCACGGGGATCTGAGAGTGGATCTGAGGTTCCAGAGCAGCTTTCCTTTTGTGTGTTTTTGTGATTTTGTCAACATCTGGTTGCTTCCTGGTCATTTCCTCCATAAACGTCTGCAGGATGAAGCAATAAGAATGTATCTAGTTACGTGTCAGGTACAAGTTAGGCATTGTTCCCGGTTCGTTAAGAGGATACACACAAAAAGTGAAACACTATCCATTGAAATTTGTGGAAGGCTTTTAAAGTTACTATTGCATGAATGGATCAGTCCAACGATTCCCATACAAGCCTGATTTGATCTTTATATCATTGAAAAACCTGAATGAAAACGATTTTCCCACCTGGTGTTCTGCGATGAGACTTTTGATCTCCTGGATCTCCTGCGGTAGGACTTCCTTGTCTTTGTCACTTAAGTTTGACTCAGCCCATTGGAGCCAAGTCAATAGGTTCTCCAGCAAGTCTTGAGTGGCCAAGAACTCACTGAGAGCTGCGGCTAGTCGCTGCTGATGCTGCCTGGCCCACGCTTGCACCTACGCGAGAAACGTGACAACAGCTCTATGTGTGGAATAAACCAATAAAAACTAAGGAGGAGTATTTACCTCTTCAAACCGGGCTTTAATGATTGTGTTCCAGTGTTTGATGGTTGTGATGGAGTCGGGATGGCAGATGCTCAGAATAGCCTCACCCAGACTGATGGCTTTATTCAGAGCAACACGCTTTTCTTCCAGTTTCTTCATGAACTCCTTTAAAGAGGACAGAAACACATTAAGAAGATTGAGAACCACAAACATTTCAACAGCCAAACACAATCAAAAGAGTAAGTAAAAAGTGAACAATAAAAAAAACGGAATATCAGCACAGCTTGCCTTGTGCTGATCAATAAGTGCACGGAGAGCCTCTTCATCGTCGGGCAGGCTGCCATGGAAACGCAAACTCTGCTCGGCCTCGGCCAGCCACTCTAGCAGGATGTGAACCGTGGAGTGAAACTCCTCAGCCTGGCACAGGGCCTGCTCCAGACGCGTCTGCTTGGACACCGAAAGGTTGCACACCGTCTCCCAGCGAGTGCTCAAATCCTGCATTTGAACTTTGACCCATGAGGCGTCATCGTGACTGCTGTCAATCAGCTCCCTGGCCGAGCGTTTGAGGGCCTGGACGCTGACTGTCTTCTTTCCCAGTTCCTTCTGAAAAACCTGCAGCGCATTAAAAGTGAAGGACATGATCAAACGTTGACGCAATCTCGAACACGCAGAAAATAGCTATGAAACGTGAATTTGTTTTTGAGACGGCAGAAGTTTGGACCTTGTGGTTGTCTATCAGGTTCAAAATGAGGTCAATGTCTCCGTGAACTGGCTGGTCTTCAGCCATCTGAGGCTCCACTTTGTACAGCCAGTCGATGAGAGCCTGCAGGGCATCTTTGAACTGGCCGGAGAACAGCAATGCCTCCTCCAGCTTGTTTTGCCTGCGCAAACATGCACAAATCATCAACAAATTACCAAGCTATGCAAGAAATGCATTGATATAATCAACAACATCTGTGTTTTTTTACATATTAAAACACAAAAGCAGAAGAAAAGAAATAAAATTCAACAAAGCAAAGGAGATAACAAGATGTCCAAAATCTGTTCTAAATAAAACCTGACCTTTGTGTGACTTTACCTCTCTATGGACTTTCCACAAACAGTGTCCCATTTGTCCCTCAGTTCACTCAGCATGTCATCCAGTTTCTGATTATCATCCTGAAGCGAAGTCTTGTCCTTGAGGGCTCGTCCAGTTCTCGAGGTGGTATCATACACCGAGTGCTTACTGCCCAAAGCCTTCTGGAACTCCTGTTTGAAAGAAAACCATACATATAACACCGGTCTGGAGTTGCAACAGCGTAACTCACTCGATTTGTTTGGCAGTTTTTACGTGAGCCTTCCTAATCCTACCTCTGAGTGCATCTCAGATAGTATCTTAAACTTTGCGTGTGTGCATTCTGATTAGAAACGTAGCATCTTGTATGGGAAACCAAAAATGGGTCAAAACTCAAGAGCCACACAGCTCCAAAGAGATTAAAAGTATCCCAAAGCACAGCCACCCCAAATACATTTGCTCTATCCCAGTATTATGACAGGATTAACGCAGTCTGCCCGTGCACCATTGCAGAGAGGGGATTATGAGGCCTGTGATAGAATCAGAAGCGTGACTAATGTATGCACTATAGTGTAATTCATCGCAATAGGCTTTACTGAGAACGTCCCCACCCCTCATTCTTTCTGAGTTCAGATGGTTAAATATACGTTTTTGTTGTTGTCCGCATGACATCATTTAACGAGGTGCCTATATGTTTGCCAAGGTCAAATTGTGCTCACCTTGTGTTGCGAAAGCTGCATCTTGATTTTGTCTGGCTCATTGGCAATTTCCACTTCAGAGTCTAGCGTCTTCTCACAGTCATCCAACCATTCGATTAGTTTACTCCAGTTTTCATGGAACTGAGGACAAGTGAGATGAATGTAGTTCACTGTTTAGTATCACCAAAATTCTGTGAGTTTTTGTTTAGGTCATAATAATGGGTTTATGGTAAGATAAGGGAATATTTGTGCTTTCAGCCGGCAAATACCTGTTTCGCTCTCTTCCTGGCATCGTCCAAAACACGACCGCGTTCCACAGATCGCTGCACCAGCTTCTCCCAGCGACCTTGCACACTCAGGAGCAGGTTCTTGATCAGAACCACATCCTGCTTCTGGCTGAAGTACTTTAACTGCGTGCCTGTCTTGTCCAGCTCGATGATGTCATCTCTGTGAGAGTTGACCTCTGTCACAAACACCTGCACAGGAGAGAGGAGCGTCATGTTTAAGCCTTTTAGTTGAATGACAAACAATCTGGGATAGAAACGAGTGTATTTTACATTAAGGTCCAAATAATAACAAAAACACATTGGATGTTGTGTAAGTGTTCTCTCTTACCTTATGCTCATCAATCTGAAACAGGCTGGTTTCCAGAATCAGAGAGGCGGGCGACACCATGTTCAGCGTCTGCTCTGCTTGGGTCAGCCAGTTGATGAAGTCTTGCAGAGAGTTGTGGAAATCTGTGGCCAGCGTCAAGGCCTCCTCCAGTTTGACCTATGGACATAAAACAAATTCATGCTCCATCCTTTCGGACTTTATTAAACACAGATGCAGTATCAAAGAATTTCCAATCATGAATCACAAGGCGAACTGTTGCTGGAAGATAAAGAGGCTCATCGCAAACATGAGCCCTAACCGAATGAGGAAGTTCATATCGCCGTAAAAGCCGATAATGAAGCAGATTCGGACTAATGGATTTTTAATCGAATGAGGGAGAAACATCCGTTGGGCCGCATGTCACACGGTCATTCTAATGATGTCAGCGAGCTGATGTTTCATGCTGTGTCTCCCCCATATGTCAGTGGGAGCGCTAAAAGTGAACTCAAGAGTTGTCAGTTCTTTATTCTATTATTGGAACACTTTGTTTGGCTGCAGAAGGCTCTGTGATTCTGGGAACGGGACCAAAGTAAAGAGGAAGCCGACTGTTCAGTGAGAGGCCAGGCCATATTTGTAGTGAGAGACTCACTTGGGCTTTTTCAAAGGATGGTATTTATTTATTGTCGCTAAACAAGTAAGAACATGTTGAGTGCTTTTATGGCAGTAAAATATTTCATATGATTATGGTGTCTGCTTCGTAATCCATTTTCTATAACACTGTTCTCATTGCTGTTGCAGAGGAGCCGAACATAGCTGACTCTCCATGCATTATAATTTGTCGTTTTTTATGTTGCTGTACACTCAGCATTATTATAGTATGCTTGCTATATGGTACATATATTCTCTTCGTCGTTGTTGCAATTTGAAAACGATAATCCAATTCCTCATTATCACAGCGATCCTTACCTTCCTTTCAGCAACTTTGGCCTGCACGGCTTCCCATTTGTCTTTCAGGTTGTTGAGGTCCTGCTCCGTGTTGCCCTCGGGCGTCATAGCGAGCAGCTGTTGACCTTTGGTCATCAGCTCCTTGTATAGCTCCTCTTTTATCTCCAAGGCAGAACACAACTCCTGCGTAGGTGACATGATCCAACAGTCATTTGGAGGAGAACATTCGAGGTCAGCAATGAAATGCAAAACCTGACAAAAGCCACCATGTTCCCACAAACATTTAAACAGTATCATGTTTGTACTTTAGCAAGTAATCTAGAAATGATGCCTCCAAATATGTTCCTAAGAGGCAATGAGCTGTAGAAGTACCATAAATGGTGAAAAAGGGGGAAAAAACAACATTCCTGGAGACATGGAAGTCAGATAATGCTGAAAAGGTTAAAAACATCATGACGGCTTTTTGTCATCTTCTGCAGTGGGAAACCATCAGTGTCATCTATTTTTCACACTTCAGATCAACACTGAGGAGAGCATCCGTCTCCTCGAGGACCAGGCCATCTGCATACTCACTCTCGCATTGTTAAACACGTACCAGATGGACGTTAAGCTGCTCGCGGGCTGTGTCTGGTAAGCCTCCCACAGCCTTTGAAGCCAACAGCTGACGTTCTGTGTCTTTCAGCCATTGCAGCATATCTTCCACCTCACCATGGAAACCCTGGGCCTACAACACAATACAACCTGAGTCAGACAAAAGGTGTCACACATACTCATTGTGCGGAAACCTCCGATGGGAGAGGTTCGCATTTCTTTGACTCATTCATTTTGCGACCAAAACTGTGCTTGATAGACATTCTGTTGCACATATGTTAACATAAAAAAATCGGATTAACCCTCACATCTGATTGTAATGCCAAAGCTATTTTTATACAACTTGACAGGAATTCAACGAAGCAGCTCAAGAAATGTCGGATAAATATATCTCATCATGTCTTTATATACCTGAAGCAGAGCGCTTTCCAGTTGCTGCTTCCTCTGCTCAGTCTTTTCCAAGATGGCCTTCCAGCGCTGGTCGAGGTTCTCCAGTTTGCTCCTCAGGCAAGAGGCTTCCTCTCCAGCACTGGATTCCACGAGATCATTCCCTGCTTTGTTCACCGTCTCAACTGTTGACTTGTGAGCCAGTACGTCAATTTGGAGGACCTAAGGAGAGAAAATGGTGAGGAACGACATTAAATAGGGCATCAACAAACCCTTTCCCCTGGTTGTCTGTCTTCATAAAAACTATTGACTGTATGTATGCTCAACAAAGAGATAAGAAGTGAGAATACTTACATGATGCTTGGCCAGCTCAATTTCAATAGCTTTGGGGTCTCCCCCAGCCTTTCTCTGCTCATTGAGCAGCTCCTCAGTGTGGTTCATCCAGGCCAACAGCTCGTCCAGTGCATGCTGGAACTGCCCCAGTGCGAGAAGGCCTCCCTCTAGTTTGTGCTGAAGTAACAATATAAAACACATTTACACGGTGCAGTGACACCCCCACTAAGATATCAACCGTTCTTTGATTTTTGGGCACCTGCCGGCTGATGATCTTCTCATCCAGGTTTCCCCACAGCATTTTAAGCTCGTACATTGGCTCCTGGATGGCGCAGCGGTCGGACTCCTCTGTCACCTTCTTGAGAAGGAGCCCCGCTTGGTGGTTCAGGCGCTCCATCTCAATCTGCAGCTGGTACGCCTCAACTTTGAACTCCTTAAAAACATTAAAAAGTGGCAATATAGATATGAAAGTATACATACAAGAACTGCACATCTGCACCTTCCCATTTATTTACGTCTATACTATACCTTGAGCTCAACAATTTGCTGCTTGACCGTTTCGAGGTCTGTGCCCACAGGTGACATGGAGTCCAGTTTGCTCTCCAGGATATCCACCCAGTCAAACATACCCTGCGTGCAAGGCAAACAGAACACGTTACCAGAAGTCAAAGTTAGCCCAGGCTGCTCTGAAGTAAATCCACATAAAAATTGTTAAAGAACAAGGCAAAAAAACAGTCTCGTATTATTTAAAAGGATTGTAAAAGGTAATTTTACAATTACTCATATCAAAGCAGTTGGATGGAGGGACAATTCATGTGGGTTGCAGTTTGATCCAAATATAGTAAAGCAGCGTGGGTGGCGTCGCAATTAATTGGATGCTCATAAAACAATGTAGCTGACTGTGATGGATGGCACTGCAATCTGCCTAGTGTGGTTTTAAACCAATGGCCTTGAAAACAGTCTGGCGCAATGCGAGTTTTCATATATTCTTATCACTGCTGTACAAACTGAAAAGGCACGTAATTTAAAAAAAGTTTGACTTTTACAACAATCATTAATCTTCTCCTACAAGACATGCATGGTCATAGAACACCGCAATATAGCCAAGTGGGAAAAAATTCCCAGATGCAAGAGAATGAAAGTACCTCAACAAATTCCATCGGCCCTTTGATAAAATAATGTCATCAATTTACCAACTAGTCTTCAAAGACTATACTGCTTATCCCAAGTAATTGCATCAATCCAGATGACGTACAAACTTGACATCTTTATCAGTTTATGGTTCCGCAAGTGAATAAGCAGTGACCAACGTACCTGCAGGCCATCCTGGAATTGCACTGCACCCTGCATGGCCTCCTCCAGCCTGTCAACTCGCTCTTTCCAAGTCTTGTTGAGGTTTTCCCATGCCGAGTTCACCTGGTGCAGAAACACCACATGAATGATACAAAGCACTCTGAAAGAATGATTGAATGGATCATTAAAAATGATTTCACACCTCATCAATGCTTTTCTTTATCACAGGTTTGTCAGGTTCTCCGCAGGCTGTCATGAGCTCAGAGCCTTGGTTTCTAACAGAATCCAGCTCCTCTTGAAGCCCATCAATCTCCTCTTTAAAACCCTATGGAGATAAAATACAAAATGAAACCTCCCATCCGTCTTTTTCCCTTTTTATGTAGCAGCTGTTTCTGCGCAGACCTCAACAAACTCCTGCTGCTGTTTGACAACTGAAGGATCCACCCCTGGCTCTTCCAGTTCCCTCAGCAAGTCCTGGCTGTCTTTGATGGTGGCGATCAGAGTGCAGTGATCGCACCAGAACCTTTCAGCGAGGTCCATCACATCCAATAGCTTGGCCTCGCGCTCCTCCAGCAAGACTTGAATATCACTCCATAGGAACACCATATGGTCCATTTTGTCTCGTACAGCTAGTGGGAGGAATATAATAATAATAATAATAATGATAATAAAAAAACAATAATAATAATGAAATAAAATATGTGAAGGCTACCTTTGGCAGATAATGCTCTGTCTTTGGACCGTGCAATCATCTCCTCGCCTCGCTGCTTCAGGGTCTCAAAGGAAGGCTGCAGTTTCTCCAGGTCCACACTAACACTTTTATTCTCCGTTATCTGCTCCTTGATTTTGTCCACCTCCGCTGAAATGGAGGGAGGCTGATGCAGGCGCTCAGCAATCCGCTCCAAGGATTCCAGCATGGGGTCGATTTTATCATGGAACTAGTGTGGAATGAAAAGAAGTGATTTGGGTCACTATCGTATTGGTGGGGAAATAACTTTTACAATGTAATTATTGGAAAAGCCTCATGATACAGTGACCAGGTAAATGTGATTCAATTTAATGTGCAGGAAAAAAATGCCTTTTCACCTGAGTGGATTTGGAGATGGCCTCATCTAGCTCGGCTGCTCTCTGTTTGACGTCACTCTTCAATTTGGTGTACAGCTGCTCGGACGTTGTGTACTTCTCCCTGATGGGCAGCCCTTCCTCAGGACTCAGTTCCAGTAACTGAGGTCCCGTCTTATTCATCTTGTCTATGTGTGGTTTGTGTTCGGCAATCAGCTCCCGCATTTGCTTTAGAGGACATACATTTTTTTTAAGCAACTTGTAAGGCTTTTAAATGAAGATGTTGATTTTACCACCAGTGCATTCTTACCCTAAGTTCCTCTTGTTGCTGCTTGAGCGTGTCATACTCAATGGCAGGTGGAGGCAGCTGGTTGAAAGTCTTCAGGGTTTCCTGAAGCCACGGTGACAATTCTTCATAGGTTTCCCAAAACTGGCTTGCAAGAGACTGAGCTCTTTCCAGCTGCAGAGAACGCTCGGAGTTCAGCTGACTCACTGCTCCATACTTCTCTACGAGAGTCTGGGTCTTGGCCTGACGTGAGACAAGATATTGTAATATATATAGAAGACAGCAGATACATAAATATTTGAGATTGTTTTTCACCTTTAACAGTTCCTTTTCCTCTGGCTTTTTGGTGCTCATGATGGATTTTCCCGTTTTCACTATTGCATCCACGGAATCTTTGTGCCTCATGATATCCATAGAGAAGGCCTAGAAAACACACTTAAGTGAGTTTGGTTTAAAGTTGAACAAATCACACCCTCAAATAAACTCACCTTATGTGCTTGTAGTTGGGCTGCAGTTTGGTCCTGTCCCAATTTGATTCCACCCATTGACAGTAGCTTACTCTCAGCATTTGTAAGCCATGCTAGTTCAGAATCTGCTGCTTCTTCAAACTGGGTGGAAAACACAAAACAGAATTACTCTCAGGAAATGGAAGACAGCTAAAGTAGAACAAAACGGAGTGTGTGTGTGGGGGGGGGCTAGCTGAGGAAAAATCACTCCATTCATTCTGGCTCACCTGCTGTGACTTGAGAATGTCTGCGTTGATCCGGTCGACCTGCTGAGTGATGCTGTCACAGACAGCTCTGTATCGCTCATTGTCCTCCGTCACCAGCTTGTCAAGACCTTCTCGGGTGTGCCAGGGAATGAGATCCAGCAGGGAAGTACTCAATTCATTCAGCTTGTCCACTGCAGCTTTTTTGTCTTTCGTCTCCTTTAGCAAAGTCTGGAAAACAGGTTATATCAGTATACATAAAAATTGTGCAGCGTCATCATTGTTGCACATACCGTAAAATTGTTGTTGTTGTTGTTGTTGTAGTAATGTAAATATCAAGACAAACATTTGCAACATTGCTTTACTGGATGCTTCTATGTCTGATATACTCAAAGTTATGCATCTAATTGAATTGTTTCATTAGTACTGTATTTATTCACCAGTGTGGGGAATTGTAGCACGCTATCTAAAGATTAAATTATTTTTACAGCTTACCTTTTGAATGTTTTGGGCTTGAGTGAGCTGCTCGCCGATTGGCTCCTGATCCACATAAGAACTGACTTGGGCCTCTGCCTTTACCAGCCAGGTGCTCAGATCCTCATGTGTTTGGTGCAGTTTTGTGGAGAGACTCAAAACACGTTCCAGTGTGTTCAAAACATTTTCACTCATGGAGGTGATGTCAGCATACTTTGTTTTGATTCCATCTAATTTTCCTTGGATAACAACAACCTCATCACCTGTAATAAGAGGACCGTGTATTTATTATGGGGCTTGACAGTGAATGAGTCAAAGCCTTGGTGGTTGACTATTGTTTACTATGAGGGAGTATACCTGTTGTTTGCTTCAATAGTTCCATTCCATTGAAGAGGGCTTGGTCAACATTCTTCTTCCTCAATTCAATATCATTGTGTAAACCCTAAAATGAAAAGTACAACCTTAAAACAGTGACAAGACAAATGTCTTTGGAGATTAAAATATATTGAAAAGCGACAACATTTAAAACCAACTGAAAAATGATTAACTTGACAGAAAAGACAAAAGGATGCTGGGCCCGGGAAGAAGTGTGTACCAGTTGCTCTGCCATCTGCTTTTCAAGTGTGTCTACTATGTGGTCCTCCACGGACACTTCCTTCAAACGTGCGTGTGCCTCACTGAGCCAGTTCATGAGGGCCACCTCGTCCTCTCCAAAGAGCTGGGCGTTGGCCAGGGCCTGCTGCAGTAACTCGGCTTTCCTTCTGCAGCGCTCCTGCAGCTCGATGTAAGCCGCCTGCACGGCGTCCAGCTTGGACTGAACAAAGTCCTTGTCATCAACAGAGCTCACAGCTTTGAGCATCTGACCCAGACTGACAGCATGAAACAGGTCTTTACTGCGATTCATTATCTCCTCTTCTATGATCTGAGCATGATGGGAACCAATACGACACAAACAGAAAAGACAAAAAGAAAACCAACTGAAATTGAATGGAAATGGAACAAATGAAAAGTAAAAAACATAAAAACTGGATGGATAAAAAACTTAAGGGGTGGTGCACTGGTGACCATGACATGATACGTTACCTTATGATGGGAGATCTGTTCTTCTAGCTTCGATGTTTCCGTGCCAACTGGTTCTGAGTTGGAGAGGCGCTTCTCTGTGGTGGCGAGCCAATCGTTCAGAGGTTCTAAAGTCTCATGGAACTGCTGAGTGACCACCAAAATGCTCTGCAGTTGCTTATGCCTGACATATACAGGAGAAAAAATAGTAGTATACAGCATGTTGATGAATGTCTCCTGTTATTTAGCTCAATGGAGCTAACCAATATATTGGAAAGATTTTATTCAATACACAATATCATGCAAAAACATTCTCAAGTATTAATAAAACAAAATTATATCAAATGTATTATATTAACTTGGTATTTATTTATACAATGAATAGACTCAACAGTGCGCACACCAACCTGTTCTCAGCTTTCTTGAGCAAAGTGTCCCACCTCTGCCCAAGGGATTGGACCTCTTTTGCAACTTTTTCCTTATCCACAGACTCTGCCAGTTCTGCAACCTTCCCCCCTTCGCTTTTTATCAGCTCCACTGTGGGCTTACGGTCATCCAACAGTCTCTGTAAGAGCTGCCACAACGAACAAAGGAGAAGACTTATTGGACATCATTAAAATGCTCTGAGCGCAGGCGTTTCTTCATGTTGGAAAACAGTCAATCACAGGCACGTATTACATTTCCATTACATTCTTAAAAGCTTTAAGAACCGCAATCAAGTCGAACAATAAATGTCATTTAAAGAAGATAAATTGTAAAGCTGTAATTGTTGGAAACAGAATGGTGTTTTATGTACTGCAAGTGGCACTGAAAGCACACAAGGCATGCTTACTTTCTGCTCTTGTATCTGTGCCTTGACCACTTTGAACTCAGCAGAAGGAGGCTTCTGATTGGCCATGAGCTCCTCCGTGTCTGTCAACCAGCTGAGCAGAGAGTCCAGAGCATCATGGAACCTTCCACAATGCAACAGGGCTTCATGCAGCTGGGCTGAACGCTCAGCGATCTGTGGATGACAAGGTAAAAATAGATCTCAACCATTAGGAGGTCAGTTTAAAACAGTCTCTTGGATAGCACCAGACAAAAATGAATTTTACTAGGACTTCTTTTTTGAGGTTTTACTGAAATGCTTGCTGGGCAATCACATACCTTTTTGTTGAGCGTGTTCCACTTTGTGTTAACCTTCTCCAGGTCATCCTCAAGCTTTTTAGTATTGGTGCCTCTGGCGGCATTCTGGATCAGCCCCTGACTGATGGAGTTGATGTCTTGGAGTTGTGTCTGCAAAGGATCAATGTCTTCCTTTTGGAAAGCCTGCAATTAAAAGCAAACATAGGATTCTTGGGGGTGCACCATCAGGGAGAACAGACTAGCGATCGTATGGAATGATAGTGGGGACCCCAAAAGCCACTTAAAATGGGCACATGCTGCAATTGAATCACCCACAATTCAATCAAATGCTATCAGGGACAAACTACACTTTCATAAGCCTGTGTAACACAGAAATCCGGCAAAACAACCAGACTTTTTCACACTCGAGATGGAAAAAGTGGAATATTCTGTCGGAATAGTTTGGCTTCACCATTTTGAGGCCATGCTGCTCATACAACCACCGTACATGCATTAACACAAAAATTACGGAATTACAATTAGAATTTATTCATTCATCTTCTGAGCCGCTTCTCCTCACAAACGTCAGACAATTACCGCAACGTGAACTAATGAAGAAACTGATTTTAAAAGCCTCTTCAGCAAAGGTCAAAATATTGTTGGTGTTAATGGATAATTCATAAATCCCCATGAAACTTCATTTCTTTATTTGGAAAAGTGGCTTCTATGAGTTAACATCTAAGAATTATATCTCGTATAATTTTACGACTTTTCAGATCCTATTTTTACGCTCACCAGTTCTCTGAACCCATTCATAAAACTATCTCAAAAACTGCCATGACAGTGACTTCTTCCAGATCCTGATGCATAACTTCCACAACATTGCCAGGTTGAGTGCTTTGTTCTACCATTGGAGCCAAGCTTATAGTGGGAGGCAGCTGCTTATAATCACACAGACGGACGGACAGACAAACCTCCATGCAAAACTTAATTCACCCATCATGTAATCAGATATGTACTGCACAGCGCCAACAACAACCCGTTTGAAGATCCCTATCATTCAGTATGTCATGTTCTCTAATGAAGATGATGTCAGAATGAATGAAGAAGCTATTTTTGGACACCTGTGATGTAGAATAAGTTTTACAGTCTACTTCTGGACAAACGGCATTCAGCAGCGCCTCAATCTCTTCCGCATGTTGGAATGCGTGTAAATCTTTGGGCAGGCAGTCCTCCACTGACTTCAGGAATTCTTCCAGCTCTTCCATATTGTATTGGGACACCACTTGCTGCACAGCGCATGGTTTGGTTTGCTGACGGCTATCGATGGGTAGAGTTACAGAGTTTCCGTAAGTCTCAGGCTGTCTCGCCAGCTCAGTGTCTTCTTGTGATGACACACCCTCTAAGAGCTCAGCTGTGGATAACTCTTCATAGTCTGTTAAAGTCTTCGTATACCACCCGGAGGTTTCGTTGAGAGTTCTAAAGGCTGACCCAGAAGATGATCTCCCTATGGAGTGCCTGTGTTCTCCACAATTCAGAGTAACCTTTCCATTCAAGTTTACCATGTCAGATTGCACCTGTTGTGGCTCTTGAACAAGGCAACCACTTTGGTAAAGGGAATGATTCTCCCGAGTAGGCGTGAACGGGAATTCATCTTGTCCTGAACTTAGGGACCGAAGCCTTTTTAAGTCCCCAGACAAGTGCATGGCCTCTGAAGAAGAGAGGCTCCTTGATCCAGGGCCCGGCTTTCTGTGGGATCGTTGAGCATGACGTTCCCTCTCTACAGTAGGACTATACAAGCCAGAGTCTTCTTCGGATGTCAGAGAGCTGGTCACACTCTGCCCTCTTCTTCCACTGATCAATCCTGGTCTCTCAACACTACCGGAACATAAAATTCCACTGTGGCTGGCATACTCTCCAAGATTTGTAGGGGCAAACGTCCTCCATGACCGCCGAAATTTAGGTTGATTTTCTCCACTTTGGGGACGTGCCTTTGGCAGTACTGTATCTGTCGCTCTGATGACATTCCCGTTGAGTTTGAGTCCGTCAAATACGGCCCGCTCGTCCAACAAGGCGGGTTTACGAGTACGGAGCTCAAAAGAACTGGAGTTGGAGAGGACTCCATTTCCACACAGGCTGCTAAAGTCAAGAGTGCGGTGGGTGTAGGGTAGGGTACCCGCAAAGTGACGGGATGTGAGGCTACCCTTAGAGCTTGAGTCTATCTGCTCATTGAGTCGCACAGTGTCATAAATGGACCTCTGAGGCACATAGCAGTCATCAATGTTCAGGTCCTCCTCCTCCCCCTTTCCTACGCAGGATGGGTTTTGTCTGAGGCAATCTGGTCGGCTCAGCGGTTTCCCCATGCCAAAACATACACGCTATTGTCTACAAAGAAAAAAAAGAAATCTACTATCTGATAGGCTTGTTTCAGTGCGTGCGTACTCTTCGAAAATAAAACTGTGCAAATTAGTTTTCTTTTTTATAATCCCCTATAAATAATAAATATTTGTGTATTTTACATAAAAATAGCATCTCATAAATTATGGTGCATGGATATACAAAAGCGCAGTTAAATAAATTATATTCCAGTGCTGAAGTTTCATCGAGGATCCATTTAGGCTCTCCCTTTAGGCTTCTCCCTCATTCCACTGACAAAAGTTAATCCCATTTCTTCTGGTTCAAGGTGCATCCTTTTTCCTCTGAAATGTTGCCAGCATCAGTCCTTGAAGTCCCAAATGTGCAAAGTGAAATATCCACGCGTGAATTCCGACAGGCTCTTGGAAAAAGTGTGGCTTATTCCAATGTGTGCTGGTACTCGAAGGATAAACAAAACAGCCTGCCCTTTCTCCCTCGCCACTCGGCTCGCAATGACAGACACCCTCCTGGCAGGGGCTTCCATGCCCCGCCCCCGTTCATTATTCCCACAACATCTGCCACAACTCCATTTGTGCTCGAAACTGCACCGGCAAATGCTGATTGGTCAACGCGACCCTCCAACCCAACCCCCCTTTATAATTCCCCCTTTATGTCTGCGTGGCTTTTATGACTTCACTTCTAAGTCATCTTTTACATCCTGACATAATCACTTTTCTTTCATGTTGTATTTTTTCTTTCAGATTGCCTGGCTCTCATCTCAATGTTTTCAACTCTGTGTATCCTTTTTTTTCCATTTTCTTTTCTTCCACAGGACGGTTGTGTTGAACCCTGCAGATACTCTTAATTACTCTGGAATGCTGAGCGAGGCACAGGTCGCAGGTAATTTAACACCGGCTCCCATGCCAAGTGCAAGAAGGGTCTTTTTTTGTCTTGTGACCGGAGTAGAGAGCAGCGGGAGGATATCAAGCAGATGATGACAGGAATTTATTTTTGTTGGCCTGATTTTCAGCGCCACCAAACGACAAAAGGAGCAAACAATCTCAACTTCTTTGTCCCGATTATCACGCATGAGTGGAGATGGAAAAAGATGCTGACAGAGATGAATTACCGTCTGAGATCTGCCGGGATTAAAAAAAAGAAAAATGTTCTCCATCATTCTTGATTTCTTGTACAGTTCAATATTTGTTGATGCTGTCCATAATTCTGTACTTTTAAAGTTTGTATTTTATTTCAGCAAGACCAAAAAATTAGTGCGATAAAAAACCTTTTTATAAATTTTCCCCAAACTGGACCATTTATCAACCTCCCACTAAATAGAGACAGAGCTCGAATGGCCACTGGACTTAAACTAAGCAATCTGCTAATTTTCCCACATTATAAAGTGTTTTGCAGAAATCTGAAATGTATTATACATATAGACTTTATTTTCCTCACTGCTATGTTTTGCTTGGCCAACAGTTCTTTCTGACATGCTTTTTCAGTCTCTATAACACGTGTACACAAAAAAATATTTCACTTTTGGTAGAAATGTTTTCTTCCAGCCAATTACATATTATTGCCATGAAATTGATGAGACATCTTCTGGCTTTGTTTTACTGCTTATTTAGCAGATGGAATAAAAAAAAAAGACATGAGTCTGTTTCAAAGTCATTGTAATGGAATAGTTTGAAATAGAAGATCGTCATCTCAGGCAGTCATTGCCACGGCAACCAGAGATAACAAACATTCATGGACTATAATTTCATGAACCAGGCTGATACCCGGCCACCTCTCTATTAATTATTCCATACTTATGCTTGAATGTGTCATTGGTGTGTGGCAGTGAGTAATTTTTTTTCTTTAACGTAGATGAACTCCAGTGACTAAGAAGATAGATATTCCATTTTAAATGAAAACAGGCTCTGATGTAATGTCTGAAGAGCACGAGTCACCAACGCTATAACCCCCAGCGCATTTTGGTCATTAGAGTGAGAATGATCACATACAGTACATACAGATAACAGTCCATACAGTATGCACCTTTCACAGGCAAGCTTCTTGAGTTGACGTCAGGCATATCTCTTTCAAAACCTGACCTAAAATGGTAAGAGCCCGTGAAAGAGAGCAACCCAAGAGCCCTTCTTCTCTGTTTATTCTTCTCTCACTTAAGTTCGTAACAACGCTTATCCACAGACTACGAATCAGAGTATGATGCCATTGGATTGTGTTGTTTTAAAGCTAATGCAAAGAAAGTCTGATTCTGCTTTTGACAACCCTTTGACATAAATGAATACAAAGGGTGTTTTCCCACTAATTCCCAGCTGATTCCCAGGACAAAGAGGGGTTGAAAACATCTCCTCCTACCCAGCAGGAATCCCCCATCCTATTAGAATCTTTGCAATTCAAAAGGAGCTGACACATTGTGGCACCCCCCTTTTGTACCCCCCAAAAACAAAACAATCCTTTGACCTACATATTTCCACAGACACATCTGTGTCACTGGGCCAAAACACATCTGTTTACATTGTTTTACTGTCATGTTATTTAATACTGACCTCAAGTGTTTATCATGTTACAGTTCTGAATGTAGGCTAATCCTCTTTTGGGAATACTGCAAAGGAATTTACAGGCTTTTAAAATATTTGTGTCAAAACCTTGTTAATAGCTACGTTTTATCCCTCACTGATAACAATGACGACATGCAAAGTATTCAAAACAGACCTTCAAGATAGATCATGGATATATGGCTTTGATTACAAGGATGACATGTCTAAGTTAAATCCATCAATAATGATAACATAAAAGTTTCTATTGTGTATGGGAAAGGCGTGTTCATCACATATGCCAGTTAGAAGAAATGTGTGATCCAGCATGGCTGTGCCTCAGTGCACAAATCAAGCTTGGATGAGTTTGGTGAGGGAGAACAAAGTTGGTGACCCCGGCCCTCTCTCAGATCCCAACACAATTAAAATACTCTATGACCTCACAGATGTTGGCCTGAATAAATGGGACTGAGATTCCCAGAAACACACTCAAACATATTTGTCCTCAAAAGAGTGCAAGCAATAGAGGCAAAAACTGTTCACCTCTACATTCGCTTCTTTCCTGGTTGTTTACTTGAAGTGAACACATCAGGAAAACGGAACTTGAAGCTGGCTCTAATCACTTGACATGGCTACAAAGGATGGAAGCCCATATCCATCATCCGGGACTAAAATGACACCCTGCTGGTCACCACCTGGCTGCGTCCCAAAAATCTACCTTCTGCTTTAAGCAATGGCTCTTTTGTTAACGGCTGATTTCTTTGACGAGCATGCAGTCCCTGGAGGATTGTGGCTTTTGTACTCAGAGGGTTCGAAAGAAACCTCCTGGTCATGTGCTCCATTGTGAGTCGGTGCTATGGAAATGATCTGAATATTTTAGCGCTACTATGAAACTACAAAAGTTGCTTAACAAAAAACTGTGATTGGCTTGATTCTGAACCTGAAATAGAATTTTTTCATCTAATTTGTGACTTGTGGAACAAGATGAACGTTCGGTCACGCACCTTAAAAACCTCCAGTTGTTGATTGATAATGTCTGTCTCCATGCCGACTGCTCCTTGGGAGGCTTCCTTGTCTTCAGCTTTGCAGAGTTGATCATCCACGTGTTGAAGTTTTCCACAGAACTCCTCCAGCTTGAGCAGAGTACTCTGCACCTGCCTCTCTCTGCCTTTGGCTCGGTCCATCAGCTTGCCACACTGCTTGCTCAGCGCATCCAGGTCTCTCTTCAGACCCAACAGGTCAGGTGAGGAGTCCGTTTCGAGCATCCTTTTACAGCCATCTCCTGCATCGGCCGTGTTGACCATCAGCGCTTGCAGCTGTGCTAAAAAGCTCTCAATGTTCTCCTGCTGCTCCTTAAGAACAACCAAGTCCAGATCTACCGGAGCCATGTTGTCCAACTCATCATCCAGGTCTGTGAAGCGGGTGAACATCTCCCGGATGCTGTTTTGGAACTGCCCGATGCCCTGCAATTTACTTTCCAGGACCTGGCATGTCTCCTCTAGCTTCTTGTTAAGGCTGCTGTATTCCTTTTCTAAACTGTCAGCTTGCAGTAACAAGTCTGTCACTCCATCAGCATCCGGGAGATCAACCACGAGGGTCTTTGCCAAGTTCGTAAGGTGTTCGACTTGGTTTTGCAGCCCTTCAAGGCTTTTCTGTTGAGCTTTCATGTTGGTCAAGTTCTTACTGCTGTAGGCCTGTACTCCCTGGGATTCATAAGCATCCAGGAGCTTCTTAGCTCCCTCTAGATGAGCCTTAGTCTCCTTGAAATCTTCATTAAATTCTTTAACTGTATATGAGATTTTTTCCAAGGATTCTCTTTTGTTCTGTAGACCTTCCAATACGCAGTCCACTCTTTTAGAAATGCTCTCCGCCTCTTTTTTAACTTCATCCGTGTCAGCGTCAGCCACCTCGAGAAGGCTCCCTGCAGCATTGTTCATCTGTTCCACCATCCCTCTGTGCTTGTCCACGTCCTTCTGAAGAGCTTTTACTTGAGCTACAGCATCCTCTACAGCAACAGGCTCAACAGCAAGTTTGACTCGACCCTCTTTGGCTTCACACTCCTTCACCCAAGTGTGGAGCTTCTCCACATGCTCTTCAAACTTCTGCGCTCTCTGTAGGGCAGTCTTAAGTTTTTCACCCTGTGCATCGGAGCTCTTTTTCACCTCCTGCCAGTTAGAGGAGAGAAGAGACAGTTGACCTTGCAGCGCCAACTTTTCTGCACCATCAGTGCTTTGCAGAAGCATTTCGCCTTCCCCTGCTATTGAACTGTAAGTGGCTTCTTCTTCTCTGAGAGCCACCTGCAGGTTATTGTGCTCATCCAGAGTTTTTTCAAGGACATCCACTTTGGCAGAGATGGGCTGAGGTTTCAACTGGTCTTGCAGTTTCTGAGCCAGCCATGACTGGAAATCTTTGGAGGTCTGATGAAACTGCTGGGAGCTGGCGAAGGTTGAGTTCAGCTGCTCAATTTGTTTGGCTGCAGCACGACAAAAAGAAGACTCAGAGAGGGTGGACTTTGTCAAGGCTTAAAAATTTGTAACGAGAAGAATGACTCACACTGCAATCATGGTGTTAATCTTACAAGAGTGAGTTTCAACAAAAACTAGCTGTAGATGGAGCCACATTTTTTTTCTTAATTCTATTGTCATAAAATAAAAATGACAAACCTGCTCTCTCTTCCAGCTGTCGCAGAGGTTTGCTGACTGTCTCCAGCTGCCTGTCTAAGTCAGCTTTCAGATAGTCCTCAGTCACCATCGCTGTGAGCTCCGCATGAACGGCTTCAGCCTCTTTCAGCTTCCCCCTCTCCTCCCTCAGCTGGACCGAGATGTTGTGGACATCTTCCAATTGTTTCTTTACTGCATCGGGCTGGGTACTGCTGGCTTGATGCCCGCTGAGCTGATCCTCCAGCTGACTGGTGGTCTGGCCGAGAGTCCTCAACAGCTCTTGGAACTGCCCCGTCTTCACCGCAGCTTGGTCGATGAGGGCATCTCGCTGATCCAGCTGTCCTATAAGTCCTTGCCATTTCTCAGTAACAGTAGTGAGCTGCTCCCTCACCAGCTTTCCATTTGAGGGGTCCTGGTTATCTGATGAGTTTAAGATGGCAGATGCGGCTTCCTTTAGTTGCTCAAACTGAGGCTTGCGGCTCTTGAATTCGTTCTGTAGGATCTAAACAAGAGAAAAAGTCAACTTGTTCAGTTTGTCCTACTTACTTGATGACTGATTAGAAGAAATACCTTTTTCATTCACAAGGTCCGAAACCTACCCAACTTATTTCATGAGTCTCATCGCAATGGCAAGATAGAAATTGTGAAGGACAGTAAAGGGACAGTATATGAAATCGTACAAAAATAAAGTTGCATTTTATCAAGAAAAAATACAAATTGTTTTTTGTACATACCTTATATCTACCTTTATACCTTTATCTCTAAAATGTTGTACTTTTGAAACAACTTAAATTGTGTTTACCTGGACTTGTTGCTTCTGCATTTTCAGCATGTTGGGGTCAATAGAGAGCGGTCCAAGGACACTCATCATCATCTCCTTCTCTGACAGCCACTGACCAAGCTGAAGTTGAGTACTTTGGACAATGTCCAAATTCTTGTTGGACTGCTCCAGGTGCTGCTTCCTCTCCAAGGCGGAGCCACTGATATCTGCCCAAGCAGCATCTACAGCAACAGAGCATGAGTCAGCGTCATTCCGTGAAGTGTCCATATCTCACACTGCGCAGCATTTGGCTATCGAAAGGTGTTAATTTAATTTCAAAAAAGCAGCTGCTGTGACATTCGACGACAGGCAGGGTGCATTCTGGACAAATCACTAGTCAATCACAGCCTCTAGAGATTTTAAAAGTCAAATTATATTTATGGGATTCCATAAAACAACAATGCTTACCAATTTCTGCCAACATCTGCTTCCATTTGTCAGCTTCTTGAGAGTTTGGATGAGTTTCAATCAAGTCAATGAGCTTCTCCCTCAGCTTGTGGAGCTGCTCTTTCTTCTGCTTCATGTCCTCTTCAAACACCTAAAGAACAAACAAATAATTACAGGAAAAAAACATGCTGTATGCTGTCTGCCTGTCCATTCGTCCGTCTTTATTGAATCAATATGAATTGTAATTTCACGCTCGTTAAATTCGGCCTGAGAAAAAGGCTTGCATCTTTATATGGATTGAAGATATTAACGAGCAGTATTCTTGCTCACTTCGCCGATCTTTAATTATATGAGATGAACTCAGCTCATAACAGTAAAATCCATGGATGCATCTTTTTTTGCAGCATTTAAAGACAAGCTATTAGAAATTTTCACAGGATCTTTTTTTTTTTTTTTTTAAAGAGTACTTGATAACATCTGCTCTCATCACCTTCTGCTGTTCAAGTTGTGTTTTCACTGCATCTTTCTCTGTGGCACCATTCTTCCAAGAAGCTGCTGTTTTTTTCATGTCCTCCAGCCACGTCATCATGTTTTCCGTCTCCTTTTTGGCATCCTTCAGCTCCCGCACGGATCCATTCAGCTCAGCTGCTCGACTCTTCAGAGTGTCACCCAGACAGGAATAGCCCTCATTGACGAAGGACATATTTTGCTGAATTGTCATCAGCTCTGAGGATTTAACACAATTAAAACATGAATAGCGTGTCGTTTCTTTGTTTGCAAGTTAACACATTACTGACACAATGGTACGCATTAGAGAGTAATGGGCCCAAACATATTTTCAGAAAGTGAGAGAACAATTTAAGATAAAACGTCGGTGTGTTTTAGTGATTTCATGACCTACTTTATATAAATCATATACATAGACTCACCTTGAAAAAAGCTATAGAGGTGACCTCATATCGTAAATGTAGGGATCTTAGATTTCAGAATTATGTTAGGACACATACAAATATTTAGAAATGAAATCAAGTCCCAAAGCTTCTCATGCCAAGGTTTTCCCTGATATACTAAAACAAACAGTCCAGGCTTTATGTTAGCCATGATTTGATTGTATTGCATGCCCCTAATAACATTTCAGTACATTATCCAGTCCCACAACATAGCCAAACCGAGGAATGTTAATTTCATTCACTTTGCAATACCCTCTTGCCCACTCGATTACCTTTATTGGTTAGGTAGGAATGGCTTGCTGGACCACCACCGTTAGTAAGAGCTAATGCAGAGACATGAGGACAAAGCTTAAGTCAAGGACACATTTCCCAGGTAGCAACGATGCAACATTAGCGTGCACAATAATAACAATCGTGCACTTTTTTTTATGATTCATACAGCTGGTGTTGTGTGGGTTTACCTGTTTTGTTAGGGATCTTCGCTTTGGCAGGGGATGTGAGAATCGCAATGTGGCTACATAGTGAAGATCCTCTATTGTTCAAGTCCTGCACAGCAGGGCCTTTAGATGTCCATTCCTCCAGTAATCCCTATTAAAAAAAGTTTTATTCATCAAGATATGTACTGTTGGATAAATGGCAGCTGGAGAGATATAAAACGTTGCTTTCATTACATCTGTTATTTATATACAAATAAAATTTGGATTCATTTGACAACTGCATCTGGTGACTCACAGTGATTATTTGGAGGTCATTCTCCAAACTTTTTGCACTGCAACTTTTCTGCACCACGGGCACTTTCTCATTGGTCTCTTCTAGCCACTTGCTGAGAGCACTGGCCACAGACCTGAACTCTCCGAGCAGGTCCTGACAGGATGATACCTCCTCTTCCCTGCAGAGGAGACAAAATAAGTCAGCAAGTGTCATTTGTTTACTCTGTGCAACTTTTTCATGCGCAAAGTTAGGAAATGGGAAGTACTTTTCTTTGAGAGTGTCTTTGAAGGTGCTGAAGATGTTTGAGAGATTATCCATCTTGCTCTGCATCACTGCTTTGTTACCATCTTTGCTCATTTCACACAGCTCCTTCGACAACGTCTGCAACTTCTCCAAATTACTGGCATGTTCAGCCATCTCAGCTTTTGTTTTCTAGAAAAAAAAAAACATTCTTTGTTGTTTGTTTCAGCAACAGATGCTAAATTGTATTTTTTTTGGCAGTCTATTCACCTGCGTTAGCTCAGAGAGCTCTTCAAAGGTTTTCCCTGGCCCGTCGGTCTCATGCAGATCTTGCGAACGCTTCATAACAAACTGCTGGACATTTTCTGCGACCTTCTCAAACTGCTCCACCTTGTCTTTAAGCTGTTCCAGACGTGAAACTTTCTGCTTGTGCTTGTCACACGTGTCCAAGAAGCGCTGGGAGAGGGCATCCATTTTGGACTGCAGGAGTGCCGCGGAGGTGGGGTCAGCTGTTTCCACAAACTTGGTCACTTTAGATTTCATGGCTGCGATGCTGCTCTGGCGACTTGCTATGTCCTGCTCTATGGCCTTTAAAAGCAGAACATGATATATTTAGAATTTGACTCCAACACTGGAAAATTAACATGAAAGAAAAATACTTACTGTTTCTTTACTCAACATATCTGTGATGGATGCAGAGTCCAGTGGAATTGTGCCATTCTCTTTCACGCTGGTTTCCACTCCCTCCATCCATCTCATCATCTCATCCAGTCCATCCTGAACACTCATGGAGCGAGTCAAAGTCATCTGCAACTTCTCATTGCGATCACTCACAGACTTGGACAAGTTGTCATACCGCTCCACGATGTCATCTGGAGCACAAAACCAAGTATCCCGTCGTCATACAAACTTAAATTATCCAAATGATGATTTAAAAAGCAGCTATTAGGACATGTCGACTCTTACCTACTGTCTCTTGGATCTCATCTATGTTGCTCAGCAGGTTTCCATCAGATGAGATCAAAGAATCTGCTGTTTTGCGTAGCGTGTCAATAGCAGTCTGATGTCCGCTCATCTGACCTTGTAAAGCCTGCGGATGACAACATGAATATGCGGTGAGGAAGATAGAGTCAAATGCTTATAACAAATCAAATTTGTCGTGTTTTTTGCCTTAGTGTCCTCCAGCTGTGTCTGGAGAATTTGTGGCTCAGCAGCGATGGCCTCTGACTGCTGCTTCCTCGCCTCCTCTTCGGAACTCCCGAGCCACTTAAGAAGATCCGAACTTGAGTCATCGTATTTCTTATACTTGTCAACGACATCTTTGAGATTGTTGCCAAGTTGATTGCACTGAAATCAATTGAATGATGATTTAAGGTGTGGCATCAAATCAACACATATTTTTCTAAGACAAATGCTGCTGCCAAGTGGTAGATACGTGTCACTACATGCAAGTGATTTTCCCAACAAAATACCTGAGAGTGAAGTGTCTTATATCGACTAGCTGCAGAGTCTAGTTTGTCCTTGACAGCAGAACAAGTTCCTGAAGTATCCACTTGCATCAGGCTATTTTTTGCCACTGGGTCAACGACTTCACATGCTTTTGCCACATCCAGAACTTTCTGGCCCGAAATGGTGATGAAACGAAGGTCTCCCTTGTGAGAGATGACATCCTCTGAAAAGCTCTTCTGTCTGAGAAGTTTGTCATTGAGGATTTTTAGGGAACCCGCTGAGGCACCCAAATGCTCCACCTCACCCTCAGCCTGTTTTAACCAGTCCTCAAACTCTTTGCAATCATCCTGAAACTTCTTCAGCTCCTCCTGGACACATTGTACCTGCTTCATCTGCTGCTCAGCTTGGGTGAGAGAGGCATTGTAGCGCCCTTTCAGTTCCAGAATGTTCTTCTCCAGTTTTTCCTTTTCCTGTGGAGACAGAACATCGGCTTGCTTGTCCAGAAGAGCTTGGGCTGACTGGGTGGCCATGATCAAATCCTGTTGTTGGGACAGAATCTCCTGATGGTGAGCCTGCAGCAACAAAAAAAGACATTAAGTATATAATAAAAAGGTGTTGTACACTTCACAGCCATAAAAGCATGACAAACAACTTCACACTCCGATTTGATCTGATAGTTACAAATGAATTCAATGGTAATATTGTATGTTAGGATGAACAGCAAAAACATTTTTTTTGCCAAGTGTCAGGTTTGTGTGTCTTGTGATGCAGTAAATCAAACGTACCTTGACTCTTTCATACTGCTTGTCAATATCCATGCAGGCGTCACTTTGCCCATCAAAACCACTTTCACTTCGAAGTAAATTGTTTCCATTTGCATCATCCTTCTTTTCTTTCCGCAACTTGTCTAATGTCTCCTCTGGCAGGTTTCCATTGTCTTTGCTTATGAGGTCTGTTTCATCAATGCTTCGTCCATTTTGATCCCCAATATTTGAGATCCAACCTAGCAGACTTTCTATTTTGTTCTTGCTTTCCTCAAGACGCTCAACAGCTGCAGCCTGAATAGACAATTTGCCATAAAGTAGCACAATAAAATATTTGCATTTAGATTCTAGTATTATACATTAAAGATGTACAAAGGTGAACATTTGCTGACCTTTTCACTCTCCTGCTTTATAGCAGTGGTTACAACCTTCTCTAAGTCCTTCCTGGACTCCTCAGCTTGCTTTTGGATAAGCTTAGCTTTGCTTTTTGCTTCTTCCAACTTTGTCTCAATATCAGCAATTTGCTCTGCCGTCAACTTGCCCCGATTTTCCTCCAAAAACGTTTTCGTACTTGTTATGACCTCATTCAGCGCAGTGGCGTTTGTTAAGACGTCTTTTTGCAAGGCCTTGAAATGAGGCATTCATTAAACAAGAGAAAAGGTTAGACCATGATGTCAATTAAAGCCAAAATGTTTGTTGTACCTGATGCTCCTGCTGGTACTGCTGCAGGTCTGTGACGCACTCAGCATTGCTAGCCTGCTGTTGGTGCCCAATCAAACGGTTCTCAGTCAAAGTGAGACTGTCGCACACTTCCTCTAACTTGTCTGCAATCTCTTGCTGCCTTTCCAATATGAGCTGTAGACGAAAAAAGGCAAGGCCATCTGATTAGTAAAAATACCTGCTTAGACAAAGTCAGTAAAAATATGCATCAGATATCTCATTCGGCATAAGATCTGGTATGCTGTAAACATGCTGGCCAGTCATCGCATTGGTCTTGAGAAGAAACGAAGAACAGAGAGACGTTACACAGATTGAGTAAATATATTAGATCACTGTGGAAGGAATTCCAGCAGTGTGTTGTTTCCAACGTTAATTGCACAAGGGTTTCTTGGAGGCCTGTCGAACACAATCGGCAGAGAGGTTAGTGTAAAGCACTGGATCATGCCATCACAGTTTCTCGTCAGAACATCAGTCAATTATATTCATAAATAAACAAATGAGATACAAACAAGATGTAAACAAATAAGATCCATGCCAACACAGATGTTACATCATCTGTGATACTGAGCAGCATATCCATATGCAGACCTTCTTCTGGTCTTCCTTCTCCTTGGTGTCCAAGAGGACATCTAAGGTAGATCTCATGGCGACAAATTTGTCCATCTGGTCCCTGAAGGTTCTCTGAGTGCCACTGAGGCACTTGAGGAGGCAACTGCTCTGAGCGGGACTCAATAAGTGGGCGTGCTCGGAAATAAAACTCTGGATAGCAAATGTGACGTCCTCTAATTTGAGTTTAACATCTTGATAAAAATGACTTTCAGCATCCTGGAACAAGAAAAAAGGAGTACACGTGTTTTTTCCTCTGCAAGGAAAGTGTTTCTTCTTCCAAAAACGTTTACGTAAAGCTGGTTTAGATCATTTACCAATTAAAATACCTTGTTTCTTTGGATGCAGCATTTGAGTGCTTCAACATCACAAGTGTTGAAATCCATATCTGCCATATTTAGTTCCTTTTGGATGAGGCCCACCAACATATCGAGATCAGCAAGATGTTTCTGGTATGTTGATTCCAAATATGCCTGAAATCACAGTAAGAGCAAACCAACCTCGATGAAAATTCTTGTGCTGCATTTATTTCTGTTTCAAACCTCACCTTCTTACTATTTTCCATGGCCCGAAACAACGACTGAGTTTTTTCTGCACACTCTTGGCAAACCGTAGTAAAACTTTGCTGTAATTCCTCATATGTTGAAGACAGATCTTTGCGGATTTGTGCGGGGATGTTCTCGTCAGGAGCATTTAAGAGCAGTTTGGCCTTTTCCATATCTTCATTCAGGATACCAGCAAGTAAGTAAACTTGGGACTCCAGTGACTGGATAAAAGCAAATTTAAGCGTTAAAATGTACTGTACAGTGGCAAACCACAAAATTAAGTACACTCGCACAATTGTTGTATTTCGATATGATCGTGCAGGTGTACCTAATGTTGTGACTTCACTCATATGTCCTACAATTGACTTTCTAACCTGGGTTTCATCTATTTGCATCTGCAATTCCTCCATGTTGGTGCCATTTGGTTCTCCGATTAAAAGGTCTTTTCTAACATCGTCTAAAACATCGGCGTGATCTTGGAGTCTGCCAACACACTCAAGGTAATCCTGAGTAGAGAATATCTGTAGGAAAGCATCAGAGATCCACATAAGATGTTTATAAGGCAAACAGAGAGAAATTAGGTGTCATTTCCACCAAAGATGAGATGGTTTACCGGTTTCTTGATCTCGTCCACATTGTCGGTGGAGAGAATAGGCGAGTGCTCTGCCAGCAGTTCATCCTCTGAGCTCTCCTCCTTGATACATTCCAGGGTGTGAGTATCACTCCCTAAAGCACGGCTCTCCATCACTTCCTGGAGCATTGAGAGGTTTTGGCCTGAGGAGACACTTTGAAGTACCTGTAGAAACTGCATTTGGATGGTGGGAGCAAGTGACTGCTCTTTCTCTTTTTCTATTGAAGATTCTGAGTTTCGTTCATCTTTTGCATCTTCATGATCTGTTCCAGTTGGAGAGTTCTCCTTATCTTTTACAAGCGTGGCTTCAGGTGAGCCTTCATATTTTGAAGGAAATACATCAGAGTCTTCTGCATCTCCTTTTGGAGTATTCAACTCGTCATTTCTTAGGAAGGGCTCAAACCGCTGTTCAAGATTTTCAGGTGGTGCATCAAAGTCGTCTTTTTCAGATGGTGCATCAGAATCGTATTTCTTTTTTCCAAGTGCTGCATCAGAGGCTTTATCATCTCTTCTAGACAGGACATTGGATTTCTCTTCAACTTTCCCAGTTAGATCATTCTCATCATCCTTCTCAAACACATCTTCAGAGACTTGAGCTTTTTTAGTTGGAACATGGAATGTTTCTTCAATGTTTCCTGTCAGGGTATCAATGCACTCATCTTTTCCAAAGTGTTCTTTATTTCTTCTAGCTGGGCTATTGGACTCTTCTTCAATGTATTTCGCAGCCATGTCACAGCCTTCTTCGTCTTTTTCCTCTTCATTTTGTCTAGTTTGGGCATCAAATGCTTTTATAGATGTGGCATGATACAAGTCTTCATTTCTTGTAGTTGGGATATCAGACTCTTGATTTTTTTTAATTGTGTCATAAGATGCCGTTTCATCTTTTAGGAGTAAAGAATCAGACCCTTGTTCATATTGTACAGGCATGACATCAGACTCCACTCCATCTTCAGTCGGAGGAGAATAATTACCGTTATTATTTCCAAGTTGGTTATCAGACTTGGCAGCGTTTTCAGAGTCTTGTTCATTTTGCCTATACATGGTACTAGAATCTTCTACCATACTTTCAGCTGGCATTAGAGACCTCTCTTCATCCTTTGGAAGTAAGACATTTGACCTGATTTCATCTAATCTCATTGGGGCATCAGTCTCCTTTTCATCTTTTCTAATTTGAGCATCAGAGTCTTTTCTTGATGAGGTATGACACCAGAATTCATTGCCTTCAATTGGGATACAACATTCTTTTTGGGATATGCCAGGATACTCAATTACATCTTTTATAACTGAGACATCAGACTCCTTTTCATATTTTAGAGTTTGACCTGCAAACTCCCCCTTGTCTTCTCCTATTGGAGTAAAACAGTCCCCTTGAGCTTTTCCAGGTAGAGTATCAGAGCCTTCTTCATCTTGTTCAGACTCTGGTTCGTTTTGTTTATTCAAAGTGCTGGACTCCTCTTCAATGATTCTAGTTGGCATTTCAGATGCTTTCTCAGTTTTTAAAAGTGACACTTCAGACACCTCTTTATATATCCCAGTTGGGGCATTAGACTTTGCAAGAGTGGCATCGGAGCCCGTTTCATATTTTGCAGTTAAGACATTGGAATACTCTTGATCTTTTTCGGGTAGCATACAAGAGCTCTCTCGATCTTTTCCATGCGGGTAATAAGACCCATCTTCATCTGAATCCTCTTCATTTGTTCTGCTGTGAGGTTCAGAATACTCTTTATCTTTTGAAGGTGGTAGTTCAGAGTCGTTTTCTTTTATATCTGGGGCACAATACTCATTGAAAATGTTTCCAGCCGAGGTATCTTCTTTACATGACAGAGGTTGGGCATCAGACTTATCTTCAACTATTTGTGCTGGAGCAACCGAGTTGTCTTTTTGTGCACTGGAGTCTTTTTTGTCTCTTCTTGTTGAGATATCAAACTCCTCTTCCCCTTCAACGTCTTCAGTTGCGTCATCAGACCCTTGTTTATCTTTTATAAGTGAGGCATCAGACCCTTTTTCATATTTTCTTGTTGGAACAACATTGCTCTCATGCATTCCACATGGGGCATCTGAATCTTCGTTCTCTCTATTAATTGGGATCTCAAAGTCTCCAGTTGAGTTTTCAGAGTCTCCTTCATCTTTTATTAATGTGGCATCGGACCACTTTTCATCGTTTGCTGCTGGAGCATCAGACCACTTTTCATCGTTTGCTGCTGGAGCATCAGAGTTGTCTTCATTTCTTTTAATTTGGTTATTTGACTTCTCTATCGTGTTTCCAGTTGGGTCTTTAAAATCTTCATTTCCAGTTTGTGTGTGTGAGTTCGCTTTATCTTTTATAGTTGGGCCATCAGATGATTTAACATTTACAGTTGTGCAATTCGATCCCTCTTTATCTTTCATTATTGAGGGAGACTCGTTTTCACGATTCACAGGTAGAGCATCACACTCCACCATCTCATCTTTGTCCCTTCTAGTTTCCGGATCAGAGTTAGGCTTTCCAATTGTGTTGTTATACTGCTCTTCATCTTTCAATAGCAAGGCATCAGAATCTTTTTCCTCCTTTTGAGGTGGGGCAACAGACTGCTCATCATCTTTTCCAGGTAGAGCATTACAACCACTCTCATTTTTTATAAGTGGGACATAAGACACAGCTTCATCTCTTGTAGTTGGAGAATCTAAGTCCTTTCCGGTTTTTCTCATTGTATCAAAAGAGTCTTCATCATTTCCAAGGTGGTCATGGAATTTGTTTGGTCTTGTTGGGTCACTTGGTCCATCTTCATTATTCATTAGTGAGGCGTCATAAACCCGTTCATTTTTTTCTTGTGGGGTGCTGCAGTCTTCATCTATTACAGTTGAAATTGTGATCTTGTTTTCATCTTTTCCAGTTTTAGACAACTCTTCATTTCTTTCATTCGTGCCATTTGATTCTTCAACCTCTTTTCCAGTTAATGCACCATCATTTTCACCTACTTCATCTTTTTTGATAAAAAAACAAGGCTTCATTTCACGGATTTTCCCCTCTTGTTGTGTTTCAGTTTTGTTCAAACGTTGTGCATCTAAAAAGATGAGCTCTTGCTTCACTTTTTTAGCCAAGTCATCAGATCTCTCTTCATCTTTTACTGGCAGAGCATTATGATTTTTATCATCTCTACTGGTCAGTATATCAGGCTCTTGTTGAAATCCATGAGATCCTTCTTCATCTTTTGTTCGTGGTATATCAGAACTTTCTTTGTTGTTTGTAGTTAGGATATTGTATTCATCTTCAGTGTTTCCAGTGAGGGTATGAAACCCGTCATCATGTTTTATGAGTGAGCTAATAGACCCAGTTTCATCTTTTTCATGCAGAACAATGGACTCGTCTTCCAAGTTTTTAGTTTGAGCATCAATTTGTTCATTTTGTTCTGTTGGAGCATCAGTACCTTGTTTTATAGGTTGAGGGCAAGACCTCACTTCATCATCTCCAATTGGCACGCTGGAATATTCTTTATCCTCTCCATTTGGTGAAAAGGTGTTCTCTTCATCTTTTATAGATGGGGCGTCATAACACTCTTCATCTTTTCTCATTGGGTTGTCAGAATTCATTTCAATGTTGCCAGGAACATTGTCCGCATCATCCTCTTGAATATCTCCCCTTGGGGCATCAAACAACTCTTCATCCTCTTTAATTTGAACACTAAAGTCTTCATTGTTTGTGGCTGAGATATGAGTCTTCATTTTGTCGTTTCTGGCTGGGGCATCAGATTTATCTTCATCTCTTCTAGTGGTGACGATGGACTCTTCTATATCTTTCATTGTTAAGGCATCACATTCGTCTTTCACATTTCCAGTTAGCATCCCTGGCTTTCTTTCATGGACTTCATCATCAGTTTTATTTTTGTCTGAACTGAGTGCATCATCACTTCCATTAGAAGTTTTATTCAGCAAAATATCCGGAACTACTGGAGGTTTTCTATCTCCATCCAACCCATTTTGATCAGTAAGTATAGTGCCTTTGTGTTTCACTTCGATCACAGAATTCTGGGTGGAGTCTGGTGAAGTGGGTGGGCTTGAAACTGATTCAGCCATATTTATATTCTGTTGACATGTTTCTCCTACACATACCTCCCTTGAGTTGTGATAGTTCTCCTCAGAATCACTTGGTTCTGTTATTTGTCTTTCTTCTGGGTGTACTGGACTGCATTTCAAACCAGTCAGTGTTTGTTCCTGATGAACAAATTCGATATCACAACTTTCATCATTATAGGGATTTTTTGCTGTAAATTCATTCGATGAAACAGATGGAAAGGATGATGGGTTCAAAACTCTTTCACTGAGCAGATCACGCTTTGAAGTATCAGGCTCAGGTTTGAGATCATAACCACTCTCTGAAGGAAGAAATATCTGCTGGAGTCTGTCGCCATCTTTTGTGACAGAGCTACCTTGTACATCTAATTCATTGACCACATCTCCAGGTGATGAGCAGCCTTTCTCAGCCTCGGCAAAAGGGGAAACCAAAAATGATGACTTTCCCAATTCGCAAGTTGTCACATTTCCAGCTTTGTAGAAATCATACTCACTGGACATTGCGTTAACCTTGTAACATTGATTCACATCAGTGGAAGACTCACTGTGGCTTTCTAGGGCAATAGCACAAAGTGAAGATGAAGCAGCAGTTTCATGGTACTCATTCTGCTTATCAGCCAGCAAGGTATTGACTCCATTAAGTGAGTTGGTGACATCAGAGAGTGAAGCTGATTCTTCCAAGTGAAGGACACACTCGGGAGAAACCTCCTCCCTATGGGAGGGTGACATCATCAGTGGCTCATGACCAGAAAGTAATGAAGAAGAATGATGATCACTTATCTCCATTAAATTTTTTTCTGCCTCATCATCTAAAACAATATCATCCTCTATCAGGAGAGAAGACTTCCTCTTGGATGAATTATGCGTTTCTCGGTCTTCGTTCACATCAACAGGACCAAGATTATCATCATCCGGGTAAGGCTGGCTGCACTTTCCTTCTGAATAAATCAAGACTTCTGAATAAATGTCTTCCTCCGTCTCCTTAGTTGTTCCCTCCAGGCCATTGACAGATGTGTCATCCAAAATGCCCTTTTCTTCAAATTGTGCATCCAACTGACTATCACTGTGATGTTTTCCTCCCTTAAACACATCCCCATCTGTAGTGTTATTGATCGTCCTTGATGCATTGCACAATGGCTCAGCACTAAGCTCAGCAGCAAGCTGATGGCTGCTTTCCTCGGAACACACCGATACTGAGTCAGCATTACATTTGTTGATAAAAGCAAGCTCTTGGGTAGTTGGAATATTGTAAACATCATTAGCATCATATTGATCCTCAATATATAAATGATCTTCAAGCGTTTGGTAGTCTGTTGGTCTTTCAGTGAGCGTAACAGCTTCTGTGACATTGTCCATCCAATCCATTTCTAGATCATTTACATTTATGTTGCTGTCAAGTACCCCATCAAATGAGGGGACAAAATGATCAAATGAATGAAAATCTTCTGCTTTCTCACTTATGAATGGCACCTCAAAGTCCTCCTGCTCCGAAAGATCTTCTGTATGGACAGTCCAAGGCACCATACTGGGTTGGGTGCTATCATATAATACAGAATCTTCAAGAAATAAATGGATCATTTTAATTAAGGGCTTGTCAAGTATTAAAACCCTATTTTGAGACTTTGGGTCGATGTAACTATTTATCATTAGGTAGGATGTAAAAAGCTGCTTTGTCTCCGAAGGAGTAAACACAACTCCATCATGACTACGTCCATCTACTTTGAGTTTTCGATACATGAGCCAAGATGAAAACTTTTCATCAAGGTGATCAACATCGAGAAACTCATCAGGGATTTCGATGGATTTTAAGATGTCTGCCGTGTAAACATCAATGTAACCATTTTGTACGGCACCATTGATATCCACAATCTCCGAATTTTCTGGAATATAAAAAGCTGCGACTTTCCATCTACTGCTGAGCAGCCTGCTTTCAAACACATCAGTACTGCGATGCTCATAGTATTCCGATGATGCGGCACTAAACTGGCATTCATTCGGCCGAGGCAACACAAGGCCTACGAACTGATGCCTGTTCCCAAGTACGATGAGTGTACTGCTAAAACTCATCAAGTCACACTGAACTTCTGCATCTACTCTTACTCCATCCCCATTGTCCAAGTTGCCAGAGGAAGAATTAACTGTTTGAGTTGCTCTTGAATTATCCTTTTCTGTTGGGGCAGCAACATTTTCCTCAGAGGGATTCAACTTTAATATTCTGTCTAAGTTGTGGACAGATGTCATGGTGTTAACAGTTCTCCCTGGTGTCACTGATTTATTCCCACTTATGCACTCCAGTATCAGTCTATTAACCTGCATGGCTTCTAAATGGGATTCATTTGCATTAGAATGGTCGTGTGCCATTTTCTGCCTCTGGAGAATGTTAACATAGACAGAAGCAGGAATGAGCCCTTCCTGAAACGCTGTCTTAAGCGTCACCGTATCTCCTGAGTAGGCCACATTCAGTCCATCACTGACTTGCTTGACTTCTATCATCTTTACGACAAGCTCGTCGACCGTGGACGCTTCCCTCGCTGCTGCTGCGACGTCGCAGATGGACACAGAGGTCACGTTTGAATCCTCTATGCACTTGTTCTCCATGTTTAACTCCTGCAAATAATTCCCAGTTGGCGATGTGTGAGGAGCATCATGTTCGTGAACATCATCCCAGCACATCTGAGACTCAGACTGAGACTGGTCTGGGGTCGGAAGGAGGAACCCAATTATGTCATTACTCAGGCCGTCCATTGCCTGGGTCCAAATACAGTCCACGCTACTGGTGGCTTTCACGTCCTATGAAAAAGAAGAATAATACCAGTTATTGTTGATCTGATTATCATGACACTTTATGTATTCAAAATCAGGGCAAATATGTACTCACCAGTAGACCAGTATGTTAAAGATCACGTGCATGAGTTCAACACTGCATCAGCGTTGCGAACAAGAAAGTGTCAGGCCGTCAGCGTACAGTGAAAGCAATCATGCTTCAACTTGTTGCGGAAAGTGTTTGTTAGTCACATCACACAGAATCAACCTTATTAGGTAGTTGAACATCAGCATAAAGACGGAAACAGACATGGCTAAGCATGTTTACAGCATACTCCAATGATCTGGTTGCAAATATCATAATGCAGTTTTTTCAATTGAAATTAATGATGTAGCGCGATAATTAGAGACGTGTTGGATCGATTGCTACAAAGAAGAATGAAAAGGGATTATCATGCAATGAACAATCTGATAACACTCCTTGTGAGGTCATTACAGAATACAAACGCATTCCATTGAGTAAAAGCACAATTTCCAACCTCATGTTCATGTGTGGGCTGATCAGAACAATGCTGGGAAAGGTCACTGTATGCCTGACTTAGCTCCTTCAACTGTTCCTGGGCTTTTTCTTTCTCCTCTTCTGACATCCTGTAAGTGAAAAAAAAAATCAGCTTTTTAATTCATATGTTGCACATAGACAGTTATGTAATTGCCTGACTTACTTTTCACTGTGTTTGTTCAGCATCATTTCTGTGGCCCTAATAGCTTCCGCAATCTGCTCTTTCTTAGTAACCATTTCCTCCATGGAGACCTACAACATCCAACAATCACTTGTCAATAGATTTATCAAGAGAGTACAAATCATGTAAGTATTTTAGACACTTTGCTTTGGTTGAATACACTCACAGGCCTTAACATTACTAGAAACGCCCGCACAATCGAATGAGATTTAACACAATAAATATGGCCTGTCATAAAGATAAGGAAGTGAAATCCGAGCACTGACGCAGAACTTCAACAAACAGAGATTCACATATATTTTGTCCATATTGTTAGTTTAATACCTCACTGAGGGTTAAATTGTGGCCGCTCTACGCATAGCCATAATTTATTGTGGACATGAAGCCGACTGATATTTGTGCAAAATAATGAATAGAACAGTGATGGTGAAATGTGTGATTCACTTTTGCCACTTGTGAGGATTAGATGTGCTATATTGAATCCAAATACAAATATATATGCAATTGTTTGATAAGGAGACAGTGGTTTGTTACAAACTGGTGTGCTGTTTTCATAACTAATATTGTTATGAATAAAATTAACTGTAGAACTGCATAGCAATATGAAAAGTATGAGAACACTGGGTTAGTATTAAAAGCCTTTAAATTGGTTATTGGTATTTTTTCTAAAAGGAATTGCTTGCTTGATATTACAAATGGGCTTTCACACTATTTAAAGTGAATGAAATAAATTTCTTTTCAAGATGCTCTGTCTGAAACATGGGTGCTTGTGCAACAGTAAGGGGAGTTTGTATCAGACTGAGCACTTGATTGGATTAATAAAATATCCCTTTATAGTGTCAAATATATATTGAGTAAGCAGATCAGAAAGATGTGTTTTTATTAAAAGTCACATAATAGGATAAGAACAAAAATCCTCAAAGCAAAATATTTTTTTATCAAGTTAACAACAACGAAACAAATACTTATTATTACCTGGGATTTATTTGAAGCATCTCTGTTGGCATTACTATCTTTCAGAGTATTTCCCTCATTGCTCGCATTCTGTTTCACATTAGACATCCAACCTAATAGTTTGCTAACTTTATCACCATGCTCTCGCTTTTCTTCATCCACCGATCTCTGGAATTACAACAGTTAGGGGTAAGAGAATGACTATAAATTGTACAGAAAAACAAAACTGTTAAATCTCAATTTCCTCATCTGAGTATGATAAAACAAACCCAAATACTGACCAGGGGGGAAAATAGTACAGGGATTCAGTTAGGAATAGTTTTCATGCTTCTATTGGACCCAAAGGGGATGACATTTAAAATACAGCAAACTCCTAAATTCATCTGAAACTATATTCCATCCATTATAAGTAAAAACTCAAAAGATCTAATAACTAGTAAAAGAACAAAAAAAAAAAACGTTGGCAACATAAAATGAAGGCAAGCGCAATGATCCCATGCTTACGTACACATTATTTAAGCAAAGAAAATAATATAGCTACACATCGAGCCAAAATAAATCCTATTTCCAGTATTTACTTTTTTAACAAGAATGCCCACAAGTTTTTATTTCAACTTCCTGGGAAGAAAAGTTGATAGAGATCCAAACTCTTGACCTTTAGTAGCCTCAAGTAATCTTAAACCAGTGTGGCAGTCATAAACGCTTCTTTCAAGCGCTTCTTTGAATGTGATTCGTCTCTTGGTCTTTGGACAAGTGAGGCTTTTGGTGTGGGATTTTTCATCTTTGATAGCTGAGGCCGTGGCTTTGTCAACAAGGCCTCTTTGAATGACTTCCTCCAGTGAGACTCGGTCGTGGGTGTCAGGGTTGATCAATCCACCAGTCAGAAGCTGGAACTCGATACAGCGTGTGCCAACATCCTTGGGTAAAATGTTTTCCTGGACTGCCTGGGTGATGGACACAGACTTTGCAGTCTTGGGGTGAGTGATGCCATTGAATACCTGCTCAAACTGCTGTAGTTTCTGCGCAAGCTTCTCATTTAAAAGACCTTTGCTAATCGCATCACGAACTGTAAATTTCTCCCCGGAGAAGGGGTCACAAATACCTCCAGTGCAAGCTTGGGCCTCCAGCAATTTCAAGGCAGTGGACCCGTCAGTAAAACCCTGTTGAAATCCCTCAAGAACTGACAGCCTCTTCTTCCGAGTGAGGTCCCAAAGACCAGCAATGGGGCTGTTTACATCCTCCACAACAACCATTCTTGAAAATATGATGTCGGCAATTTCGTAGACACTAAGCTGGCCGTTCCTGTAGCGTTCTAGCTCAGACGCTTCAAGAAACCTCTGACTGAGAGCAGACTCTAGACACAGCTTTCTTCCATTTTTGACATCTGTGATGATGTGACGCAAAACTCCGTTGCCGTCATCTACAGACGTCTCATGCCATTCACTTTCCTGCTGTGACAGAAACAGGTAGGTCTGCTTGTCGATGTGTTTCTTCTTGAAAGCTTCATGGGTAGACATCTCAGTCCCACGGCTGCTGCTGACAACAGACACCCGGTGGGAACTTGTGGGTGAGCTACTGGTAAGATGCCGGTCCCCAAGTGGAAGGAGGAGGACTCCACCGTCAATGTCATAAAGACACGCCTTTAGTATTTCACAGTAGTACGCTCTCTGTCCAGTATCAGGGTTGTGGAAACCTTTGGGATTGCGGACTGGATCGTACAGAATTTGAAGGGTCTCCTTGTTTAGAAAGCCATGATCAATAGCAACGCTCGGCGGCATTCTGAAACCGCCCTCCGGGTTAACCACTCCACCGGTGGCTATCTGTACTTCAAGGATCTTCTTGCCTTTGTATCGCTCAAGAATACTCGCCTCCATCGCTTGGAACACAGACAACCTTTTGCCAGCGTGCATATAGCCACGAAAAGCTTTCTCAGCCTCCATCAGTTTATCTTTTAAGCTTGAATCAAAAATTCCTCTCTCAAGAGCCTCGTCTAAGGAGTATATCTGGCCCGTGGTCAGATCAGTGAGACTTCCTGTCGCTGCCTGAGATTGCAGAAATTCCAAAGCGTACACCTTTGCCAAGAAACCCTTCTCGGCTGCCTCGAAGAAGGACGTTTTTTTCTTACTCGACTCCACATATATTCCGGCGATGGAAGTTGGTTTGCCGACATAGGGCGCGATTGATGCTTGTACTTTGTCTATTGAGATCAGTCCTTTCTCAAATTTATGGAAAATGTCTTCATCCAAGATCTTATATTTGATTAGGTTTTGAATAGCTGTGCTTTTTTTGAGATCAGAGAGATTCAAAGCTGTTGTGTTCCACAACCTGAAGCTGTCCCTACTTTCTGGAGCACTTTTCATGGGCTTATTTCTTGCTTCAGGAGATTCTTTGAGATGATATTTTGTGGTTGTAAGGACGCTGTGTGTTTCTTTCTGGTACTCTATGGGTACAGACAGGGCCATGTATCCCTGCGTTTTGGGGATCAAATCGTTACACGAGTAAATCTGATATGTTTCGGTCGTATATTGTCTTTCTGGGAATGTGACCTTTTGAGAACTTGAACTCGTCAAAGCTGTCTCACTAGGAATGACTTTGATTTCATCTTGTTTGAAGTCTATTAGAATGTCTTCTTTCTCCAATGTTGCCATCTGTGAATTGGAAATTGAAACAACTTTTGATTAGAAATAACAAAAGAAAATTGTAGAGGTAAATTGATTGGTGACACAAAGACTTCATCCCGTACCTCGATTGAGCTTTTCATTAGCGGATTCTCCTCCTCCTTGCTGCATTGTGGTTCTCCTTTCTGCATGGCTGTCTTGAGCATAGCAGTCTCAGAGTCTTTCAAATAGTGATGGCCGTCTTTGCTGACTTCCTGTTTCCTAAATCTCTGGTTTTCCTTCTCCGTTGGAACCCTCGGAAGAGTTGGAGCCTCTTTGGTGTTTGAATTGATTGGTCCAGGAAAGAAGGTGGCGTCCATTGGCATCACTTTATAAGCATCTTGTAGGAGCTGCATTGAACGAGCCTTACTTGGTGAAGCATTCACCTTTGAGTATAGTTGAAGTTTGTCCTCTTCAGGTTGAGGAGTATTTTGCGATCTTGCCTTTAGTAAATCTTGGTCAAGCACATTTTTTTCTTGCTCCAATTTCTCCAATCTGTTGCCCACTTGCTGCTTTGATTCCAATGTCATTCGTGGGGCTACATTTAATACTTGGATCTCCTCTTTGAGATATTCATTCAACATCTCTTCTAATTCTGAACTATACGAACGCTTTTGTGACACATCTGTCTCACTCGTGATTTCGGACTTTGCTAACATCACTTTCTTTTCCATTTCTTTCTGCACTAACATCAGATGCCTTTCGTAGCCCTGCCTCTGTAGTTCTAGCTTGTTTTTCAATTCCTCAAGCATTCTCTTGCACTTCCCAACTTGCTCTTCCATCAGCTGTGTCCTCACTCTGAGAAGAGAGTTTTCTTTTTGCACTCTCTCTCCTTCTGCGTTGTTGCACTGAAGCTTTTCCCTCAACAATATGATTTCAGATTCCAATGAGATACTTTTCCCTTGAGCATCAGTTTTCTCTCTCTTGAGGACCAAATTTTCATGTTGGAGATTTGACTGGGATTGGTCGAAGTTAGACATTCCTTTTGTCAATGTTTGATTTTTCTCTTGCTCCCATTCAAGCTGCGTTATTCTAGATTCTTTGTTTTTCCTTTCTTTGCTCTCTTTAGCCAATTCCTCTTTTACTTTATGCAGAGAAGCGCTCAACTCTGAAACTTTAGCTTTCAAGTTTTCAACATTTTTCTCTGCAGTGTTTTT